>NW_021604671.1:38754-144100 GCF_004785775.1 Grammomys surdaster | reverse complement strand
TTCTTTCTTTCTTCCTTCCTTTCTTTCTTTCTTTCTTTCTTTCTTTCTTTCTTTCTTTCTTTCTTTTTCTTACTTTTTTTCTCTCCTCCAGGGAGTATCAGCTTTAATGTGTACATAGACACACAAAAATAATGCAGGATCAAGTCTTATGTTCTCCCTTCTGTTCCATGATTCCGAAATCTGTTTGGTCTTTGTGTATTAGGCCATTTCATATTGTTAATGTAAAAGAATGGAGGCAGAGTGTCTTTATATAACTAAGAGCAGGTCAAGACAGGGGAATTTGTCATTGTCCTTGGTATTGCAGATGACAATAATTCATATTAGAGAAATATATTATAGTGCCAAGAAGGAAGTCCAATATGGAATCAGGTAACAGGATTTACTAACAAAAACTTGCTTTTAGAGAATGCACAGGTTCTAACAAAGCTGTTTCCCTTCCAATGTCAGATTACATTGTGACCTAATGAGATCCTGATAGGGTCCCTTACTGAAGTCTCAAACACCTCTCAGCACTACCTTGCTCTAGGTTACTCTTTTTCCATGGCCAACTTTATATTTTTCCCACAATCCAAATAAATTGTGAAGAATCAGAACTAACCTTAGAATATTTACACATTACAATATGTTGGATAACTATTTTAAATTTATTGTGTTACTTTACATTTAAAAAAGTAAGGTAAGTAGGTTTCTTTTTCCCCTTTTATTAAACAGATTCTTTTCTACAATATAAGCTGAATACAACTTTTCTCCCTGTATCCCTCTCAGTTTCAACCCATCTCATCTCTATCTCCTCTCTTTCTATCTCTCATAGAAAAGGATAGGCTTCTAAGAGACAAAAGCAAAACAAAAAATATAACAAGATAAAACAAAACCAATCATATTGAAGGTAGACAAGCCAAACCAATAGAAAAATAAAAAAGCTCTGAGAGAAGGCACAAGAATCAGAGACCCACTTGTTCACACATTCAGGGGTCCTACAAAAATATTAAACTGAAAACTATAGTATATACACAAAGGACCTAGTGCAGACCTGTGAAGGCTCTGTGGTTGCTGCTCTGTGAGTTTATATGAGCTTTTCTCAGTTGTTTTAGAGTTCCTTGTTCTCCTGCTATCTGCCATCTTCTCTATCTCCCCCAGCTCCTTCAGGCTTCTCTTCCTTGGAGTTTTTTAAACTCTAAGGTTTTGATGGAGACATCTCATTTAGAGCTATATGTTCCAAGGTCTCTTTCCGCATAATGGCTGGCTGTGGGTCTCAGTATTTGTTCCCATGTTCTTATCTGATGTAGGAGGAAGCTTTTATGATGATGGATGAATAAGGCACTGATCTATAAGTATAGTAGAATATCTTTAGGAATAATTTTATCATTACTTTAAAAAAAATCAGCAGTATTTGGTTTTACCATATTTCTCTAGGTTATCTAATCTCTGTTTCTTGGTCAACAAAACAATGTTACCTGTAGGTTCCATCTCATGGAGTAGACCTTATGGCAAAACATTGGCTAGTTACTCACACTAGTTTTCTGCCATTACTCTAGCATATTTTGTGAGCAGAACAGATTGTAGATCACAGGTTTTATGGTTGGATTTGTGTTTACATTTCTTTTTTGATAGCTCACAGAGTAGTGGAAAGCCCATTTCTAATGTCATTGTCATAACAAGGACTGTCAAATAAAGCCATCAAAGAACTGAGGAAAGATGTTTCATAGTTACAGCAGACATTTGTCCTGAACCTACCATGTCATTAGAGCTAAAGTTCAAGTCACCTCTAAGTGTACTTATTCCTGTCAGCTCTGCCTTTGAGGAAACAGTGATTCTTGTCCTGAAAGCCACCAGACTGTGAAGATACTAAATTGAGAATGTGTGTGTGTGTGTGTGTGTGTGTGTGTGTGTGTGTGCATGTGTGTGCTGGAGGTCATAGCTTCTTAATTACCAGCTTCTCTGGGCATGCAAACTTTGGAGCTATCCAGCTCTCCTATTCACTTGCTTTGAATCTCTCTTCCCTTTCACTAACAAAAGAAAGTTCACATTTCCTTAAGTGATGGAATCACTTAATAAGAAAGTAAAGGGGAACCAAAAGTACTATACCACATGATACAAGTGGCCATGCTATTCACTTTGGGAGACAGCAGATAATGGGCAAACCACTTCTTTGGCTTGAAAATGAATGATTGTCTTTAAGTATCTCACTCATTGAACACACTTAATATGTAACAGGCACACCAGAAACAAAATACAGTAACCCCAAGCAAATCGGACCATATAGCAAAGCACAAGATATAATGTGTGCGTTGTGGACTTAGGATTTATAATTTAAATAAGTCTGTCATATATAATTGATATTAATACAGGTAATGGAAATTAATTCTGGGGAGATGACTTAGCAGATAAAGTGCTTGTCATTGCAAATAAGAGGACAACAGGTTGGATCGTCAGGACCCAAGAACAAGCCCTGTAGACTCAGATGCTTCCTATAAATCCAACACTCAGGAAGGAGAGATGGGGGTATCCCAGGAGCAAGCAGTTGGCTAGACTAAATGTTATTGATGAGACCCGAATTCCAACATTTGGCACTCCAACTCATGTCACAAACTAAGATGCCATCATATTTGGTAAGTCACCTGGGAAGTCATCAAGGAGAGAGGTAAGGATGGAGAATACCATAATACAAGGTGCTATGACCCTGTATAGTACTACTTTCAGTGGCTTGAAAATAGAAGCAGAAAATAAAAAGCTAAATGACGTAATTGGCTTAATATCAATTTTGATTATTATCATTTTGGTATTTCACATTTTATATTTAATAGCTATACATTCTCAAAGAAAAAAGTTGTAGAGATAAATACATAAAAAATAAAAATATGTAAAGTGTATTGATAAAATGCAAGCATTTGAAAAACTTACAAATGAAATAAGTAAAGTACTCAGACACAGAGGGAGGAATTTAGGAAGAATCCACTGTATTACCAAATGATGAAACTGAAGAAGGGTTGCCCAAGGTTATTAGTAAACCAAATTTAATTTACTCAGTTAATACATAAGGCCTACCAGGAGACAATAGGCACATCGAAGGTTATGAAGAAATTAAATGGAATGCTATAGACATGCTAGAGGAGATCCAAGGAAGTGGTGTTTCATATGGCATGCGCTTATCCTATATGAAGCAGGTATTAAACTCATGGGCAACTCAGGACAGTATTATCTGCAAAGACTGGAAACAATTGGCAACAGCAATATTGTAAGCTGGTCCTCAGTTACAATGGTGGGTATGGGGAAAAAAGAAACTAGGGCCATAGAAAATGAAATAGGACTAGAGGTATTACTATTTCACAAGATAGTTGCTAGGCGAAGGTCAATATTCTGAGTTACAAAGGCAGGTTGAATTTGATGCTATGTCATTTAGCAGCTTTAAATGCTTGGGACAAAGTTGAAAAGTCAGGAAAGAGATCTGAATCATTTACTAAGGCCCATGTACACATGTTTATCTTCAAAGACTAGTAAAATCCAGAAATTGATAATATAGCAAAAAGTCATATGAGCGAGGGAGGGAAGGAAGGAAAGGAATGAAAGGAGAAGAAGGGAGAGAGGGAGGGTGAGAGGGAGAGAGAGAGAGAGAGAACGAGAGAGAGAGACAGAGAGAGAGAGAGAGAGAGAGAGAGAGAGAGAGAGAGAGCTGAGAATCGTCTTAAAGGAAGAGGATAGAAGAACATATCAGATATGAAAGTGGAGAAAAATACTGGAAACAGAAAGTTCTAAACAATGAATGGTGGGAAGGTAGAAAATAAGAGATAGAAGGTGGAAGCACAAAACTTAAGATGTCTGAAATAGTCATGTGGAAACCTGTTATTTTATACATTTTATTAGATATAATCTTAAAAACAGTTTATGTGGAGATACTATGAAACTAAAAAATAATGCAGACCTATGGAATATTTCCTGTTGTATGTATCTATGAGTTATAATGCCCATGTCATTTGTGAGTTACTTTCTATTGGTTGATTTCTTTTTTTACTTCATTAAGAGACAAATTTGTACCTAGCTTTTGGAATTTGCAATTGATATCCAATACTTGTCTGGTATGTCTTTTTACATGCCCAAACATCTCTATGAGCTTTGATTTGACATGTAGATAAATTATTTGGAAATATTTGACCCTTTCAGCATCAGTCTCCCTACTGCTTATTCGTTCAGAAGATGTTTCATTGTGATTATTCAGCTGCAATAGAAGGTGATTTCATCTGGCAAATCTTCAAACTATGAGCACATAGTGAAATCCAGACTACGTGAAGCCAGTCAGTTAGTAACTGATTATTTCTTGATTGAGACCATAAATAGTTTATTGCTTATTCTTTGTACCAAAAACTGACTTTTAAAAATATAATTTTTTACTCTTGTTTTACTTTGAATTATCTAATGATGGCCCCAAAGAATAGTCATTAATAATGGAGAATAATCAAAGAATATATCATTCTTTATTTATAGCAATGAAAATATATTGCCAATATACTTATATTAGCTTAATAATTGTAATTAGACATACAGATGGTGACATTATATTTGCTAGATTTCCTGAGCATGATGCTCAGACTAGTCACCATTCCTTTCTTCCATGATAGACACAGTCTATGAAACATGAGGTTTAAGGGATTGACCAGTGACACACTACTGCTTAATGGTAAATCCTAACCTAGATTTCAGTGCTCTTTTTACTGTACTGTACTCTGTTAGCAATAAATTGCTTAACGATAACAAGATAATTAGAAGTATAGTTCTGTCAGCTAACACAAACATTCTACGTCATGGTAACATGTCTTTGCTCATAAATGCATTTGTTGAATCAAGAAGATATGAAAAAATAGTATAGTCTGCATTTCTAAGACATACATTGAGTTAAGCTGCTTTGTGTGATAATGGATAAGAAATTCCACCCACTGGTTTAGTGTGTCTGTTTTGGATACTGAGTAATGCTCAGGAAAGCTAGGCTAAATTTAATTTTGCTTGTTTTGGCATTTGGTTTTTGGTAGTTATTTCCCAGGTTGATTAAATCATAAATTTACTCTAATTCTATATGTGGATGTGTGCTATGTTCTGTAATTCCTGTCAATCTATATCCTAAATTTAACTTCGAAGTGACCCTTGAAAATATCACTATACATTTTTCTAACTGGGGACTAAAGAATGCAAATTAAAAGCTGACATCCTAGTTAGCAATGCTTTCAGAGCCTAAGCAAGTGGTTACAAATACCTGTCATTCATCCCACACAATGAAGCTGCTGACCAGAGGCCACAGTAGCCTGAGCAGTCCTCTCCTCCTCTTTGTAAAACATTCCCTCTAAAAGAAGGAAGCCCTGACAAAATGTGCTATCATCTTTCTGGCCATGAGAAACAAACAATCATATCTCCCTAACTGAACTTTGGAGATTTTGTTAGGAAATCTACAGTCAGGCAGACTATGTTCACAGCTCATAGCTAATTCCATAACATTTTCTAGGACTTGTCTCCTTATTTGGATAACCTAAATTAATGTTCACGAAAGACAAAATTTATTTTTCCATATTATTGTAAGGATTGATCTTCAGTCAACCTGAGAGAAAAATACATTGATATCTTTATGCATTCATTCTTTATCATTTATGAATTCATTAATCTATTTACCATACAGTTTCTAAGTGGCTTCACTATGCAAACTACTGTTCCATTTATTTATTTTTAAATAATAGTTAATAAATTAATTTGTATTTTTTCTTGGTAAAATCCACCTCTACCTAAATAATCCATCAATCCATCCATTCATAATTTGTCAACAAATGTTTATTAGTGAGTTATATACCAAAGCATTTAGAAGTTTATATAATTTCTGAATAGGCAGAATTTCTAGATACATTTAGACCATGATACAAAAGTTTAAAAAATATTTACCTCACATAACGCTCAAATAAACTTTCATTTTAAAATGAAGATACAGCTGTTACTTGAATTTATAATGAGACCAGTGATGACATTAGAATTGTGCACGGAAGTAGATATAAAGAAGGTTATACCATATTGAGTTTAATTGGGGCAGATTGCATACACATGGATGTGGGGATATTTACTGGATTCTGAACAGTTTACCAGGGGCTTTGCCACACCAGAAAACTGACACTTTTTCAGCATCCATTAGCTGCATAGAGTGCCTTAGCTAGAGGAAGGTACTGCATGCTGGAACGTTGGTAGGCTCAGTCTTGTGCATCCATAGCTGCTATGCATTCATGCATGTAACGGCCGTATCACGACCAGTATTTCAGAGCACTCCTACCCATCCTCGGGCTCTTAAATGATTTCTACTCCCTTTCAGTAACATTTCCTTTGGGAGGACAGGAATATAGATGTCCTATTTAGAGTTGAGAACTCAGGAACTAATTATCAACACTTTGACCAATTATGAATCTCTGCATTAACTGTTGCAATAAGAGCCTTCTCTGACTGTGGTTGACTATAAACATAAATACTGGAAAAGTCAGTTTGGGAACATGTTTACATTTAATGAAACACCAGTAGTAGGTTCTCAGCTAGGGCTTAAGATAAAGGTAATCGCATGTAGTATAAATGACATTATGCGTTTTAAAGTAAAGTGTAGCAGTTGCAGATCCATAGAAAAAGATTGAGGGCTGTGTATCAGCTATGTTTATCACTCAAATCTGAAGACCAAAATCTCCAGAAACCACAGGGGCATGATGGCCTCCCTGTAGTTCCAGCCTAGGAAACCAGAGACAGGGGATTCTCTGAAAAAGTTGGCAATCAAGACATTCTACAACCATGAATTCTGGGTTTGACTGAGAGATTCTACCTCATTGGACAAGACTGATGGATGATGCAGAATGAATACTGACATTCACTTCTGGCCATAAATGCTTATGTACTACTCACACATGTACCTGACAAAATACACACACACACGCACACACACACACACTCACACACACACATACACACACACACACACTGGACAAAGAAAGTGACAGAGAAAATATCTTCCTGCAAGCTTTTCTTTCTTCAGCCTGCTGTAGCAACACATTGATTGTGTCCTTAGACAAAATCCAAAAAAGCTTCCTGTGGTCGAAACTGGTGGCATTATTCTCTCAATACTCTGTTGGTTGGTAGATAAGCTTCTGGGAAGTTTCCTGAGGCTGTTGGATGAATTCTTTGACTGTAACCCTACAGCCTACCATTGGGCTGCTGTTCAACTTGGCAGTACATGTACCATCCCATTGGCTGGGGGGTCACACAAAGGTGATTTCAACACACTTAGTGGAAATAGAATAAAGCTTATGGAAACCTGTTTCTTAATATACAAAAAAAGAGGATCTTCCATGGAATAAAAAGCCGTGTAATAGCCATGTATGGGAGGTTAGTTCAAAGAATGTCTGTCTTGTGACTGTGCCTGGAAGCAGCAGCCCATGTCTTTAATGCACTTATAGTGATATGAACCAAAGTTACACCTGCAAATGGTTCTAACATGTGTACCCATTAGCTTTTACAACAGTCTTTTTGGTATCTAGGCTTTATCTTGCTCTTTAATTCTACAAAGTCTCTAACATTTGCTTGGCATTTGTAGCTCTTTTGGTGAAAAGCTACCCTCAGTGTGGGGCAAATTAAGAAATGAAAATACTGTTGAAGAAAGCCAGACATGAAAACAACAGATTGGAGAAGCTATCATTTTCATTGCTAAGCAGAAATTTTGAAGGTAGTGAGAAGAACTGCCAACAAAAATAAAAAAAGATACAGGGATGATAAACTTTGAAGTACTCTGGATGTTGGAAGCACTCTGCTGTGGCCAAAGCAAGGCTGTTAGATGCGTTATGAATATGAAAGAGTGAAGTACAAGAAGATAGGTGGGGATTCTAGACACATGGGTAGCTGTAAAAAGCTCTGCAATCAATGGAGAACAATTGATGATTTATAAATAATATGGCAAAATGATTTGCTTTCTAACAATAAACTTCCCCCAATTATTTACAAGAGGAGTTAGGTCCATGAGGACACATGAGAGTGGACCATTCAGATAGGAAGATGTAGTGTTCTGAGAAGAGTGCTGAGGACTCAGTAGTTACATGGATCAGTGGGATCAGAGAGAAATTGCCTCTGGACTTCGGATTTTGATATCTGAGTAAAAATATGGAGTCATGCTGTGCAGAGAGGCAGGGATCCTGTAGATTTGGGAATAGGTAAGACTCCTCAACACTTCTGTCTATTAAAAAGTCAAGTGAGTGAATGAATATTATGCATGGAAGATCTGGAAGGATATCACCAATCTAGAAGGTAAACCAGAGAGTGGCTTTTAAAAGAACACTGATTATTGTTTAGAATAACAGAGTACTGACATGGGGGATACATGAGCCATAGCAATCTACAGGCATATTCAAAAAGATCTAGGCAAAGTTAAGTAAGGCAAAAGAAAATAAAAGCATTATGGCAGACATTTTAAAACAGTAGTCTTTGGCCAGAAGAAACAATGTTAAGGATTAACAAACTATTGCTGGGCAGATATCCCACTGGGGTGTTGTTTATGTGTGTATCCGTTTGTAATAATTTAAGACAATTTTTATTCATGATAGTCCTTTTCCCCAACTTCTGATCTTCATTTACTTTCTGAATACTTAAAGCAAGTGACTCTATTTTGAGTTGATAGCATTTGTATTCCTTTCGAACAGCAGGTGCTTGGTATATCTATGTATGTACATATGTGTCTGTTTCTATCCAGATCTGTATTCTGTATGGCTGTTGCTTTGTCTATGTATAAGTATGGAAACACATATGTTTCTTTATCCTATATGGTCTTCTGACATATATATATATATATCTCCAGAAGAGAGAGTGTATATTCAAATTCCATTAAAGGGCAGGGAAACCAGTGACTACCCAGTTCATAAACTGTACATCTAGGACTCATGCATGTCCTATGCAATCCTGATTGATGGAAGTGGGAAATGGGGAAGGAGGCTTGTGGTTTGTAGTATCTTGTCAAAATAATGTAACAGAAATCTCGAATGTAGAAAATTATTTCAATCTAGATAAAAATAGAACTTCCTTTTAGTTGTTGGCATTTAAATAACAATATGACACACAGCAAAATTGTTAAATGATCCCAAAATACCTTGACTGATGGAAGTAGAAGTCCCTCAAAGATTGCCATACCGTTGTGAGAACCCTGACTATTGTGACACCATCTGTCTCTGCCAGATCTTCTGCACATTTCCAGGAGCAAAGTGGCTGATCTCTGAGGATCTGATTTCCAGCATTGTCTGTGTCAGATGAAACAGAATTCCCAACACTTGAGGAAGTGTGGGTGGTGATGCCAGACACAGACTTCTGGTGACAGTAACCATCTTGATTAATCTCAGAGAGTAACCATCTTGATTACTCAGAGTCATGCACAGTCTAACAATTTGGTACTTGTTTTTTTTCTACCAAATGATTTTAGTTGAGAAGGAGTGAATGACTTTTTGGAATTATATATTTGCTAACACAAAGTTGATATTTCTTTACAGATGATAGTGTCTCTCCTATGGAGCTAAACTGAAGCTGACTCCACATTCACTTTATATTTCTAGTATTTTCTACTTTATAAATTATGAACTATGGGTGTCTCATTGTAGTGCAATCTTGTTTAATTGAATACACTGTACTAACATACAGGTGCTCTGCCAAATGCAAAGACATCTGGACAAGTTTCCTACTCCTAAGTAGTTTGCTAGCTCTCTCTCTCTCTCTCTCTCTCTCTCCCTCTCTCTGTGTGTGTGTGTGTGTGTGTAGCATTGTAATTAAGAGGTGACAATGTAACAGCCAAAATACATTGGTACTGGTACATGCTCTATTGGCAAGTGTAAGGCATTGTTTTAAATTTTTTTTGTGTGTGAATTTAGGCATCTAATAAATACTCTTGTGGGCTTATGGTGAAGGACCTTTATGAAGGCAAAGGTGTCTAAAATTGTAGAGCTGGTTAGGGTTAGAGTTAAGGTTAGGGTCTACTTTTCTTACACTTAGGGAACAGAGAAGAGTCCAGGGTGTGATTGCAGACATCTATCTCTGGGATGTAATAAATAGACACAGAGGCTCCTGTGAAATCCCAGCATGACCTCTAGGCCTACTACTAACAATGAGAGGTACCCAAGGGAGTAGCAGAATATAGCACTATAGTCCAGTTTCCACAGGCTATTTGCTTTGGTTTCTGCACCTTTGACTTTACCATGGGTGTGACAAAAATAAGACAGGGGACATTCCATGAGAGGATCAGCATGGACAGATTTGTAGGGTACAAACACGTTGCTGGCAAACTTTAGTTCCCCACACACTGGGGGTCTTGGAAGAGTGTGAAGAGTGTAAGGATGGAGTTAGGTAAGAGCCATGGGATAGGATCACCTTTACTCACAAGGATGCTGCATGGTATGTGGAAGTGCATCCCACCCCTGATAAGCCCTGATGTGATATAGATAGCTGGCAACCAGGTATGTGTTGCAGGTTGAGGAGATGCTTTCCTCTGTACTAAGACTTAGTGGGAAACTGGTCAAAAGACAAGGGGATTGTAATAAACAGAACAAATAGAGTGCAAGATAAAATAGAGCTATGTCCTGTTGAAGATCAGCTCCATCAGTATGTTAAGTGATCCAAGGAGGGGATGTAGGGTTGGCAATGACATAAAAAGCAGATACACACACACACACACACACACACACACACACACACACACACACATATACACTTGGTGGATGAAGTACACTTCAGTGAGAAAGATCCAACCATTTTACATACATGCATTCCTACATACATGCATACATGCATACAATCATAAATGCATATATACTCATTTGATGGATAAAAGAAAGTTCCAACAACTTCACACATGAACATACATACTTACATACATACATGCATATGTACACACATTTACACATTGAGTGGATGAAGTAAAGTTTCAACCACTTTACATGTATACACATACACACATTTTTGGTGGATGGAGCAAACTCCAACAAGCTGGCTCCAACAACTTTATTTTTCCTCCCACAGCTTACATAGCACTGCAAAGTCTTTCAAGCAGCATAGAAATTACAATGTGGCTATATTCTATTCTTTGTTTTTAGTGAATGATTATTAAAAACAGTATGTTTCCTCGATAACATTACATGAAAAACTTTATACAAAAAACTTTTTATAGTTCAGGTAAGCAAAACAAAAACAAATTATTTCCAAGAATGCATATTTTTAACTAAGCAACTTGCTACACATTAACAAAATGTGAGCAAGCAAGATAATTTTCATAGCCAGGTTTTCTTATTGGCAGGGAACAATGTGCAGGTACAAAGAAAGAATCGATTATTTTATTGATCTTAAAAAATAATCTTAAAAAGTAATCAAATAAAGGTCTTAAATCTAACCTTTTAAATAAAGAAACAATCAGTCATTTCTACTTTAAATTCCCAGGGTGCTCATCTACTCATTAACATTTTTTTTTATTAAATCATATCAGGAAGCTAAGGACAAAAATAGGTAGAAGAAATTATCACCTTGATCTTGCTTTAGCATGAAATGCAACCATTGCTATTTGGGATGCCGTTGTTATTATTCACAACCTTAAAAAATTCCTAACTCAACTATCTGAACTTCAAATTGTTCCCTAAGATTTTCTCCATCAGAGCCACTAACAAAACTATCTTAACTTGGCTTCACTAACATCTAATTTTCTAAATGCTTCCTAAGGGTGTTGTCATTGCTAATGATCATCAACATTTCTAAATTCTTTCCAAGGGTCGTGATTGAGTGACTTATCTTCTCCAGTAGTAATGCTTGAGGAAGTTCAAGCGCTATTATTATAAGTGCCAGTGATACTACCCTATGAGGGACTGGAAGCTCTTAGAGCTTTCATGTAATTCTTCTAAGGGGTATGGGAAGGCAACAAATAGAACAAAACTCCACAACAGCATGAACTTCTCAGGACATTCTACTTTGTGTGAGCACATTAGTAATTGCTAAAGTTATGTACAAACGTATCAAATATGATGAAAAAGAAGAAAAAGGAAGAACTAGGCTCACTGGCATTTGTGAACATTAGTCTCAGCAAGATTTCTGTTTTCTTTCCAGAAAATTGCATTCTTGGCGTGTGTGTGTGTAAAATTCTAAGGAACTTGTTCCCATTATTGTAGATCTGGGAATTTTTATAATTGCCAATAGAATAGAGCCATGGGGGATTTCTGTGGTTGAAGACTGAGGCCAGTCTGGGAGCAGATTTCTTTATTCTTGGGGACATCTGTCATTTTCTCTTAATGTCTTCAGCAGTTTGGATAAGATCCATCACTGTACAGAGGACCATGGACTTTACTGGAAGACAGTGATTTAAGTGTTTACTGCATTGACATAATATGTGGCGAAAATATCTAGCTTGGAGTTTCATCAAATCTGGATACCATGAATATTGTGGCCTTTCCCAAGTGTCACAATATTAAGCATCACTTGGGGTTTCTGCTAGGTAGATGGACAGCAGCAGAAGAGTCTCAAAGTCCAGGGATGAGGTGTGTGGTTGGCTGGATTTAGACTCTAGCTGTGGGGCATAGTTAGCAAGAAATGCACTGGAGTTTAATTGACAAATCCCACACGCATTTCCAGCTGAGAACATGAGTCAGGGAAGACTCACACCTAGCATGTTCTCCTATTGTGGAGAATCCACCAGAAAAGACCATTCAGACATGGGTTCAAAACAATGAAAAGTTTTGATTAGCCTGCTGGAAACTACACTGGGTATCTGGGAACTGAGTATAGTCCTAAGTATAGCTTTTACATACAAAAATCTCATCCTTGGTTGACACACTTCAACTACCAAAAACAGTTGGCCCAAAGCAGAATTACAGAAGTCAAAAGGTAAGGTTAGTACATTTAGGGCTTTCCCCAGAAACATGTATTTAATGGATTAGTTCTTTGTTCTCATTTTGGCAGGTGTTGCTGCCTGTGTATGCTAGATTCCAAGGACTGAATGGTACTTCTATCCTGACATCAGTTGTGCTAAGGATTTGGGGCTTGGTATACTCAATAGCAGATCTCAGCCTTTCTAATGTTGCAACCTTTTAAAACAGTTTGTCATATTGTAGTGACTCCTAACCATAAAATTATTTTTGTTGCTACTTCATAACATTCCATCTTCTAACACACACCAATCCAGCTGTAAAACTCAAAGATGAGACTTCTGTGTTGGAGCAGTGAGGAGAGATGTGGATAGATGCTGCTGGGGCAGCCACAGAGGGACAGTATTCAAAACTGTAGACTAGGTGCCATATAATCAGACAGTGGCTAAGGGGAGAAGATACGGTGTGCTAGTGGAGAATAATTGCCAGAGCTGGATTGGATGGAGGGAGCAGAGTCTTCCTGTCTATGATCCTCAAGGCAACCATGTCTGCAGCAGGAATTTATAAGTTCTTTGCCAATAAATTGCTGGCCCAGTTGGTAGGAGTCACTTTGCTTCTTGCACATTTTGTAGAACTCAGGAAAGGAGGAAACAGCTTCTGTTTCTTTCAGCAACTCCATACTTTCATTATTTTAATGAGTTAGTCATACCCCCATCTTCAACAGGAATGCCTTTGGCTCATGAATACATCTCTCTATCTATCCTTATGAAGGTAGGCTTTTTGCATGAAGGAATATTTCTGTTTTTAAGAAAATAACTACCTTTTAAGTAGCAAGACCTAATAAGATTAATACTAGAGGCTTCAGTTCACTGATTTTCCTCTGTCAATGGCAGATTATTAACTATAGTGGTTAGCATTCAATTTCAACCTGTCCAGAAACAGTTCAGCCTTGGACATTGGTAGGTTTGTACCAAGTAGGCTCCACTGTGTAGACCTTATTGTCACCTTCTGAAAGTTTGCTTAACTTTAGACATTTCATTAATCTATTTGTGACAGTACACATTGGGTCCTCAATGTTGTGAGGCTAGCATTGATCAGGGGATTATAGGTACACTCTAATTTATCTGGACAGCATTGTTCATATCACACTCATCATTTCAATGAGCTCAGAAATGAACTCATTATCACTTGATATACCTATCAAGTGGATAGGTATCAACAATTCATTTTCTTTACATTTCTTTTTCATTTAGTGGCTAATTACTATTAGTGGGAAATGTATCTTAAGTTTTGGCATTTACATAACATACTGTGAACCTCAGGACTTACATAAGGCCTGTGCCTCTGTGTCTGTGCAGATGTTATTATGGAAGTGTTTGTATACTTACAGGTGTAAGCCCATGTACATCTCTGGAGGGTGAATAATGGGCCTGGTGGTTCTACTGTGCATTGTTACCTGATGGAATGCACATAAGACCTGAAGCCATGCTGCTATATGTTACTCTGTACCCATACCTCTGCTGTCCTGTCTGTAAAAGGGACTCTTCTGGAAGAAGACTTTCCTGAAGAGAGTTAAAGCCAAAACATATTTATTATTAGTTAGAAAATATCAATTGCTGGATCTGCTTCTGGCTCAGTTATAGTGAGCAATTAGATGAAAATTAAATAGATGGTCTTATTGTATTATAGCTTATAGCAATGAGAGCAATTGTGGAGTCTGTTACAACAGTTCACTTTTCACTGAGATTGCCAGCTTTCTGTTGCTGTGACAAAGCATTCTAAGTTAATTATTTATAGGAGAAAATAATTATAAACTATATATATATATATATATATATATATATATATATATATATATATATCGCGTGTAATCGTCTTCCCAGCAAGAACACACGTGGCAACACACCAGGATCCTTCCGCAGCAAATGTTTATTCCAAAAGAAAATGGAGGAAGACCCCAGGTCCGGAAAAGGCACTGCTTATATACCCTTAGAGCGGTGTGTTCACCTCTGATTGGCTGCTTACTCGCCAAAATGCTCTGGGATGGGCTTTGACTTTGGTGCGCTTTTACCATAGCGCATGCACGGTTTGGTTTACTTGTTTACTTGCAGAAGCACCAGATGCCAGCGCCATATTGCAATGGTGGATGCTGCCAGCACAAGCCGCGACTTCCTACATCTCCCCCTTTTTTGTTTTTACAGAGAGTGGTAGTTGATATCCCTGGGAAGGTTTCGTAACTCCCATATTTGGGGGTCTCACGGCAGGTCTGAGTCTCTTTGGAGGGCGGTGCTCAAACTCTTACCCGTCACTGGGTCAGCCTCCCCACCCGGGGCTGCCCTGTCTTAGGTGGCCGAGGCTTATCCGTCTGTTCCGTCATTGACTTACCAGACCTACTATCCGTGGAACGAACACCTTAGTGGGCAGGGACTGTGTACAGATATGTTTGAGGCTTCATAGGGTGTCTTCACCAAAAGCCCTTGGGGTACAGCGGCTGAGGAATCTGTCTACTGGCTATTTCCTTTCGTTTTGTTAAACAGGCACTGGTCAATGTCCCGTGTCTTAGGCTAGCTGACGTTCTTCCATAGCCAGCACCAAAGAATGGTGAGCTCCCTGTCTTAGGCTACGAGGGTCTCGCACCCACACCTGGCATTCTCAGAATGTGCGCCCCAGGATGTGGCCACTCGTAATGCCCGTCACCGGGTAAACTCACAGCTCATGGTGTACCTCTGGCATATGGCAGCAACCTATTCCCATCGTTGGGACCAATGGCAGCTGGCCTGGAGACGAAAAGATGGAGCTGTCCTTGGCCTGTCTAGCGTGGTACCAATATGACTCAAACTCAAGCCCGATCAAGCAAATTCCATCATGGGGGAATAAGCGATCAAGGACTAATAGTTTAAGACGGTCTCCCTTACCCTACCAGGTGCAATGGAAACAAGTCCTCTGGGTGCAAGGGCTAAGGGAAACAGAAAGAGATGCAAACACCCATCCCTGTGCAATGGAGTCATCTCCTAGGGGTGCAAGGGCTGTTTGCCTCAAAATTCAGGTACCACAGCTACACAGACAAGGACCAGCCAGGCCAAGACTCCTCACCGACCCAGTGCAATGGGCAAATCCTTTGGGGTGCAATGGCTGTCGGCCCAACATTTAGCACCACCACTAGTGAGGGGGAGACTACTTATTTTCGAAGCAGTGAGAGCCACACTGTAGGGGAAGCCCCTAGTTCTATGGCCAGAAGCGCCTGGGCAATAATAGCCTTGTCACGATTTTGTTGAGCTCTGAGTTTGCAAACCAACCAAAGCATGAACTAATCCGCAACATAGGGCATACCAAACAGGCCTACTCCCACCCACTTAAAAAAAAAAAAAGAAGAAAGCTGAAGAGATCCAGGAGGAGAGTCCCTCAGTCACGGACAGATCCATGGGCGTTGAGTTGATGGCCACCACAGGTGCTCTCAATTTTTTGAGTGTCTCATCGAAGTTTTCTGACCAATTTCCTGCAAGATATTGAGACAATTTCCTGGACAGATTAGCTACATTATGGTATGGTATACATTACTGGTATGGGTTTTGGAAAGGCAGATAATATGGTCCATCATTGTTCCCCCGATATACTAGGAACCTGTATCCCTTGGATCAGCACGAGGGCTGTCATCAGAGTTTGGAGGGTCCGCCTGGGTGTAATTTTCTAATATCGCGAGTCGTCGCGTCAGTCGCTCTGGTAGCCAAAACGGGTTGTCTTCTTCCTGCGGAAAAACACAAATCACTCCCCTGGCTCTTATTAAAATAGGATCTGGGCCTTTCCATTGTCCAGTAAAAACATCCTTCTATTTGACCATCTCTTTTGGCCTGTCAGGCTCTAAACAGTGACGGTCAGCAGCCGAATGGCCCTGACTGTCCAGATTTTTAAAAAATTGAGGGAAAACCTTTTTTCCTTTAACTATTAATTTAAGATTAGGTCTCCTGTTATTAATAGGACCTAATACACAGAGGAACCAAGGCCATCTTGTCTATCTCTTTCAACAAATTTGGAAGGAAGGACCCAAAACAAGTTGAGGAATTCTTTTGTCAGCAGGTAGTTACAATGCCATGGAGGGAAGCAAGCTAATTTTTAATTCCTCCAGCATAATCATTATCTCTAACTCTTGGCCCATAAGCTGTTTTGAATTTCTTTTGAGTCTGAGGCTGACACCTCCCTAAGGAACAAACAAGGCAATAAACAAATTCTAGAAAACACCCTTTTAGAGGCAGGTCAGGACAAAAGGAATGTCTGAAATCCAAGCTTCTGCCGCATCCACTCTGTACAAAGTCTTGATTCAAATGTAAATGTCTTTAATCTTGGCCTATATCCTGAGGCCTGGCCCAAGGATTATCCTTCTTGCACCAAGGACAAGTTTGTCAGGTAACCTTGGTCACCTGACTGTTGCTCAAGCCTCTGTTCCTGGGACAGTCACTTTAAAAACTATCTAAATTTTCACATTTAAAACATCTTTTATCTTTATGGTTCTTTGCAAGCTATGGCCAGATCCTGATTGTATGAGGGTGCAATTTCATCACAAAGACGAATGTATCTAAATCTGTCTTTGTTTGTATGGTCTGAGACCTGTGTAGGCAGTTCAACCTGATTAGTATCACACTGACCTTCTCCTACAAGCATGTTAAGATCCCAGTCTGCATTGTCTTAATTTAAATGTAAATGTTCTTAATCTCTAGCAGTCCAGCAATGTATCACAACTTGTTTTAAATATTTTTATTTAACTCTACCTGCTGTCTCCTTTTCTATAAACATGGGTGAATCAAAAAATCCCAAACTCAAGATTAGAACTGCCCACTGTAGCCAATGGAATACTGGCAGTTTAACTATAATTTTTAAATTTCTTTTGTAACATTAGAGTATAACCATTAATTTTGAGAAGCAAAACCAGAAGCAATGTAAACAATCTATTTTTTCTAAAATCAACACCAAGTAGATTACCTTTATGTTACAAAGTTTTGCTGCCAATTCTTATATATGAGTGCATGAAGCAGCTTTTATTATCTCATTGAAGAGATACTGTTTTAAAATCTTATTTTTATACATCTGGTTTCTGAATGACTCCAACCCTGAGTTACCATTTTAAACTAACTATCTGTTACCAAAATTGTAAATTTCTAATCACATTCAATAATTTAAGCCAATAGTCTATAACCAAGACATGTAGAACGTTTTTATACTTTTAAAACCAATCAGAAACAACAATGAAGTGGCTATGCATCTTATTTATTTAGACCAAACAAAATTTGTTGCCTTTTCTAGCTGTAATTTCAAGAGAAAAGCACCTTGTCACAGAGATTTCTCTAGGACAAAACAACTCTTAGCTTCCTTATAAAACCCAAAAAGCTACTGGTCTCTTTTAAAAGCAGCTTATGCCAACCTCAATTCTTGGAAAGGCTTTTTCAGCTCAGCTCAACTCTTAGCTACAGGTGTAGGGTAGCTTATCAGCCTCTGCTGTGTATATTAAGACTGCCTTTAAAACAAAGTTAAACTAGCCAAAGAGTTGGATCAAGCAGTTTTAACGATCTTTTCTTTTGAACATGTAACAAACACAGAACATTTAGACAATGAAACAAAAGGCAAACACAAACACGTGGACATTGGCGCGCCAAGGACAGACAACAAAGAAGGACATCTAAGAGCTACAGAGAAATTCAGGACGTCTCCCGAATTCTCTTCTGTTCCTAGGGGAGCTCTGAAAAAGCCTTTTCATTCCTTTTTGTTGACACAGCTCAGAGAGAGGACAACTGTTTTTCTAAAACCCTTTCTCTCTCTCTCCCATATTAGGGAGAGCAGCTTTTACTGTATTTTTACTGTATTTTGCCAATCATTCGGAGTCATTGCCATAGTGGCAAATCTCTCAAGCTGCATAACTGTAAAATTAGCATTAACTGCATATTTGTTAACTGGTTCAGCAAATTCTTTGATAGAGGCATATTCTACAGGTGCGTGGACATGGCCTCCCCCCGAATCCTCAAATACTGGAAAGGCTTGTAACATCCTTCTTTTGTCTTCCTCTGAAAGGAAGGAGTCTGAGCATCGCTTGTCTGTATAAGGCGGAAGTGCGCCAGGAACATTAGGTTGGGAGGGCACGACAGGCCAAGAGGCCATGCGGCTCCTATCTCCCGTTTTCCTTTGCTTTCGATTCGGCGGTGGCAACCGCTCATCTGGCTGGCATCTTTCCTCCTCATCTGTCTCTTCATCTAAGTCCTCCGCTTCAGAGGAAGTTAGCTCCTCCGACTCAGAGCCACCAAGCCCGGAGGCCTCTAGCTCCTTTACCGGATAAAGAGGTTTCTTTTCTGGGGCCTTTTCTCCTTTCCTACGTTCCTCTCCCAGGGTGTACTTTCCCTCATCTTTCACTTCCTCGGACTGTGTGTCTTTGGAAGGGTTTTTTTCTTAGACATGCCTTTTTTTCTTTTTTCCTTCTGAGCTCTTAAGCGCTTATGCTGCTCTGTTTCTGACCCGCTGGCCTGTCATCCGTCTAGCACTCCCTGGCCTGCCACTACAGTCGAGCGGCTTTTCTCATCCTGCAAAACCAGAAGGAAGAGAACGAGCACCGCCTGGGGAGGGAGACAAAATAGATCAAGTCCAAACATGCCTCTCAGAACTTTACCTTTGTCCTGCGGTTCTGAACCCTTCCCGTAAATGGGGGGTCTTCTCAGTGCTGGCGATGGTGAATTTTACCGGGTTTTCGGCACCACTTGTGGCCGGCGTGTAATCGTCTCGCCAGCAAGAACACACGCAGCAACACACCAGGATCCTTCCGCAGAAAACGTTTATTCCAAAAGAAAATGGAGGAAGACCCCAGGCCGGGAAAAGGCACTGCTTATATACCCTTAGAGCGGTGTGTTCACCTCTGATTGGCTGCTTACTCGTTGCCCACCAAAACGCCCTGGGATGGGCTTTGACTTCGGCACGCTTTTACCATAGCATATACGCGGTTTACTTGTTTACTTGCAGAAGCACCGGATGCCAGTGCCATCTTGCAATGGTGGATGCTGCCAGCACAAGCCTCGGCTTCCTACATATTCATTCTTATTGCTCTGAGATAATGGTGAATTAGTGTTCATGGTAGCTTCTCACCTCATGATAGCCAGGAAGCAAAGAGAGAGGAAGGGGCTAGGTTTCCAGCAGATCCATGGACATATGCCTAATGACTTAATCACTTTACACTAGGTCCCACCCCTTAAAAGTTTCACAGTCTCTCAATAGCACCATGCATGTCAAGTTTTCAACAATATATCTTTAGTAAAACTTGAATATCCAAAATTTAGTATACTCTAGCTAGGAAAATATTATAAATAGAATGCTACATTTTAAGTAAGAGAAGTGTGGTGGTTGAATATGCTTGGCCCAGGGAGTGGCACCATTAGGAGGTGTGAGCTTGCTCGAGTAGATGTGACCTAGTTGGAGGAAGTGTGTCACTGTGAGAATGAGCTTTGAGACCCTTCTCCTAGCTGCCTGGAAGCCAGTCTTCTCCTGTTTGCCTTTGAAACAAGATGTAGAACTCTCAGCTCCTCCAGCACCATGCCTGCTTGGATGCTGTCATGCTTCCCACCATAAAGATAATGGATTGAACCTCTTAAACTGTAAGTGAGCCCCAATTAAATGGTTTCCTTTATAAGAGTTGCCTTGGTCATATGTCCTGTCCAGCAGGGCATTAAACAGGGGTCCAGGGAGGTCACCTGAAAAAGAAAGTGGGGGAAAACAGGATGACGCAAAGAATGGCGATCTGTCTATATTCTTATCAAATCTCAATTTTTACTTTTTCACACAGGGGCTATATACACAAAAAAGGCAGAATATGGGGAAGGGGATGATGCAGGATCTTGGGTGTTCAGGGGAAGTACAGATATCTTCCAGAACAGCTGGATGAAAGCTCAGGGGACATGACACTATTACTCTGACTGTGATTCACTTGTCCTTACCTAAGTTGGTACTATCCACCAAAATTACCTATCTACAAGGTCTATGACTATTCATCCTGGCAATTTTCCACCAAAGCTGCTTGTTTACAATAGCTTCTAGGCATCTGTTTCAATGTTTTTCCACAGAGACCCAAGACTTTGTGTTAGTAGGCATGCATGTCAGATCTATTGCTGATTTTAGGCCTATGGCTGATTTTAGGCCTTCAGTTTATAAGCAGGGCTGCCCCTGACAGTCATAGTCTAGCTTGACAGCAATGGAAACACTAAGACTAGAAATTTTATGAAAATGAAAAATTTTGAATAAATCATCACTTCACTTATTATATGTCTTAGTTAGAGTTAGTATTGATGTGATGAAACACCATGACTAAAAGCAACTTGAGAAAAAAGTGTTTATTTCATTCACAGTCCTACCATATGACAGTTTACTAATAGAAGCAGTTGAGAACAGTAACTCAAGCAGAGCAGGAACCTGGAGGGAGGATCTGATGCAGAGACCATGGAGGAGTGTTCTTCACTGTCTTACTTCCCATGAGTTTCTCAGCCTGATTTTTTTTTTTTTTGAACACAGGACTCCCAGGCCAGGCCAGGGGTGGCCTTACCTGCAAAGGCTGGGTCCTTCCACATCAGCCATTGTTTTGAAAGTGACCTAAAGATTTGCCTACAATTCAATCTTATGGATTTTCTCAACTGCTATTTCTTCCTCTCAGATAAAACTTGACAATACATCTGACCTCTTGTCCATTTGACACAGAAACACATCACTTTTCATTTACAATCTTTCCTTTCTCATTATCCCTAAGATGACATTTTAATATTAAGATCACAATACAAATCATAAATTTAAAAGTTCCAGTCTTCAAAATTTTAAGCACATTAAATATTCAATCTCTTTAAAATATGCAGTCTTCCTGAAAACCTAAAATATTTTTTAAAAGTTCAAAGTCTCTCAATTTTTGGGATCCTTTAAAATTTAAATTAAGATAAAAACTTTCTTACTTTAAGAGGGAAGAACCAGGGCATAGTCATAAACAAATCAAAACAAAACAAAACTCCAACAGTGTAACTTGTGCAATGCCTAATATCTGGAATTCACTTAACATTTCTGGACTTCTCTTAAAGGCTTGGGTCATTTTACTGGCTCTGTCCATTGCAGAACACATAACTTGTCTTCTAAGCTCCACTTTACCACTGCTGCTGTTCTTTGCGGTTGCCCCATCTCCATCTCACATCTCCAAAATGCTAGAGTCTTTTGCAACTGGGCTGCACTGGCGTCAATGGTTTCTCACACTAAAATGCCTCAGTTACTCTAAATGTTTCCTTTATGCTTTCAAAATGAGTACCAACTAGGTTAGTCTTATACATTACTGTAGAGGAATTTTAATTGAGCAACATGGCTGCTTTGGCAAGGGATCACATCCAGAGAGATTCTAGGTCTGTGTGATCTGGCTGAAATACAGACATGCCTTTAATCCTAGGAGACAGAGGCAAGCAGATCTATGAGATCAAGGGCAATCTGGCATAGAGCAAGTTTCAGATAAAGAAAGCTTAGGCCCAGGTGTGGTGGCATATGCCTTTAGTCCCAGTACTCAAGACACAAAGGCAGGTAGATCTCTGACTTCTAATCCATGAGTTGGGTTGAGTCAGTGAGTTAAGAGGCAGTGCAGTGGAGTGGATTTCATAACAGTTCTGTTCATGGCATTCAGAGGCAGTTTTTACAGGGACAGTTTTACAGAGACAAGTTGCAGAGAGGACAGATGAAAACATAGAAAATTGGAGACTGAGAATGAGCCAGAAAATCAGAACATATTGCCAGCATTAGTTTGAAACTAGGCAGAACTATTCAGTTGAGAGAAGTCAGATCAAATCAGTCAGCTTAGAGTACTTTGGGCCAGAATAGCTAAGTTTAAAGAGCCAGCCAGAGTTCAGAAAGAACTAGAAAAGGTGAGCTTTTTCAGCAGAAAGCTTCTAAGATGATAATTATATCAGGCAAGTAAAAGTTACTTTTACAAGTTACCAATTTCAGCTGCCTCTGGAGCAGAGGTCCTGTGTGCTGATTCTGAGGTAACACTTCCCAAAAGACTTCACCCCAGTGATGCTGATCTTTTCTTAATCACTGCTATTTTCTTAGCTTCATCTAACCAGCATTAATTATCCATGTAAATGGCAAAGATTTTATTTCTGTCTTTTTAACCACAGCTGAGTCTTTAGCTTCAGCTAACTGGAACTAATGATTCTCAACTCAAAATACCAAACAGCCCTGATAGAGATTTTAAGTAACTCTCAAAGTTCCCACTGGAACTTCCCAAGCCAGGCCTCCATTATGTGCATTACTCTCAATATTCTTATCTTCCAAGCTCCATAGAAAATCTCACCAAGCTTTAAACACTCAAAGGCTTTTCCAGCCCTAAGTTCCAAATTCTTCCACAACCCTAACCAAAACAACACTGTCAGGGTTATCACAGCAATACTTAATGTGGGACTGCGAAAGGGTATTCTGGCTCATGGCTGGGCATGAGACTCTGCTTGAGAACCGGCAGGAGTTCAGCGTGCCCCCAGAATCCAGGGTCCTGAAAAACAGTCTAGTCCCCAAAGATTTACAGCCCCCCCCCCAAAGTAAACAGGTAGAGGGGGTGACTAGAGGCCTCAGGGTCTAGGGATTACATACTAATGAAGGCCAGAGGGCAGAGCAAATTAAGCATGCCTTCCCCGATCCTCCCACTTTCTCTCTCCCTGTATAACTTGGGACTGCCCTGAGTTTTACAGGGGCGTACTTCCAGATTCATCCACCATCCGCCATGACAATAAATTCTTTTGGAACCAAGGACTTCCTCATGTCATTGGGGCCTGCTTCCGCCAAAGCCTCCAGGCCACTGGAACCATAGACATTCTTCCTGCTTGTGGGACCAGCCGCAGCATGGAAACCCCCGGGGACACCACTGCTGGCCCCTGTAATTTTCCCCACAAATTAATGATTATGCTAATTAAACAGAAATCCTTCATGACCTCTCCTGCCTTTAAGTTCCCTCCCTGTTTGTGTTCCTGTCCTGACTTCTGTCAGTGATGAACTGTGATGTGGAAGCATAAACCAAATAAACATGCCATCCCCCTGACTCCAGCTTGCTTTTGATCATGGTGTTTCATTATAGCAATGATAACTCTGATTATTACAGTATAATACTTTTATGTTCACCTATTTTCTCCAAATTTTATTACTTTATTTTTTTCTTAACAGTTGAAAAAATTTCTTTGTGTGTCATATTTTCATGATATGTTCTGTTCATGGACATCTAGTTTGGTTCCATTTCCTGGCAAGCATGGATAGAGAAGCAATGACCATGGATATATAAGTGCCTCTGTAATAGGTTAGAGTCCCTAGAAAACATGCCTGAGAGTGATGTATCTGAGTTGTATAGCAAATTATTTTACATTTAGGGGAACTTCTGTAGGGGAGTGGTTCTGATGCTTTGATTTAATCAGGAATCTGAGTGTACTGAGGCTGAAGGTCCTTGTCCCCATTTTGTTTCTGATTGATCAATAAAGATGTCAGTCATGCTTAATGGCTGGGAAAAGGGAGATGGTATGGGACCCTTAGAGTTGTGCAGGCTATGAAGCAGGGAGAGAGAAGAGATCACCACACTTGGGGAGGAGAGAGATGGACCAGACTCAGAGCTGCAGGGGAGATCATCCAAAATGTATGTGAAAAGGAAAAGTGGCCCAGGCAAGGGGAGCCTCTTGATCAAGAAAGACAAATGGGCATCACAGAAGGTAACTGGACAGCAAAGTTAAAGGTAGATTTGGAAGGCGTTTAGCCAGAAATACCAGAGGGAAGGGCATGCTAGCTGAAGAAGGCATAGAAGTGTCCAGCCACAGAGCCAATAAGGCATGTTAAAGATAAATTAATGTCTGTGTATGTCTTTCATCTGTGGATCCAAACAGACCCTAGGTAGATGGCTGGTAGCATGGCCCACCAAGGACCATAAGGTAGGGTAGCAAAAACTACATGCTACAAACTTCCATAATAATTTCTGTAAGGATTGTGTGGGGATGAGATGGTCAAATGGCACTGTGTTATTGTCTGCTCTACCCCAGTCAATTATTGACACTTCCCACAAAGTATTCAAACCTATGTGATAATTTACACATAGCTCCCCAGTGATAATTTACACATAGCTTAAGAAACTTAACATGGTACAGAGCATCCCTTAAGAGCAAGAGACCTTTCCCCTAGAATATCTGTGAGATCCTAGTGGCCTGCAGGCAAATAAGGATAGCATAATGGTGTTCCTGCTTTCTGTCTTTGTAAACTTGTTTATTGCTGTGAGATTTGGATGAAGTGGTATTTTTATTGCTGTACAGCAGGAAAAAGAAACAACTGATGGAAGGAAAACAATTTTCTTACTCAGCTATTGATTATATTTTATAGATATTATATAAATAATTGTAATGTACACCTTTGATAATTGTAATGTACGACTTCCTTTAATGTAAATCCTTCCTTTAGCTCCCTTCAGCATAGCATGTTGTTTGACTCTAAGGCTTTTGTCCTGCATCATCAAGAATACATTCATTTCATCTAAATTTCTCCCACTGGAGAAGTTCTAGAGAGGACTGAAGGAGCTGAAGGGGTTTGTGGCCCCATGTGGAGAGCAAAACCATCAACCAACCAGAGCTTCTAGGGTCTAATCCAGCAGCCTGGCAGCACATATGGAGGGAACTATGGCTCCATCTGTATATGTTGGGGAGGAAGGCCTGGTAGGGGATAGGTGGGAGAGGAAGCCCTTGGTCCTGTGAAGGCTGGATGACACAGTGTCGGGAAATTTGAAGGCAGGGAGGTGGGAGTGGGTGGGTGGGGGCATATCCTTATATAACAGGAGGAGGGGGGGATGAGACAGGGGGTTTCTGGGTGGGGGGAATGTGGAAAGGGGATAACATCTGAAATGTAAATACAATATCCAATAAAAAATTAATTAAAAAACCCCAAGTGATATTGGTATATAGACAGACAAGTAGATCAACGAAATAGAATTCAAGACCCAGAATTAAACCCAGACACCTATAGTCACCTGATCTTTGACAAAGAAGCTAAAACCATCCAGTTGAAAAAAGACAGCATCTTCAATCAATGGTCCTGGTTCGACTGTTGATCACCATTTAGACGAATGCAAATCGATCCATTCTTATATCCTTGTACAAAGCTCAAGTCCAAGTGGATATAGGTCCTTCACATAAAACCAGATACACTGAATCTAATAGAAGGTAAAGTGGGATAGAGCCTCAAACACATTGGCACAGGGATACATTTTCTGAAAAAGAAAACCAATGTTCCAGGCTCTAAAATCAATTATAGACAAATGGGATCTCATAAAATTGCAAAGCTTCTGTAAGGCAAAGGACACTGTCAATAGGACAAAATGGCAACTTATGATTGGGAAAACATCTTTACCAACCCTACATTCAATAGAAGGTTAATATCTAGTATATACAAAGAACTCAAGAAGTTAGACTCCAGAAAATTAAGTAACCCTATTAAAAAATAGGGAACAGAGCTAAACAGAGAATTATCAACTGAGAAAACTTGAATGGCCAAGTAGCACCTAAGGAAATGTTCAGCATCCTTAGTCATCAGAGAAATGCAAATCAAAATGACCCTAAAATTCTACCTCACATCAGTCAGAATGGCTAAGATCAAAACCTCTGGTGACAGCAGATGTTGACAAGGAAATAGAGACAGAGAAACACTCCTCCATTGCTGGTGAGATTGTATGCTGGTACAACTACTCTGGAAATCAATGTGGCAGTTCCTCAGAAAATTGGACATAGCACTACCTGAGGACCCAGCTATACCCCTCCTGGGCATGTACCTAGAAGATGCTCCAACATGGAATAAGGACACGTTTTCCACTATGTTCATAGCAGCCATATTTATAATAGCCAGAAGCTGGAAACAACTCAGATGTCATTCAACTGAGGAATGGATACAGAAAATATTGTGCATTTACACAATGGAGTACTTCTCAGCTATTTTTTTTCAAAAAAAAACTTCATGAAATTTGAAGGCAAATGGAGAGAGAGAGGAAACTGGGAGGAAAACAGAAGGGGGAAGCAAATGGGGGCAGGATCAGGTGTGGGAGAGTATGCAGGAGAAATACAGAGGGTTAGGAATTTGAATGGAGTTATGTAGCAGTGAGGGATGGGGAACTGAATGTACCCACTAGAAAGTACCAGATGGCAGGAAAACAAGAGGCTCCCAAGATGCAACAGGAATGACATCAGCTGAAATGCCCAACAAAGGAGAGAGAACTTGTACAGACCATATTCAGAGGTTAGGTTTGGCCCCTGGTTGAGGTATGGAGCCACCCATCCATCTCAAAAACATTAACCCAGAATTATTCCTGTCTAAAGGAAATACAGGGACAAAGAGTGGACCAGAGACTGAAGCAAAGGCCATCCAGAGACCACCTCACCTAGGGATCCATTCCACCTGCAGACACCAAACCCAGACACTATTGCTAATGCCAAGAAGCGCTTGCTAACAGGAGCCTGATATAACTGTCTCCTGACCAATACAGATAGGAATGCTCACAGCCAACCATTGCACTGAGCACAGGGACTCCAATGGAGGAGTTAGGGGAGGACTGAAGGAGCTGAAGATGTTTCCAACCTCATAGGAAGAACAACAATGTCAACTAACCAGACTTCCCCTACTTACTCCCCCTCTTCAGAGCTCACAGGGACTAAACCACCAACCAAAGAGTACAGCTGCACATGTAGAAGAGTATTACCTTATCTGGCATCAATTCCAGGAGAAGCCCTTGGTACTGTGGAGGCTTGATAACCCAGTGTACTGGAATGCTAGGGCAGTGAGATGGGAGTGGATGGGCAGGTGGGGGAGCACCTTCATAGAAGCAGTGGGGGGGATTGGGACAGGGCATTTGTGGAGGGGAAACTGGGAAGTGGGATAACATTGTAATGTAAATAAATGAATTAACCAATAAAAATAAATAAATAAATATGCACAATTAGGCCTCATACACTCCTAAATAAAAAGCCTAGTACTAGGAAACAAAATGATAGAAGTGGTCTTTCTTTTTCTTATGATTTAAGTCCTGTACCACCAGGGGTAGGGTTGGGGGAGCAAATGATTTGGGAACTCCAAGGTGAACCTGCTACCATTATTCTGTTAAATGGCTGTAGTATCAAATTGATATCTAAATTCATATCTCTATCTTTAGATTAGTGCAGTTCTAGACCTTGTCAGAGAAGTTTGTGCAGTCGACAGTGATTAATGCAAAAACTCACAACTGATCTAAGTGCAGAAAACTAGTGTCCGTGGAGTTTTAAGCCACAAATGGGATGTCTAAGTCACCACCTCACTCACCACCCAAGCCTCAGGGATCATTACTGTAGATGGGACTGAAAGACAGTAAAGGAGATGTCAGGGAGGATCAGAGTGGAACATTGATTTCTGGGTATTATAGGACTGATGAACCCAGAAACTCAAGGTAGCTGTGGTCTGCCTGCTCAAGACCTGTACAGAATAAATCCAGTGAACATTCTAAGCACTGAAAACTCTCCACCCTTAACTGAGAAACTAGTGACAGGTGATGGCTTATTGGGGAGAGAGATTCAGGTTTTTTCTTAGAGGATGTTCTCTGATATGTAACTCCAATGGGTGGCCCTACACCCAGAAGTACATGACAGCACAAATTGGAGTCCATGGGTTATTAGCAAATGAAGAAAATCTGTATGAAGTTGAGAGGGGGTAGGAAAGTGGGTCTGGGTCTGGGAGGAGTTAGGGGAAAGAGTAGGAGGTGACTATGATCAAGATACATTGTAAAACAATTCTCAAAGTATTAATAAAATGCTACTTAAAAGAGAAGATGTAATATGCACATATGAAATAATAACCCAAGCTGATTAAATGATTCATGGCATCTAACAAGGAGATAGAGTCACTGAGTTATTTAATGATTTCTATTTTAAAACAAAAGCTTCTATAAAACTGCATATATCACCCAGGCTAACTCAAGAAAAATTTCAAAGTACTAAGATTGAAAGGCCATCCCATAGAGATTGAGGGTACAAGAGGTTTTTATGGTGTTAAAGCATTTTATTTTGAGAAACTGAGAGATGTGGAGAGACTTTTCTAGTACAGCAAAGTGTAGTCTGTGTTTCAGTTTCTTATGGACACTCTAACACACTGAAAAAACCTCTTGGATACACATTCCCTGAGCCTCACAGTTTCAAATATATTGTTCCATTTATATTCTGTGCTATTAATTCAGCTCATATTAATTTATCACAACAACTACTTAAGGTCTCATGTTTCTGACATTAAGGGATGGTGTTGGTTACAGGGTGTTTTCTCTTTGTTCAAGTCTTAGCATGAATTAAGATTGTACAGAACAAAATAAAGGCAATGCTTTAACTGTCATGTGGGAAGTTGTGGTACACCTTGGCCTGCACAGCACACCAGGGGTACTCCTGAAGCCCTGTGGCTATACAATGTTCCTGTATGCTGTACATCAGTCTCTTTTAGCTGAGTTTAGTCTGATAGTATCTGACAGTTGGTTAAAAAGGAGTCAAGGATCAAGCAAGGCAATGGACACAAATAGTCAAAGAACAAGCAAGGCAATAAACAAAGTCTAGTGATCACTCCCTTGATCACTGTTTCTAATGGCTTATCAGGATGGCTGAAATATCTGAGCCTACTTTCCTGTCCTAGCCCAAAGTCATTTTCATTCCTGAAGCCTACTTCTTTGTTCTAGCCTAAGATTTAGATTCCTGCCTGAAATTATTTCTTTGTTCTATCCTAGTGTCAGATGATTGCCTGAAGCCCATCTCCTTGTCCTTGGCTAATGTTAGATTTCTGCCAGGCAGCCCCAAAAGCTCTCCATATCTCCCCATTTTTTTTTATTTCATAAACAAGATTGAGCCTGTCTTAGGTAGTTCTGACAAGAATGCCTTCCTTACTCATTGTGGAATATGCATATACCCCTGTACACAACAAATGTATTTAGATCATGTTCTTTTTATTTTAAATTTTTTAAAAAATTTTGGATGCCATGGAACTTTCTGCTGAGTGTCTATGGCACCCTACAACTAGGCATACTTTTGCCTAGGTGAAAAGGAAGAACCCACTTACTCGCATATGGCATGATCCCAATCAGGTATCTAATATGGGGAAGAGAGCATGTTTGTGTTTTTTTTTTTTCTGCAGGATGTTGAAGGAGCATGGTGTCTGCCAGAGTGATTGGTGAGACATGCTGACACCAGGACAAAGAATGGTGCTGACCTGTGAGCTTGCTGAGTGCCCTGACAATGGGGACTGAGAAGTTGTATTAGACATATGTTCCTGGCCCATCTTTGCTTTCTTATATCCCAGATGGATCAAGCTGCCTTGCCTCAGGTTTTTAGATGTGGGACAGAATTAAAAAGAGAAGTTATAATGACTCTTGTATTTTTCTTAAATGTGACCAGTTATTTGGACTCAATCATGTATTGATCTAGAAATCAGTCAAATATTGGAAATTTTGGAAGGCTGGATCTGGATATTTTCAGAGACATATTTGAAAGTTAGCTGTAGTTTGCTATGATGTTATGTTAGCAAGTGATAAAGTTGGGACAGGATCTGAATTTCAAACAAATGTTAGTGCATGTGTTAAGGTTCTTTTAATTGTCAAGTTAAAATTGCTTTTGTTTATTTTACAGTATTTAATGTAAGTTGCACGGATTGTATACTTTCTAATTGTGTTAGTGTGTTGAAACCTGGCATGTCTATCATGGGGGTCTATCAACCAGCTTTTGTTTTGTTGCCCAAGTATTACAGAACCTTGGTTTTCTGAAAAAAGCTTACAAGTACTGAAAGAAGTGAGTCAGGCTTTAAGCAGAAGCAAGAAGGTAGTGGGCTTGATTATTGCTGGTATAACAGCTTTAATTACATGAATTGCTAGCACCACTGCTTCTGCAATTGCTTTGACACAAGAAGTTAAGACAGCTACTTTTGTTAATCATTTAGTAAAAAAAAAAATGTTACTAATGTGTTGAGTATACAAGAGGATTTAGATAGACATTTGGAACTTCAGATTGATGTTCTTTATCCTATTCAAATTATTGGAAGGAGATTCAGAGTTTTAGAGTAAGGCGCCATCCCGAGTGTCATGACAAATACCAATGGAGTTGTGTTACTTCTAAAATTTACAATGATAGTCATTATAATTAGAAAAAAGTTTAAAGATACTTGCAGGGTATCTGACATAAGTTTAACACCTCTCTGTATATTTTAACTTTTGTAGTGAGATTATAAATTTAAAGAATGCTGCTCTGCTGAGCTTTGATGCTGTAGATACTGCTGATAAAATTATTCATGGCTTGAGTTCAGTATTTCCATTTTGATCAAGCTTCAAGAATGGCATGTATAGTTTGAACATTCTAGCTCTTTTTGTCCTGGGAATATTTTTATTCCTGCCCATCGTGTTAAAGCTTGTCTTAATAACATCAACATGTTGGCAGTCAAAGTACATGACTTGAAACTGAAAATGGACCCCTCAGACAGAGTTATTAATTTAACAGGCTGACAAGCCAAGGATGAGTAAGATTCTACACAGCTCCTTACCAACCTAAGAAAGAAGGCAATTCTTATCAAACCACAGTGTATCAAATGGTTTGCTGTTGGCTGGAGATACTGAAATATATTCCTCAGCTGCTTTAAGGCCCTGGTTAAAAATGCAAAATCCTAGTCCTTTTTCCAGGGATCCCAACTTAGGGACCTTGTCATTGTCTATAGAGACATGGAGCAGATAAGTGAAGTAATGTCTTATTCATGTGTCAAATTCTGATTATTATTAGATATTTTCAAACCTGCTCATTTGTTTTATGGAGATAGTGATGGGGTCCTGGCTTCTATTGGGGTTGGCCTTTGTTATAATAATGGCTAATAGCCTATACAGATATACATTTTGTAGGAACTATGCCTTCTGTTTATTGTTATCTAAACATATTAACTATAAAGCCACAATAAAATAATTATTGATGAATAATTAGAATGTTAGTGACAAATTTTTCTTTTCCAGTTGCTCTACGTCTGTCTTTCTATTTTATTTTGTCATTGTGCTTTATATTTGATGCAATTGCTTTCATTACACACAGAAGAGACTGAATTTTGTGGCTATATTACAACTTGTCTCATTTCCTAAAGCTACAAGAAGAGAGAGGAGAGGGACAGAGCAAGGCAAAAAAGATAATTATTTGTTCAGAAAATTAACTAAGAACTGAGAACAACGTCATCTGGGAATGTAATGTGCTTATGTTAGGCTTGTCCAGTGAAGTGCCAAGGACTTTCTCTAATCTATTATAAATCGCAAAAAGAAGTATGGGTAAAGGATATTAAAGAAAATAATTTCAAGGAAGAGTACTGAGCAGCTTTGAGCACAGAACACTCATATAGCATAATGCAAACACAACCAAGAAGAGCATAGTGCACCAGAGGCTCCTTTTTTTTTTTTTCCCTCTGAGCTGAACAGATACCCTTTCACTCATTCCCAGTTTTAAAGCAAGCACAATTCACATTTGTTCTCATGTTACAAAAGGAGGGTTTTGGGAGGAACAATTAGTACTTTGGTACTACTCCAAGAGCTTTCTATGAAGGCTGTGGTTTTGTTTCTGTAGGTGGTATGTGGAAATATTATTTGTTGCTGAAGCCCAAAAGCACCAGGCCAAGCTCAGACCATACCAAGAAACCTGTTATGGGTTCCTGGGTGAGGAAGAATACTACTCAGATCTGGACCATTAAACATACAAATATAAACACAAATGGAACCATGAGCTTACATTGATTCCTCTTGGGTTTTTTCCTTTTTTAATTGGATATTTTATTTATTTATAATACAGATGCCATCCCCTTTCCCCGTTTCCTCTCCATAGAACCTCCTATCCTATACCCCCTCTTCCTTTATGCTTTTATGCCATTTTGACTACATGCATGTACTAAGGTCAGTTTTAGGTTGAGGGTATAGCAAAACAATAGCAGTTGCATTTGAGCAGATTGCTAGACTTTTAGTATTAAAAGTTCATTTACTGACTCCAACGAGGAAAGCATGTAGGCTAACTGGAAGATCTTCACTTATCCTTCCTCTCCTTCAACCCCAATCTCCTAATCTCATTCCCAGCTCTGTGCAGACCTTCTATTGTGGCCTCTCATCACCATTGCCCCTAGTCCTAGGGGTGGGAGCAGATCCTGGTGAAACACATTGCTTTCTTCCCTCCTGAGGACCTCCACAGCTCTCCCTCCCCAATACCTGGCACATCTCATTCCTAAGTGTCTGGAACACTATGAGAAGACCAAATAATAATAGAAATAAAGAAAGGTTAAGAAACATAGGTCAAAGGCAAAGAAAATACTTTCAACAAAAATCATAGAAAAAAAATTCCAAACCTAAAGAAGGAGATGCCTATCAAGGTAAAGATCAAGGTAAAAGAAGCATATAAAAGAATGGCCTTTTGGCAAATCATAATCCAAACACTAAATTAATGAACAAAGAAAGGATATTAAAAGCTGCAAGAGAAAATTATCAAGTAGCACATAGAGAAGACTTATTAGAATAACACCTGATTTCTCAATGGAGACTATAAAAACCAGAAGAACCTGGGCAGGTGTTCTACAGAATCTATGTGACTACAAATGCCAGGATAGACCATACCCAGAAAACCTTTCAATCACAATAGATGGAAAAAATGAGACAGTAATGATAAAGCTAAATTTAAGTAATATCTATCTGCAAATCCAGACCTACAGAAGGCACTAGAAGGAAACTCCAACCAAAAGAGGCCATGTACACCCAAGAAAATATAAGGAATAAGTAATTGCAGACCAGAAAATCAAAGGAGGTGAAACAGACCCATGTGCACATGTACATACACACACACAAATGTAACACCACAAACAAATAAAAGAATAATAAACACTGCTTACTCATATCTATCAAAACCAATGGTTTCTGTCAAAAACACAGAGTCTAATAAGATGCTTGTGAAAACAGAATCCACCCTTCTGCCATATCCAAGAAACACCTTGACTTTATGGATAGACATCACTTCACGGTAAAAAGATAAATAATGATGTGGATCTAAGAAGTAAACTAGTGTATTTATTTTAATATCTGAAAAAAATGACATCAAATGGAAACTAATCTGAAGAGATAGGTGAGGACACACCATACTTCTCAAAGGGAAAAATTCACCAAGAGGACACTGCAATTCCTAGTATCTATGCACTAAACATAAGGACACCCATGTTCATTAAAGTTACATTCCTATAGGCTAAATCATGTATTGACCCTCACACACTGATAGAGGGAGACTTCAATACTCCAATTTTATCATTGGGCAGCTCCATCTAGTCAAAATGAAACTGGAGCTAACAGTTGTTATAGTCCACGTGACTCTAACAGATATTTACAGAACAATTCATTCAAACGAAAGAATATTCATCTTTTCAGCAGCTCATGGAATGTTCTCCAAAATTAATGACATACTGATATATGAAGCAAGTCTCAAGAGATACAAGAAAATCAAACTAACACTCTGCATCCTATCTGACCACCATGAATTAAACCTGGCTATCAGTAATAACAGAAAGCTTATGAGCTCACAAAAACTAAAGAACTCTCTACTGAATGAAAAAGTGGGTCAATACAGAAATTAAAAAAAGAAATGAAAGACTTTATACAATTGAATAAAAATGAATACACACATACTCAAACATATGAACACAGTAAATGTGGTCCCAAGAGGCAAGTTCATGCCTACATTAAACAATTTAGAGATCTCATATTAGTAACTCAATGTCACACCTGAAAACTCTAGAACATAAGGAAGAAATCATACCCAAAAAGAGAAGATCATAAGAAATAATTAAACTCAGGGATGAATCAATAAAACAGAAACAAACAAAAAATCAATACAAAGAATTAATGACACAAAGAGTTAGTTCTTTGGGAAGAACAATTAGACTGATAAACATCCAAATTAACTAAGAGGTTGAAAGAAAATATCTAAATTAACAAAATTAGTAATGAGCAGTAAGACACAACAACAAATACCAAGGAAATCCAGAGACTCTTAAGGACAAACTTTAAAAACTTACACTATACTAAATTGGAAAATCAAAAAGAAATTAATAACATTTTTGAAACATATCACTTACCAAAGTTAAACAGGTTCAGATAAAAAATTTAAACAGTTCTACAGTCCCAAGTAAAATGAGGCTATCTCTCCACCCCCAAAAGAGCCCAGGGCCAGATGGTTTTAGTGCAGAATTATGTGTGAATTTTCAAGAAAAATTAATACCAATACTCTTAAATTTATTCCACAAAATAGAAAGCAAAGGACCACTGCCTAATTTGTTTCTGAGGCCATAGTTACACTGATACTTCAATCATATAAAAACACAACAGCAAAAAAGAATTTCCTATCAAATTTCCCCATGAACATAGATGTAAAATTTCTCAATAAAATAACTGCAAACTGAATCCAAGAACATATTAATAAGATCATCTACTGTGATCAAGTAGATTTCATTTCAGAGATACAGGAATGATTCACTATACATAAATCGATAAATGTAATCCATCTTATAAACAAAATCAAAGAGAAAGATCATTTTTTTCAGATGCAGAAAAGGCCTTTGATAAATTCCAACACTTTTTCATGATAAAAATTCTGGAGAAACTAGTGATAGACATACCTTAATATAGCAAAATAGTTTTTACAGCATGCACAGGATCAGCATCAATTTGAATGGAGAGAAATTCAAAGCAATCTACTATAATTTAGAAACAAGAAAATGTTGTTCTTTTTCTCCATACCTATTCAATGCAGCCCTTGAAGTCTTAGCAAGAACAATAAGACAATCAAAAGAGATCAAGGGAATGCAAATAGGAAAGGAAAAAAGTTATTATTTGAAGATGATATGACAGTATATTTAAATGACCCTAAAATTTCTACCAGGGAATACCTATCACTAACCATTAGCAAAGTAGCTAGATAAAAGATTATCTAAAACATATCGCCTTTGGGCTGGGGCAGACACAGAGTTGGTCTGCTCCTGGGGAGATACTGAATCCTGAGCCATCCTAGAGGACCCACTGTACTCAGAGCAGCCGGTAAGAACTCCATCTCACTCCCTAAGCTCCAGAGATACATCTGGGAGCCAGGGACATTCAGGACACACTAGCTACCCAATCCCCACCCCTCCGAAATTCCACTTCCCTTCTGCCCCTGCCTGGTCCTTTGGGCTGGGGCAGACACAGAGTTGGCCTGCTCCTGTGGAGATACTGAATCCCAAGCCATCCTAGAGGAGCCATTGCACTCAGAGCAGCCGAGGAGCCACTGCACTCAGAGCAGCAGACACCAAGGTGGTTTGCACTTGGGTGACATCGTATCCTGAGACATCCTAGAGGAACCACTGCACCCAGAGCAGAAGGATTTCCAGATCCAAGAGGTGGCCTGAGTACCAGGAGTTCTTCCACCCAGGAGATTAGAATCATAAGACCACAGAGACATCTGGACTCTGAGGAGCTCTGCAACAAGCTAGATAACTGGAAATACAGACTCCAGTCTTACACAGTGAGGGCAGGTAACACTAGAGTTAACCAGATGGCAAAAGGCAAGCGCAAGAACATAAGCGACGGAAACCAAAGTTTCTTGGCATAATCAGTACCCAGTTCTTCCAATATAGCAAGCTCTGGACACCCCATCACACCGGAAAAGCAGGATTCAGAAATAAAATCACTTCTCATGATGATGATAGAGGATTATAAGAAGGACATAAATAACTCCCTTAAAGAAATACAGGAGAGTACAAGTAAACAGGTAGAAGCCCTTAAAGAGGAATCACAGAAATCCCTTAAAGAAATGCAAGAAAACACAAAGAAAGAATTAAACAAAAACATTCAGGATCTGAAAATGGAAATAGAAACAATAAAGAAAGCTCAAAGGGAGACAACCATGGAGATAGAAAACCTAAGAAAGAGATTAGGAGTCATAGATGCAAGCATCACCAACCGAATACAAGAGATAGAAGAGAGAATCTCAAATGCAGAAGATACGGTGGAAAATATTGACACAATTGTCAAAGAAAATGCAAAATGCAAAAAACTCCTAACTCAAAATCCAGGACACAATGAGAAGGCCAAACCTAAGGATAATAGGTATAGATGAGAATGAAGATTCCCAACTTAAAGGGCCAGTAAATATCTTCAACAAAATTATTGAGGAAAACTTCTCTAACCTAAAGAACAAGATGCCCATAAACATACAAGAAGCCTACAGAACACCAAATAGGCTAGACCAGAAAATAAATACCTCCTGTCACATAATAACCAAAACATCAGATGCACAAAACAAAGAAAAAAATACTAAAAGCAGTAAGGGAAAGAGGTCAAGTAACATACAAAGGCAGACCTATAAGAATTACACCAGACTTCTCAACAGATATTATAAAACCCAGAAGAGCCTGGACGGACATCATACAGACCCTAAGAGAACACAATTGCCAGCCCAGATTACTATACCCAGCAAAACTCTCAATCACTATAGATGGTGAAACCAAGATAGTCCATGACAAAACCAAATTTGCACAATATCCACCCACAAACCCAGCACTTCAAAGGATAATTGATGGAAAACGCCAACACAAGGAGGGAAACTACAACCTAGAAAAAGCAAGGAAGTAATCTTCCAACAATCCCAAAAGAAGATAACTATGCAAACATAATTCTACCTCTAATAACAAAAATAACAGGAAGCCACAATAATTTTTCCTTAATATCTCTTAACATCAATTGTCTCAATTCCCCAATAAAAAGATGGAGACTATCAGACCGGATACACAAACAAGACGGAGAATTTTGCTATATGTAAGAAATGCACCTCAGTGACGAAGACAGACACTACCTCAGAATAAAAGGGTGGAAAACAATTTTCCAAGCCAATGGTCCCAAGAAACAAGCTGGAGTAACCATTCTAATATCAAATAAAATCAACATTCATCCAAAATTAATCAAAAAAGATAAGGAAGGACACTTCATACTCATCAAAGGAAAAATTTACCAAGTTGAACTTTCAATTCTGAACATCTATGCCCCAAATGCAAGGGTACCTACATACATAAAAGAAACTTTGCTGAAATCCAAAACACACATTACACCTCACACAATAATAGTGGGGGATTTCAACACCCCACTTTCAGCAATGGACAGATCATGGAAACAGAAACTAAACCGAGACACTTTGACATTAACAGAAGTTATGAACCAAATGGACTTAACAGACATCTATAGAACATTTCATCCTAAAACAAAAGAATATACCTTTTTCTCAGCACCTCATGGTACCTTCTCCAAAATAGACCATATAATTGGTCACAAAAAAGGCCTCTACAGATACAAAGATTGAAATAATCCCTTGCATCTTATCAGATCACAATGGACTAAGACTGGTCTTTAATAATGACAAAACCAATGGAAAACCCACGTGCACATGGAAACTGAACAACTCTCTACTCAATGATGACTTGGTCAAGGAAGAAATAAAGAAAGAAATTAAAGACTTTTTAGAATTCAATGAAAATGAGGACACATCATATCAAAACTTGTGGGACTCCATGAAGGCAGTGCTAAGAGGAAAACTCATAGCTCTAAGTGCCTACAAAAAGAAACTGGAGAGAGCACACACTAACAACTTGACTGCACAACTAAAAGCTCTAGAACAAAAAGAAGCAAATACACCCAGGAGGAGTAGAAGGCAGGAAATAATCAAACTCAGGGCTGAAATCAACCAAATAGAAACAGAAAGAACAATACAAAATATCAACAAAACCAGGAGCTGGTTCTTTGAGAAAATCTATAAGACAGATAAACCCTTAGCCATATTAACCAGAGGCAGTATCCAAATTAATAAAATCAGAACTGAAAAGGGAGACATAACAACAGAAACTGAAGAAATTAAAAAAATCATCAGATCCTACTACAAAGGCCTATACTCAACAAAACTGGAAAACCTGGATGAAATGGACAACTTCCTAGACAGATAAACAGGTACCAAAGTTAAATCAGGAGAAGATAAACCATCTAAACAGTCCCATAACCCCTAAAGAAATAGGAGCAGTTATTAAAAATCTCCACACCAAAAAAAGCCTAGTATCACATGGTTCTAGTTCAGAATTCTTTCAGACCTTCAAGGAAGACCTAATACCAATTTCTTCAAACTATTCCACAAAATAGAAACAGAAGGAACACTACCCAACTCGTTCTATGAAGCTACAATTACACTCATACCCAAACCCCAAAAAGACCCGACAAAGAAAGAGAACTTCAGACCAATCTCCCTTATGAACATCGATGCAAAAATATTCAATAAAATTCTAGCAAACCGAATCCAAGAACACATCAAAACAATCATCCATCATGATCAAGTAGGTTTTATCCCAGGAATGCAGGGATGGCTCAATATTCGGAAATCCATCAATGCAATCCACTATATAAACAAAATCAGAGAAAAAACCACATGACCATCTCACTAGATGCTGAGAAAGCATTTGACAAAATTCAACATCCCTTTATGATAAAAGTCTTGGAAAGATCAGGAATTCAAGGCCCCTACCTAAACATAGTAAAAGCAATTTACAGCAAACCAGTAGCCAACATCAAACTAAATGGAAAGAAACTTGAAGCAATCCCACTAAGATCAGGGACTAGACAAGGCTGCCCACTCTCCCCCTAACTATTCAATATAGTACTGGAAGTCCTAGCCAGAGCAATTAGACAACAAAAAGAAGTCAAAGGGATACAAATAGGAAAGGAAGAAGTCAAAATCTCACTATTTGCAGTTGATATGATAGTATACTTAAGTGACCCCAAAACTTCCACCAGAGAACTCCTAAACCTGATAAACAACTTCAGCAAAGTGGCTGGTTATAAAATCAACTCAAACAAATCAGTAGCCTTCCTCTACATGAAAGATGAACAGACTGAAAAAGAAATTAGGGAAATGACACCCTTCACAATAGTTGCAAATAATATAAAATACGTTGGTGTGAATCTAACGAAGCAAGTGAAAGACCTGTACGACAAGAACTTCAAGTCCCTGAAGAAAGAAATCGCAGAAGATCTCAGAAGATGGAAAGATCTCCCATGCTCATGGATTGGCAGGATTAATATAATAAAAATGGCCATCTTGCCAAAAGCAATCTACAGATTCAATGCAATCCCCATTAAAATCCCAACTCAATTCTTCACAGAGTTAGAAAAGGAAATTCTCAAATTCATATGGATAACAAAAAACCCAGGATAGCGAAAACTATTCTCAACAATAAAAGAACTTCTGGAGGAATCACCATCCCTGACCTCAAGCTGTACTACAGAGCAATAGTGATAAAACTACTTGGTATTGGTACAGAGACAGGCAGGAAGATCAATGGAATAGAATTGAAGACCCAGAAATGAACCCACACACCTATGGTCACTTGATCTTTGACAAAGGAGCTAAAACGGTCCAGTGGAAAAAGGACAGCATTTTCAACAAATAGTGCTGGTTCAACTGGAGGACAACATGTAGAAGAATGAAAATTGATCCATTCTTATCTCCTTGTACAAAGCTCAAGTCTAAGTGGGTAAAGGACCTCCACACAAAACCAGATACACTGAAACTATAGAAGAGAAGGTGGGGGAGAGCCTCGAATACTTGGGCACAGGGGAAAAGTTCCTGAACAGAACACCAATGGCATATGCTCTAAGATCAAGAATTGACAAATGGGACTTCATTAAATTACAAAGTTTCTGTAAGGCAAAGGACACTCTCAATAGGACAAAACGACAACCAACAAATTGGGAAAAGATCTTTACCAATCCTTCATCTGATAGAGGGCTAATATCCAATATATACAAAGAACTCAAGAAATTAGACTCCAGACAACCAAATAACCCTATTAAAAAATGGGGTATAGAGCTTAACAAAGAATTTTCAACTGAGGAAACTCGAATGGCCGAGAAGCACCTAAAGAAATGTTCAGCATCCTTAGTCGTCAGGGAAATGTAAATCAAAACAACCCTGAGATTCCATCTCACACCAGTCAGAATGGCTAAGATTAAAAGCTCAGGTGATAGTAGATGCTGGCGAGGATGTGGAGACAGAGGAACACTCCTCCATTGTTGGTGGGACTGCAAGATGGTGCAACCACTTTGGAAATCAGTGTGGTGGTTCCTCAGAAAATTGGACATAGCATTACCTGAGGATCCAGCTATACCACTCCTAGGCATATACCCAGAAGATGCTCTAACATATAACAAGGACAAATGCTCAACTATGTTCATAGAAGCCTTATTTATAATAGCCAGGAGCTGGAAAGAACCCAGATGTCCTTCAACTGAGGAATGGATTCAAAAAATGTGGTATATTTACACAATGGAGTATTACTCAGCTATTAAAAACAATGAATTCGAGAGGTTCCTTGGTAAATGGATGGAACTAGAAATTATCATCCTGAGTGAAGTAAGCCAATCACAAAAGAACTCACATGGTATTCACTCACTGATTATTGGATATTAGCCCAGAACCTTGAAATGCCCAAGATGCAACTCACAGGCCACGTGAAGCTCATGAAGAAGAAAGACTAAGTGGGGGTGATTCGGTCCTTCTTAGAAGGAGCAACAAAATACTCAAGGGAGCAAATATGGAGACAAAGTGAGGGACAGAAACTGAAGGAGGTGCCATCTGAAGACCATTCTACCTGAGTATCCATCCCATGTGCAGTCACCAAAGGTAGATGCTGATGTGGAAGTCAGGAAGGGCATAAGATCCTGATAAGATCCTTAAGATGCTGATAAGATCCTGATATGGATGTCTCCTCAGAGGTCTTCAAGAGTCTGACATATTCAGAGGCAGATGCTCACAACTAGCCATTGAACTGATAATGGGGTTCTCAATGGAGGAGTTAGAGTGAAGGCCATTGGAGCTGAAAGGGTTTGTGGCCCCATGAGGAGAGCAACAATACCAACCAACCACAGCTCCCAGGGTCTAAACCACCAGCCTCGGAGCACTTAGGGAGGGATCCAAGGCTTCAGCTGAATATGTAAGAGTGGAGGGCCCTGCTGGGCATAGGTGGAAGAAGAGATCCTTGACCTCATGAAGTCTAGATGCCCCAGGGGGTGGGGAATTTTGAGGGTGGGGAGGTGGGAGTAGGGGGGTAGGTAGAGGTTACATCTGCAGAGAAGAAGGATTAGGGGTGAGGGGATAGGGGATCCTAGGTGGGTGGGGAATGGGGTAAGAGGACAATGTATGAAATGTAAATAAAACATCCAATAAAAAAATGTATCAGTGTCTCTCTTATATAGAAATTATAAATGGACTGAGAAAGAAATTGGGGAAAGAACACCCTTCATGATAACTTCAAATGATAAAGAATATCTTGGAGTAACTCTAACCAGGTAAATGAAAGACTTGTATGATTAAAACTTTGTATCTTTGAAGAAATAAATTGAAGAAGATATCAAATGTCCCATGTTCATGGATTGGTAGGATAAACAAAGTAAAAAATAGTCATCCTATCAAAAACAATCTTCAGATTCAGTTCAATTCCCATAAATGTTTGAACACAATTCTTCATATAACTTAAAAAAAAATTTCAGCTTCATATGGAAAAAAAACCAGAATAGCTAAAACATTCCTGATCATTAAAATAACTTCTGAGTGTATCATCGTTCCTGATTTTAACTTGTAGTGCAGTTATGACAATAAAATAGCATGATATTGACCCCTAAACAAACAAAATGATTAATCAAGTTAAATTTAACCTCCAGCAATAAATCCACACACCTATGAATGCCTAATTTTTGATAAAGAAGCCAGAAATACACATTTGAAAAAAAAAACAATAATTTCAACAAATGGTTGGATGTTTTCATGTAGAAGAACGCAAGTAGATCCATACTTATCACCCTCTATAATGCTCAACTTTAAATGATTCAAAACTATCTATATAAAAGCCCATAAACTGAATCTTATAAAAGAGAAATTGGAGAATAGCCTTGAATTTATTCACATAGGATACGACGTTCTGATCAGAACACCTTTAGTTCAGACACTAAGATCAACAATTAATAAATGAGACCTAACCTCATGAAAATGAAAAGCTTCTATGACAAAGTATACAATCATTTAGACAAAGTGGCAGTCTACAAATTAGGAAGAGGTTTTTAACAACTACATGTCTGATCAAGGGCTAAAATCCAACATATATAAAGAACTCAAGAAATTAGATAGATATCAAGGAAAAAACAATTAAAGTGGGGTACATATGTAACCAAACTTCTTAAAAGAGTAAACTCATATGATCAAGAAACATAGGAATGATTAATATCTTAGTTAGCAGGGAAATGCAAATCAATATTACTTCAAGAGTTTATCTTACCCCGTCAGAATGGCTAAGATAAATAACACAAGTGACAACTCATGCTAGTTAGAATGTGCAGTAACACATACGTTGCTTGTGGGAGTGTAAAGTTGTACAGACACTAAGGAAATCAGTGTGGTGGTTCCTCAGGAAGATGGGAATCAACTCAGATCAAGATAGCAGTTGTCTTGGCCATACATCCAAATGATGCTTTATCCTACCTCGGGGATAGTTGGTGTACCATGCTTATTACAGCTCTAGTCATAACAGAAATTGGAAACAGCCTAGATGTCCTTCAACATATAGAGAGATAATGAAAATGTGATATTTTCACAATGGAAGTTTTCTCGGGTATTAAAAAACAATGAATTTTCAGGTAAATACATGGAACTAGAAAAAATTACCTTGAATGAGGTATCTCAGATCCAGAAAGAGAAATATGGTATGTATTTGCTTATTTGTGAGTATTAGAAGTTAAATCAATGATATCCAAGCTGCAGTCTATAGAACCATTGAATTCAGGTATAGAGTAAGGGAGTATGAAGTATAGATATTTCTGGTTAGTGAAGAGGAATAGAATAGATAATTATGGGTGGGGATGTTGGGACATAACATCAAGTGGGAAAGAGAAGGGACAAAAGGGGAAATGGAAGGAGTATGGTGAGATGCAATTAAAAATTAAGGTTGATTTAAAAAGTAGTATGAAATAGAATACAGGAGAATCTTCCCAAAATACATACACATAAGAAGTTGACATAAATTAAATCACTAAATAATGGGTGAGGTAGAGCCACAATTGGATAGATCTTGTTACTAAATGAAGCTTCCAGTACTGGGAGTGGGTTACATCTAATTGAGTTGTTGGCAAACAATGCCTGAGAAATCTCAAAAAATGTAGGCAGGCTATCATTCAAACCATAGATATGGAGGCCAAAATGTCCTGTGCACATAAAAAAATCCCTGGAGATGCCAAGAAAGTTAAACTCACAGTTAAACTTCTAAGTCAGCAAGTACCCATCTATGGATTAAGCCAAATGAATTTTATAAAGAGCATCAATGTAAACATGTCTTAAGGTTTGTTGCATTCATGGGGCTGAGTTAATTGTTATCTGAAAACTGTTTTCAAAATTATACTATGCCTAATTATGGAGAAAATGAAAAGCTGATGTCAGACTCTCAAGGTCTTGGTCCAACACAGGCTACCTGGGATGAAGCAAGTCTCATTTTGACCTCACCCTGACTGTTTTCCTGCTGGACAGCTTTGAAGCCCGCAAGAACCTCCCACAGCTTGTGTGACCGAACACAAGGCCCTTATGGAACGTAAGAAAGGTTTTCTTTAAGTAGATATTAGGGGTTTAGGAAAATGTCCTCTTGCCCAAAAATTCATGGCCTTAAGAGTTGAAATCCTCATGAGTTTTTCTCAGATTTTTGAGACAATGCATCTTATACAATTAATGAGATATTTGTTAGGATACAATGGAGCAAAATATTCAGAGGAACACCTCTACAATTGTATACAAATAGGAACTAATGTGCACAGAGACCATATGAGAAGAGAGATAAAATCTCTGTTATTTTACAAGATGGAGTACAGTAATGCATTGCTTGGATCCTCTCAAGAAGAGAGAGAAAGAGAGATTTTTCTGCCAGACTTGACAGGGTTGACCAAGTGGACTCTATGCTACTCAGGTTTCCCTGGCCATTACAGAACCATTTCAGACCCCTTGTTCCTGCCTACACAGTTGCAGTGCAGTCTGACTCGAACACTGGGGTCCCATGGAGCAGAGCTGCAGCCAGAGCTGCAAGCAGCCTAAGCTAGCTTAAGTGCCTCCAAGTTTAATTTAGTTTTCTTGGTTGATTTTTGTTTAAATGTTTTTTGTTTTTCCCTAGTAGCAAGAATAACTCAAAATCAATGACCCTTTCATTGGAGAAAACAAATGAAAACAAGCCTAACTTGTAGCATAGAAACAATTACAACCAGGGCCTAAAGCACTGTACCAAGATTGTTTGAATTTCCGGAGGTATTAGTAATTTATTATATAATGTTCTCTTTTTCTGCTCAGATAACTAATTCTTAAATGAATGCTTAACTTTTACAGTAAATTAGAAGAACAAAATTTATAATTTTGAAGTGAGTTATAATTTTGAGTCAATTGAATACTTACTCTTATCTGCGTATCACTGCTAGGAATTTGACACTACTCTTTAAGTTGTTTTCTGAAATCTTAGCTAAATTCTACAAAAAATATATTATCTACAGCAGAGTAGGTTATTAGCTTATTAAATACTTCTGCTAAAGTTGTGTTTCATAGAAATGACCATTAATAATAAAGAGCTTACAGTAGTTATTGTTCTACTAAATGAATACAAGTGGACATTTGTTTCACACTGATAATATTTAACAGATTACATTAGCATGTTACTCCATATCTATAAATAACTATCCAAAAGATCTTTTAAGATCTTTAAAAGAGACCATATCAGTATTGCCTAAAGATATATCATAAAATCTTATAGAGAATGCTTTTAATGCTTTTATTTGTGGCTCTTTGATAGGGCAAGGATCACTTATTTTATGTGGCAAACTCCACATACTTCACAAAAACGATTATACCCAAGCAGGTATAATCTTTATTTTATAAAATATAGCAACTTAAAGCCACAATGTGGTATAATCAGTCAGCTTTTATTACATATGTTTCAACCGTTAAATATTTTAACTGACCTAATGCATAAATTAGCATAGGAAAAATAGTAATTTTTCTGTTTTATATAATTTGCATCAGAATTTATAAATACATTGGATATGATTAAAAAATCTGTAAGGTAGCTTAAAACTTATAATAAAAGAATGATTGTTGATTTAATAATTGATATGTCAGTAATATAAATAATAATATTGTATAATAATATAATATAATATAATATAATATAATATAATATAATATAATATAATATAATATAATATAATATATCAGCTACTGTTTTAAAAATTAGGTCTGCTACATCATGTGTATAATACAAACATTTAAAAAATGACAGCCATAAGGCTTGCTTACATCTTGACTCATGCTCCATTAGCGTAGAAAAAATCATGTGGCTGAAAGCCATGTTTACTAAGGTTAAGGAATACATGTCATGCAACTTCAACATGTCTTGATTAAAATGACAATTATGTATAATCAGTCAGCTTTTATTAGATATTTTTCAACCATTAAATATTTTAACTGATCTAATGCATGAATTAGCATAGGAAAAATAGTAATTTTTCTGTTCTATATAATCTTTTTGCATTAGGATTTATATTACTCCTACGACAGAGTAGACTTTTTAAGAATTGTTCATGCTTTTTTATTAATACAAGTCATAATATGCTGACAAAAAGAAAGACTGTAGACAGTTCCACCGTCTGCAAAGAGCTGGGACTGAGGCGTGTGGCCTCCAGGTTCTCTGCACACTTACAGAGTTTTTTAAATGGGATCAAATTGTACATGCTGTTTTGTAACTTTTTCACTCAACAGTACCATGCCTATCTTGCTGTGTCATATGTATTTCTACATCTTTTTTAATGGATGCATGATATTTCTTCATATGTGCCACATTTGTTAAACTACTGTTGAATTTTTAGGTTTCCAGTTTTTCACTAATAAACTGCTTTGAAGAAAAGAAGAGGCAACTCTCTTAAAACACAGGCCTTTTTTCTATTTATTTTTTATTGGATATTTTATTTATTTACAATACAGATGTCATCCCCTTTCATTATTTTTCCTCCCTAGAACCCTCTATGCCATCCCCCATCCTCCTTTATGCCTTTATACCATTTTGAGCCCTTCTGTTCATTATTGTATCATCTTTTGGACTATGGAGGTAACAACATGTCTCCAAAATATTTTGAATTAGAATGGGTTTTTGTATGACAACTACCAAGATTATAAAAGTATTCTCAGCTTTACTTAGAGATGTATGTCGAAACAGTTATGTCTTTGCTAACATCAGGCATTTGGAAATTTTTAAATAAGAAACAATATATGTTTGAAAAGTAAGATGTAATTTATAAATAAAGTTTATAAATTTCAATGGTCTATTCAGGCTAGCAAAAACTGGTTTAAAGATATATGTCTAGGGTCTGGAGATATGGCTCAGTGGTTAAGAGCACTGACTGCTCTTCCACAGATCCTGAGTTCAATTCTGACCAATCACAAGGTGGCTCACAACCATCTGATGCCCTCTTCTGGTGTATCTGAAGACAGCTACAGTGTACTCATAAATAAATACATCTTTTTTTTTTTTTTAAAGGATATATGTTTAGCCCCTTTGTCTTTGCTAACTTTGCTAAACTTAAACCATTTGAATGACTGAGTCACAAAAACAAAACCGTGATATTCTGCAATAGTATTCTATGAAATAAATAAATAGATAGATAGATAGATAGATAGATAGATAAAGGTTAGCTCCCAATCTCTGTGTAGACTACTGTATTTATGCTTTAAATTTTTATTTTGATGTGAAATGGTTTTCAGATTAAATCATCAATTAGAATTTCAAGGCTCAAACTTAACAAAAATAAAACTGTAAAATCCTAATCTTATAAAAGCTACTAATCTGTTATAATGTGTTACAAATAGTTAAAACATGCAAGTTAATGGTCACTCACCATTTAAATAATCAAATTATATTTAAATGAACTTAAAATTATGTTTATAGTCATAATAAACACAATCATAATTCGTTTATAAACACAAGTTTTATTTAGCCTTCTGTACATGTTTACAAGGTAAAGCCTAAAACAATAACAACAAATAAGTAAAGTTTTCACAGACAGTTTATTTTGCCAACAGGAGTCACACTAAAGGAGATAAAATCACAAAACAGATTTCAGTGTAAATTTTACTATTCCTTTATTTAAAGTAACTTGTTTTACAGTAAGGTAAGTAAAAACAGGAAATCCTACCCTACTGTAGCATGAGAGTTATATTGAACATTTGGCATCACTGTCTCTAGAGAACACAAGCAGAAAGAGCCTGCCTAGGAGGAAAAGCAGAAGCCCCTTCCTCAGTTTGCTGGCAAGATGCTGCTCCAAAGGTTCAGTACAGTGAATCGTCTGTTACTGAGACTACAGATGTTGTGTCTGCTGATGCTTGTTTAAATTACATATGCATCTAATGGTGTGCTTGCAATGTTAGAAAAATGAGAAAATTGATCTGGTCTTTTACATAAAAAAAAGGAGACTTCTTCATTTCAGGCCTTTCCGGTAATGAGAGCCCAGATACCACCCATATTCCTTTTTATTTATGATTAGTAAAACTTCAGTTTTTTTTTAAGTTTATATCCTTGTACAAAGATAAACAACATTTAAAAATAACAACACAAACAAGCTTAGGAAGAATAAAAAAATAGGAGTAAATTAAAATAGAAAACTAAGTTTTAAAAACATTTCTTCTGAATAATATATAGTGGCAAAAAAAAAATCAAACATAGTTTCATGTTTCTCAAATTCTATTAGAGGCCAAATAGGTTAAACTGAATGCATGATTATTAGGTGTCATGTTATTTTAAAAATTTCACTTAAAATTATTTTTGACACAATATGAAAATATGTTACATCAGCCAGTTTGAAAAATGTAGTGAAACCTAAGGCTTCAGAAGCAAGCTCTTCCTTCATGAAAGTGTTATGCTCGGATACTGTTCATATCTTTGTTTTATTTACAGCATCAGGTGGATGGAAATGTTCATGAGTCCATGGAAAAACTCAATTGTTTTTTCCTTCAGGATTTTCTATGATTGTTTTTCACATATTTCTAATAGAAGAGACTTAAGCTCAAAATTAAAAATTGCCCTAAATTTTAATGATCCAAAATCTTAAATTAACAAAGCCTCAAGTCTAAATGTTTAAAAGTTAATGATAATTGTTAATTAAATAGTTTTTTTATTTTTAATTATTATGCTTGCCTTGGTCTGATAAATGATCAAACACTAACAGCAGAGATAACTGAGGAGGTTCCAAAAGCCTATGCTCTATTAAAGGCATATTTTTTTTACACATTATGAAGACATTATTTCATTCCAAGCTTCTAGTGCTTAATTAGTAGCAAATGGACATCAGCATAATATCAGAAACTATATTTGTCTATGAATGAGACCTTCCTGATGTCAGATATGTCAATATTTGTGCTAAAAATCATTACAGGCTTGTACAGTGCTTCTTCATAACTAGTTAGCTATAGAGTACAACCCCAGGCGTGGCATGGTGCCCTGGGAGCTTCAGGAAAATACCATTGTGTCTTATCTGAAAATTCACATAGTCAATTAACTCTAAGCGTAGTCCTTCTAGGACTTTCATTACAACTAAATGCTAATAATGGTTATGCTTAAACTAGCAAATAATTTAAGGAATTTTAATATTAATCATGTCAGTAAAATTCATTTCTATCCACTGTGTAAAGCTATTATAAAACACCACCAAATATTTAATTGACAAATTTTTAAAGATTACAAAGGCTAGAAGGGGCTACAACCATTTGTACCCCACATAGTATCCTATATTTAGTTATCCTAACTCAAAAATTATTTTTTTTTCACTTTAAAGGACACTGCCTCTTCTGCTGCTTAAAAGGATTTTGCCTTACAGGATGATTTTGGTTGTTTTCTGGAATGTGTTTTTCTAATGTGTCATATTTTTCATATACTATTGATAGTCAAATTGATGATTTGTACAAAGAGATAGACAAAATATCTAAAGTGATCTTTGAATTGCAATCCCGTCTGAGATTGTTTTCTCCTTTCCTTGGTCATCCGACTTGCTATTCTTATAATTCTTTTATACTTGTGCAAAATTAATATTATACTAGCAATACAGGGAAGGCAACCATAGCTTCTATTATGGCTACTTTTTTTTTTTAACTTAGAAATGGTGAGATTTTTAGCCTGTCGTCCTCTTGGAATGCTGCGAATGGATGTAGTTTCCACCATTGGATCCTTTGCTGTCTGATGAGCCAGGCTCCACCTGTTTTATGTTTTATTTATTGCAGATCTTTTCTCCTTAAATCCATGAACATTACTTCTAGACCATAAAAGTCATGCTTGTGGGAGTTATCTTTTGTACTTTACAACAGCTTAAGTGACCTCAACATTATCTTAGGACCAGACCAAATCATGACTCTCACAGGGATTATGTTTACCTCAGTCATTCTCACTAGACCCTTATTTTGAGCACTGTTTCTAAGTGAACAAGAATCCATCTTAGGGACAAAACCATATGTACTTTGTAAAGAACTTCAATGTAAACAGTTTAAACTCTGTTGTATTCATAGGACTGAGTTTAATTATTATCTGAAAACCTTTTCCAAAAATTGTGCTATACACAGTTATGACAAAAGTAAACAAGATGACGTCAGACTCTTAAGATCTTTGCCCAGTACAGGTTGCCTAAATTAGGCTGAACTGTTTTGTTCTTACCTCACCCTGATCATTTTCCTGGAGTTCATAAAACCTGTAGGGACCTTGCACACATAGGTTGCTTTCCTCCACAAACTGATGACAAGCTCCTGTTGCTGAAGACAACACCTATGCAACTCATTGAACACAGAGAAATAGAGCTGATATCCAAATCAAGCCTTCACCTCTAAGTATCTTTTGTACAGGGAGGTACTCTGCATATTTGCATACCAAATGAAACACAAACAACCACCCAGCCACAAACAATAACATACAATTGTGTCCTGCATACAAGATATGCTAGGGCAACAGTGGCCCAAAATTTGTGGGTACAACCAACTGATACCTGATTTGACTTATAGCCCACTCCATGAGATGGAACCTATAGTTGAAACTGCTTGGGTGATCAAGAACCTTAGACTAGATTACCCTGAGATGTAGGGTTCATCTATGTATTACTGGTCTTAAAAATGAATGAACAAACAAATAGTAAAATGACTCAGTGCCCTTCTGCTATTCTTATACATTAGTGCCTTATTTAGTCATCATCAGAGAAGCTTCCCCCTGCAGCAAGGAAGAACAAATACAGAGATCTACAGCAGCATAATGGATAATGAGAGACCTTTTAACATTCTGCCCTAAATGGAATCTCTTCAGCAAATCCCTCCCATTAGGGACAAGGGAACCCTGAAGAGGAGACATAGGCAAAAAGACTATAAGAGCCAGAAAGGATGGAGAATACTAAGAAAATAAAGCCCACTAAATCAACATGATTCAAACTCATAAGGACTCACAGAGACTGATGCAACATGCATAGGGCCTTCATGAGTTCTAGGTTCTCTGTGTATTTATTATGGCTTCTAGTTTTTATGGGATTTCGGCATGTGCAAACAAGTGGGTCTCTGTTCCTTGTGCCTTTTGGAGGGCTGTTTGTCTTGAACAATTTGATATGTTAAATTTTGTGTTATCTTATTATATCTTTATTTTATTATATTATACCTTATTTTATTTTCTTATTATCCACTAACAGTATATACTCTTAGAGAAAAAAGATGTCACAACAGAAAAAAATAAAAAAAATTGTTAAAATTCTTTATTAAAAATGTAGCATATTTATTGGAAAGGTTTTGAGTTCCATACCATACATGTGTTTTTGACTGATTGGCACCTAGTTATCTTTCTAGTTTAGTTGGTTGTTCTCAGATTCAGGAAAATGTGTTGACTGTAACAATGCCATATCCTATCTGAGTACTTCAGCTGACAAGATTTTATTTGAGGTGTCTTGTCTGAACAATTTTTGTTATAGTTATCAGTTAGAGATTTTTTTTTATTCTACAAGACTGTTTTTCCATGTAGAAGTGTTACTGTTTTCTTAATGTTAAACATCCTTTACATATTGAAGATGATCAAGGCTATGATAATACTGTCTCATTAGTGGCACATCCCATGTAGTAAAAGACAAAGGAAATAAAGTATACAAGTAAGTAAAGTTTCTTTATGTCAAAAGGTACAAGTATTTGTAATCCTTTCTCACTTGAAAACTTTTATTATGGCTTTAAATGTGATTTTACTCAGTTTCTTAGCATAGTAAAACATTTTAGTAAAAGCACATGAAGCACTCAACAGTAAACCTGTAAACATAAAGAATGGTGGCTTCAAGACTCACTGACTCATGTTAGTGTTCAAGTTCTATATTTATTGGTATGCAGTACTGGTTTCTCTGCCAGTAATAAAAAGACCACACCAGTTCTCGTAATTTAGTCAGTAGTTAAGCAAACTATCACCTGAAGTGAATTCTAGGAAGACTTATTCATTTTCTAGGGCTGCTGCAATAAATTACCAGACTGGACTGATTACCTACCTAAGACACTATTCTATGCTCTTCTGTAGAGCTGGTGCGTAGAATGCTATCTTGGATAAAAAAGTAATTCTGTTTTTGTTTGATTGTTTGTTTGTTTGTTTTTGTTTTTTTAGCAACTAGTGTTCCTTGCTTAATGTGGACATTATTGGACATTATTCTAGCATGTGTTCCACTTGTCTTCATGTTGCTTCTCTTTTGTTGTAGGAGGCTCAGCTTAACAAAAGCACTGAAAGATGCTTGTCAAACATGAAAGCTTATTTCCTTCAATAGAAGGAAATGAATGATACCTTTTAACTGGAAGGCTGGTGTCAATGTTGTCATACCTGGTGTTTCTATTCTATGTCTTTTGTTCTTCTATGAAGTCAGACTTCTTGAATCATCCCTAAATTCCAGACATTGTTTAGGCCCTAATCCAGAGTCTTTCAGTGAATAAAACTCATCGATATGAAAGAGATCCTATGGACTTTGCACCTTCCACCCATATAATCTCTCCTTTTTCTTACTATAGATCCCACCTCCTTAGGTTCTTTCCTTGAGCATGGTTTATCAAGCAATGGAACTCATTCTTAGTGTAAAGATTACAGGTGCTTTGCTAACTTACTAATGAGTTTCTATGTAGTGATGCCTAAAGTTTTGTTGTGATAGCTTACACATGAAAATGTTTCCCCAAGAGCTCTACTATGTTTAAATATATAAGAAGAATAAGCCATGATGTCAGACTCTACAAGTTTTGACCCAGTGCCCATAAAGATGATATTCACTCCAATTTCACCGTTCCTTTTGCATGGATCATCTCCCCACCAGCTGTGAGGTTTGCAGGGTCCTCAACATTCTATGTCCCCCCCTTAAAGATACTGTGTTTGGTTTTAGGAATCATTCAGGACCATTTTCCACTACCAGATCTCAATTTAATCACATTTCCAAAGACGCATTTCCTTTTCAGATAACACTTATAGATTCGAGAAATCAGGACTTGACATTTTAAGTGATCATTATTCAGTCTACAATGGAAGAAGTGCTTAAGATTAGTCATCATTGATGACAGAATATATACTCTAATGATGTTATAGTAGAAACTGTTCTGTCTAAGTAAATCCTAACTTGCAGTGCTAGAGGAAAAATAATGCATGAAAAGGCTATATTGTGTGGGGTTTTTTTTTGAAGAAAATACTATGAAAGGAAATATTATATAAAGCATAATATATCATAGTTTTCAGGAATTACATATTACTTTAATAGTTCTTCCTTTAATATTCAAAAATCTCTCCCCCAAAAAAGTGAAATAAAGCTCTAATTGCCCAGTCTTTTCTTACGTATAACAGTGTCATAGTGATATTAAATAATAATAAAAGTAAATAAAATTGACACCATGGAATCAGAGTTCTTTGTTAATTCTTCTGTTATTCATTTAATGGTCTCTAGGAAGCATTCTTATGATCTCTATCTTACATCAGAGGAGACTAGAACACTGGACAGATGACTGTCTTGGTTGCCTTTTCAGGAACTATAAAAGTTCATGTTTACAGCTGTTTCTTCAATCATCCCTTTCCACTCTGATCTTTGTTTCTATGTCAGTTGGAGCTGCCATGTGTAAAATGATTACAATATTTCTATCTTACAGAAATGTAGAACTTCTAATGCTGTCCAATAGATATAGGAAACACTCAGTAGAAAAACAGTATCTGTTCCCTAACTGGTTGTGGAGTTTTCCTGGAGCGTATTTAAAACCCTACCTCCAAATATAGTTCATGTGACTTCAGAGCTTCAGAATATGAACCCAACAGGAACAAAGATTTTCCCCAAGAGTTCACTTCATCTTTATTTTCTTCCCTAATGCTGGATTATCCTTCCTGGATTTCTTTTCTCACTCTGTCTTTTAGGTACAGTGGCTACATGCTTTGTACCCAACTCCCTCTCCTCTCCTCTCCTCTCCTCTCCTCTCCTCTCCTCTCCTCTCCTCTCCTCTCCTCTCCTCTCCTCTCCTCCCCTCCCCTCTCCTTTTTTCTCCTCTCCTTTCTTCTCCTCTCCTCTCTTTCTCTCCTTTAACGTCCCTTACTTTTGAGCATGTCCAACCCATTGGTTTCTAACAGCATGACCACAAATGAATAGTTTCATTATGACTTACTTCTTCCTCCCTCCCTCCCCTCTTTTTCTTATTTTGAGATAGGTTCTTAGTAGGTAGCCCTTCCTTGCTCTTTGAAACTTGCTTTGTAGGCCAGGTTGGCCTGAAACTCACAGCCACCTGTCTCTACCTTTGAAATGCTAGGATAAAGGCATATTCTACCAGGTCCAGCTTCATTTATTATTTTTTTAGTATTATTTTTATTTTTATTTTATTTTATTTTATTTTATTTTATTTTATTTTATTTTATTTTATTTTATTTTGGTTTTTCGAGACAGGGTTTCTCTGTGCAGCCCTGGCTGCCCTGGAACTCACTATGTAGACCAGGCTGGCCTCGAACTCAGAAATCCACCTGCCTCTGCCTCCCAAGTGCTGGGATTAAACATTTATTTCTTTTAACCTTGATTTTATCTATCTAAACAACATCTAATGGGCATCCTAAGCTCAATACATACAATATCAAACTTTTGATTTTTGTCATTCAATGATTTGGTTCTTGTAATGTTCTCCATTTCAGACTATGGAACTTATATTTGATCAACTGCTTGGTCTGTTGGTTCATATTTGTTCTTGTCTCCCTTCTTCACATCTATATTCATTACCATATCTGTTTTATCATTTATGCTCTTCTCTTTTTAATATTTTCATTGGGGCATATTTTTTGATATTTAGTTGCAACAGCACATTTTCATAGAGGTTTATAATGTACATTAAACATATTCTGATCATAGCCCCATCCATTTCATTTTTACCTTACTCTCCTGTTAGTTCTATTATTCTCATAGAGAGATTCACATCTATATTCATAGCATATCTCCACATACAACTTTTTGTAGGTATATTAAACCTGAGAACCAGAAATGAGAGAAAACATGTTTTATGCATTTTTCTGAGACTGGCTTAATATACCTAATCACCTAATATAATTACATTTGGTTGCATTTTCTTGAAAACAATGTAACTTTTTCTTAATAGATGAAATTTATATTATGCATATTTCTTCATTCACTCCTATGTTGATGGATACATAATGTAGCTAATATGAACATGACTAGTACAGCAATATCGTGGATGTATAGACATCCCTGTCATACACTGAGTTGTATCTGTGTTCTATGGTAGATTCTTGGGATAATGCCCTTGTGCATTGTGTAAAGTTTGTCTTTATATTATTCAAATGCTGATTTATTGGCAGAGAGTTGAGTACAGGCTGGACTTTGGTATTGTTATTTTTATGAAGCATCACCTGTCTCAGTGTTTTGTAAATATTCTTTTCTGTCACTTAATTGGTCAACAAAGAGCTGATTAGCCATTTAACTGGACAGAAAAGAATAGGGTGGGACTTCCAAATCAAATGTGTGTAGGGGTAGTCCAAGGGAGATCAGAGAGAAAGGAGAAGAGAGGAAGAACCAGGAGGAAATAAGAGTATGGAGAATCCATGTAGATAGAACAGGAAGATGTGCCATGAGATCATGATGAGAGAGCAAACATGAACACACACATGGACCAGACAAGCAAAGGTCAGATTCATATTAAAGGTAAAGGACCAGGTAAATGGAAAATAGGGCAGCCTTAGAAGGTTAGAGTAACTGAGAACCTGTCCAGCTTATACTTGTAGCTTGTTAATAAAAACAAGAAGTCTCTATGTCTGTTATATGGGAGCTAGAATGGGCTAGATAAAAATGTGTCAAAATGTCCTGCAATTATCTGAGTACAAAATAGGTAGAAGAAAGCTCCCTAAGAATTACCGTTACAGTAGATCTATTTTTTGGTTTTTGGTTTTAGAAATCTTCATACTCCTGTCCTTAATGGCTGGATTATCTGCAGTATTGAAAGGCCCCTTTTTGTCCACATCCTTGTTAACATTTGTTATTTTCTTTCTTAATGACTACCATTATCAATGAATAAGATTGATCCAAGATATAATTTTTAATTTGTACTTTTCTGATAGCTTCAGTGGTTGAAAATTGTTATGCGTTTACTGGGCACTTGAATTTTGGCTCTTGAAAACTATCTACAGTTATTTAGCCTGCTTATTGACTGAGCTGTTTACCTTCTTGTTACTTAGGGATTTTTGTTATTGGCTTGAGTTCTTTGACTAGGATATTTTTCCAGATGTGCAGCTAAAAAAAGCTTTTATTACATTATGTGCAATGTCTCTGAACTGAATTGTTTGTCTTGCTTTAAAGAAGCAATTTTAATTTCATGAGATCTTATTTGTCAATTATCCTTATTTCTTGAGTGATAGGAGTCATATTCAGAAAGTCTTTCCCTATGCCCACATCATGAAGTGTTTTCCATTTGTGGTGGTTTAATGAGCATGTTTTCTAGAGTCTCCTAGGTTTGAGTACCTGAATTCTTCCAAAACAGTTTCAAAAATGCACTTGAAAACAGTATTTAACTAGTTATATGGACATATAGGGAATTAGTCAACTTGACAATTAAAAATAAAGATTATATCAGGGATAGTATTGAATAAATGACTAAAAAAAATGCATTAACTCTCTGAAGAACAGGAGGATGTGCCATACTACTACTGTTAATACCCTTAGAGAGGCTCAATATTTTTAAATTTTCTATAAACACTATGACCAAGGAAACTTATAGAAGGAAGAGTTTTCATTGGGCTCTGGTTTCAGATGGGTAAGGTTTCATCATGGTGGGGAAGCCTGGCAACAAAGAGGAGACATGGGAGGCTAGAACATGAAGCTAAGCACTTGCATCCTTAACCACAGCATGAAACAGTAAGAATCAATTGGAAATGGTGAAAGCCCCCGTTTTTTTCTTTTCCTTAATAGATATTTTCTTTACTTATATTTCAAATGTTATCCCCTTTTCTGGTTTCCCCTCTGGAAAGCCCCTATCCTATCCCCCTCCCCCTACTTCTATGAGGGTTCGTCCCTACTCACTCACTCCCACTTCCCTGCCCTGGCATTCCCCTACACTGGGGCATCAAGTCTTCACAGAACCAACAGCCTTTCATTTCATTGATGTCCAACAAGGCCATCCTCTGCTACATATGTGACTGGAGCCATATGTCACTCCATGTGTAATCTTTGATTCGTGGTTTAGTCCTTTGGAGCCCTAGAGGGGTGGGGATCTGGTTGATTGATATTGTTCTTCCTATGAGGTTGCAAATGCTGTCAGCTCCTTCAGCCCCTCCCCTAACTCCTCCATTGGGGTCCCTGTGCTTAGTCCAATGATTGGCTGTGAACATCCACCTCTGTATTTTTCAGGCTCTGACAGAGCCTCTCAGGAGACAGCTATATCAGGCTCCTGTCAGCAAGCACTTCTTGGCATCTCCAGTAGTTTTTGGATTTGGTGATTATATATGGGATGGATCCCCAGGTAGGGCAGTCTCTGGATGGCCTCTCCTTCAGTCCCTGCTCTACATTTTTTCTCCATATTTGTTCCCATGAGTATTTTGTTCCTCCTTCTAAGAAGGACCAAAGCACCTACACTTTGGTTGTCCTTCTTCTGGAGTTTTATGTGGTCTGTCAATTGTATCTTGGGTAGTCTGAGCTTTTGGATTAATATCTCCTTATCAGTGCGTACCATGTGCATTCTTTTGTGGTTGGGTTACCTCACTCAGGATGATATTTTTTAGTTCCATCAATTTGCCTAAGAATTTCATGAATTCATTGTTTTTAATAGCTGAGCAACTTATGCTCCTTTTAACTGGAGAAATTATATTTAGTGATATATTATTGAGTGTTTTGCTGATTCCTATGATTTTCATACAATTTGCATGGTAGGCATAAATATTTGTCATATTGTGTCCTACTTCTCCACTGGTGGTGCCTAGGCATCACCTGCAACTGCTCAGAGGAGGCAAAATAGAGTATGAAATGGGGTTCCATAGTCCATGTCTTCCTTTGTCAGGCAGGAAGGGGAAACAGTGGAGTCTGGGACAAATGCTGTGGTTCTGTTCTCCTCTCTGGATACCCAGGTGCTGCTGCTATACTGCTGGGAGTCAGAAACAGGAGTCTAAAAGTTACCTTTCCCTTTGGGCAGTAGACTGAGAGAGGGAAGGCAGAGTCAAGACCAGCAGAACCTGGTCTGATTGGGAGTGAGTGTTGACAGTACCAGACAGTCTGGAGGAAAGAAGTCCTTCCTTGGAAGTTTTAGGTACATTTTTTTAATTGGAAGGCCTCCCCCATGGGAGTTATTTTTTATATAAATCCTTGGAACACACACAGCTTTTATATTGTAATATGCCTTATGTAGCACAATAGCTGGTTAACTGCCTAACCGCCATCTTGTTAAACTCTACCTTCCACTGATAATTAAAGTTACTATTTACTAATTTCTACATCCCATCTTGGCTGCCTTTAAATTCAATTAGCCATCTGGCCCACATTTTCATGATCTAGAGCTCAGGGCATTCTCCTTGTTTCTCTACCCCATGGTGGCTTCTATGTTTCTCCTCTTTCCACACTGTCCTACAGCATGGAGGATCTCCTTCTTCTCCTCCTGGTCCCAAGCCTGGGAATTCTAAAATCCCACCTCCCCAGCTATTGGTTGCTGGCAACCAACTGAGGCAGGTTCTCAGAAGCCACATACAAATCGTCTTATGCAAACTGTGTTTTGGGTGACCCCATTAACATTTGAATACAAGTAACTACATTTTCCATTTTTGTCAAATTAAAAAGGCTCTTTTCTCTCAGATATACATTGAACACAATTATAACAATTATGTAAATTGTAAGGTATAATATACACTTAAAACTTTTAGTCCATCATATTTGACAATGTAAATAAAGTACTCTATCTTTACTTAAAGAGTTTACCATTCTGTACTTCAAATATGTTTGATTTTGACTTGTATTACCAATTGAAAACCATCCCTTCAAATCTGGAACATCTTCCTTAATATCAGACAACTTAAGTTTAATTATGAGACTATAACTAGTCTCAACTTGTCAGAGATCTGAGAAGGAATTAAAGATTACCTGAATGTGTAGGAAGTACAAAAGCAGAGCTTCCAAAACTTATAAAATGTGTTGAAACAGCTGAATTTCCTTATAATGTTGGAGCATCTGTCTTCAGCCTTCTGGCCCAGAGCCATCTGACAGATGTTAAGTGAAGCAGGAATTATGAAGGACTAGGTTAGCCTGCATTGGCAGAGTTTAGCAGTTGCCTATCTCACATATGTTTGTTATTTCCAGACAGTATTTTTTTCTTTTTTGTCTGTAGATGAATTAGGACAATTCTTGCCTAGTAGCTACCTTGCCACAATTGGAACAACTCCATATAGAGGTTATGATGCTCAGTGTCCTCTTTGCAGTGGGATGGGGGATACTGTCAGGAGCAGACGTATCTCCTAGTCAAAAGATCTATTAATAATAAAATGATTTTAAATGTCATATTCTGTGGATCTCAGATGTTTTTGAAGACCACCTATCTATATGTAGTATAACTGAGTTGTTAAACATTGACTACTCTTAGCTATTAACTATTTGGATACTCTTGAAAACACCATTTTATTATAATTAAATCAGAATATAATATTACCATGAGTTTGCTATCTGACCTTTAACTTGTATTATTACTTAATCATCCTAAACAGTTTGTAATAGCAGCTATTAGAAAGACCAGGTCTAAGTCTTGTATTCTTAAATGAGTTGTATAGGTACGATGCCTATCTAAGAGTAATAAAATTAATTTTAAATATTATATAAATATACCAAAATTAATGTCAATGAAAACCTTTAAACCTGTATCAATATATAGATTCTATGCCAATGCAAGAAAATATCAGGTTTCTGAGCTGATCATTACTTGTTCCTACTGGTTTATTTGATGGTGGATGTAGATGCATACACTTTATTTGGGGTGAGACAGGGATTAAATACCTTTTGTGGGAAGTAATAACCAGGAAGGCAAGCTCATTGGTTGAATTCTGGGAGTATCTAGATACCTTATTACCATGGAGAAAAACTTTAGGTGTTTGTGCAACATGGCCCAGTGCTCATGGTCCTCAGAGTGGTTTTGTGGTTACATGTCCCAAAGCAGGTAGAGGCAGGCAGGTAGGGGTACCTAGCAAATGACTCTACTGCTATTTTCGATTCTGAGGTTCCTAGGGTTTGAGCTCATCCAACCTTACCATTTCTTGTGCTGGTCCAGTAAAATGGTCCCACGTACCCTACAAATATTGTTTGCTCTTTCTTTTTTTCTTATTAATGTTGCTTACATTTGTATATGTTTGATTTTTTCCAAGTTACCATTTGATCATTTTTTATTTTTATTAATTTTATTCTTTCTTGCACTGTAATTATTGAGACATCCTTTATTTTTTGTATATAATATTCTTTTAGGGTTTTTTTCTCCAGTGTTATCTGATGGCCACACTTTACTTTTATTTTGTGCAGTATCCATACTGAAATACATTTTTCTTCATCGATTTTAAAAGATGAGACTTGTAAGAGTGGGAGCGAGTACATCTCTAACTCTTTTGCCTGCTTTTAAGACTCTTTTACTCCTTATGGGTTGCCTTACTCAGCCTTGACATAGGGGCTTCCAAACTTGTCATATTATGTCTTGTTCTGTCCTGTTGTTGTCCATGTTGTTTTCTCTTGGAGGCCTCTTCTTTTCCGGACTAAACAAAAGTGGAGTGGATATGAAAGAGAGGGGAGGGTGTGTGGGAGCTAGAGTGGAGGGAAGGGCAACTACGGATTGGATGTGTTATATGAGAGATGAATCTATTTTCAGTAAAAAGAAAAAAGAAGAAAAGATAACATTGTTCAATGAGGTAATCTTCTTGGAGTATACTCTGAAGGTCTGAAATCTATCATTCCATGCTGTCATGGTATTTAACATTTGTGCTAAGAGCTCTGATGTTATTATAAGATTTATTCTTTTAATTTGGTCATAACTGAAGACATGGTAGTATTTATATTAGTAGTATTTGTACTAATCTAGAGCCATTGGTAGAAGATTTAGGAGGAAATTTAGAATGTTAAACATTTTTCATATATTGTCAGTTTATAATCTTTTGATTCATGCTAATTTTCTCATGAAAACATGCCATTTGTGGTTAAAAATCCAAACATATCTATTCACGTATGTATTTTCTTTGGCAATGTGAGATAATTTATTTCTTGGAATGTGTTCTTGTTAGTTTTCTGTGCTGGCTAGATTAATGTCAAAACGACATAAACTAGAGTAATTTTGCAAGAACTGCAATAGAAAAAATGCCTCCACCATACTGTTGATTTGGAAGATAATGTTAGTTTTCTTGACTGGTGATTGACCTGGAGTGGATGCAGTTCACTGTGGTTGGTACCTTGGCTAATTGTCTTGGGTGCTATATGAAAGTAGGCTGAATAAGCTACCAGGCAAAAGCTAGTAATTAGTTCTCCTCCACAGCATCTGCTTCAGTATCTACCTCCAGATTCTTGATCTGATTTTCCTCAACAATTGAGAGTTATAAGCTGAAATAAACTGTTTCCCCTCAAAGTTTTTTTATGGTCATTGTGTTTTATCACAATAAGAGAAACCCTAACTAAAACATTTACTAATGTCTATTATGGGAAATCCAAGGATTTGGAGTACATGTTAGCTAGAACTCTAGTCTATAAAGTTTGTTTCTGTGTCTGACACTTCATGAGAAAAAGACATAAAAAGGGCTGTAGAGATGGCCCAGCTGGTAATCATACTTGTTGCTCTTCCAGAAGATTGGAGTTAGGTTCTTAGAACCTAGGTTGGTCAGATTACTTCTATAACTTCATCTCCACAAGATTCAATGCCTTCTTCTGGACTCCACAGGAACAATAACACACACGGCATATACAAATGCAGGCACATAAATGCAAATAAATTTTAGTAATTTAAGGCATAATGCATACCACAATAAAATATTATACTTTTTTACCAGAAGTGGGTAGGTAGAAATCCTTAATATAGATCTGCACTTCCTGTAGCAGTGTTAGAACTTATAGAAGAGGTGAAACAAAGACTAGGAAACATCTATGTATTCACAGATGATCTCTGTGTTTGTGTTCAAGTTATCAGGACTGAAGTATTATCTGTTGGATGGAAGATGAGTCTGCCTCTTGGATTCATGGAAATGACCATTTTCACTGTCAGCAGAGTATTCCCTAGACTCTAATTTTTGGGAACTTAACTATGGAATGTGTAAAGGAAACTTAGGTTACTCAATTGGTCCAGTCTGGATGATGACAGCCTTAATCCTTTCTGATACTGTTTACCATGTAACATTTTTAGCATACAAGCAGTCTCTTTCATTTAAAATGAAAAACTTAATGGCTTATATATACAGTTATATTTATTCCTTACTAAGCTCATAGGTTTAGATATCTGAATACTTACCTGAACAGAACTGCCTCTTATGTACACAATGAGCAATTTTGAAGAAGTTATATTTACATGCCTTGCCATCACATGTATTGAATGTTTAGTAGCATGATGACATCTGTTTGTCAGGTGGCTATCAGGGCAAAACAAAGGACAGAGATATGGAAAATCTGCTTGGAGGTCTTAAAGCTGAGTATTGGCCTTTCTTGGAAAAGTTATGAAAGGCATATAATAGAGAAAGCTATGGTCCTGCAAAAAAAAAAAAAAAAGGAAGAATGGGCAATTGTCAGTCATCCAAGCAAGAGCCTACCAGCCAATGACAGTTTCCTCATTCTCGAAAGTTTTAGAAAGTTACTATGTAGGGCATATGTTCTTCTAGGAGAACTTGAGTTTTATATCCATACATGAGAGATAATACAAAGTGATTTATAGATTTGTACAGATATAGAGATATAGATAGGTTACTACACCTCTAAGTGGTATTCTAACAGTGGAAAATACTGTGCTCATTGGGGTTGTTATCTATGATAAAATGCCTTTTTAAAAAATTCTATGGACTTTCATTTATTTTTAAAGCAGAAGCAAAATCTTTCCAACATCTGTATCAAAGGTCTTGGTTTGTAGAATGCTTCTAAGAGTCTCGATATCATCACTCTCACTGCTAACTACTACTTAGGAGAAGAGGATAGAGGGAAGGGAGGGGAGGGGGAATTTAGGGGAAAGGAGGAAGGGAAAGCTATGATCTAGATATAATGTAAATTAATTAATTAAAAAGTATATAAAAATCCATATAATACCTTATAATTTGTTAGTCAAATATGTTAAAATAAAAGTTTAAAGGGACATATTTTGCATTGCCAAATTAACAAAAAGTTTTGAATAGGTAGATCACACAGTTATTGAAATACTTTTTGATACTGGTTTTTTTTTTTTTAGTTTAGGTGTTTTGAAGGTGGTGATCATTATATTTTTAGTACATAATCTAAAGCAGGGGCATTACTCTGTTGTAGGCATTTGGCTCTCAAGACCTTTCTTTGGTGGTACAGTACAATGATATTCTAATTTGCTCATTATTTTGAAATGGCTCAAAGACTACAGGATTTTCAAGGAAAAACTTCATGCCTTTGAGGAACTGTTTAGTAATTCTGATTACAAGATGAAAGAGTGACAGAACTCCAGGCCACAGCTTCTTTCCTCATGGAGCAAAAATATATTAAATGAATATTTTAAAGACAGGCAATTATTTTGCTTTTGCCTGGAAGTCTTTTCTGTGCTGATACGATCCCTTTTTCCTTTTGTACTGTAGTGTGACTATGTCTGGACATCCTGATCTCCCCAGCTTAATAACTCAACTTTTTGTAAATAGTTCCAGTGGTGCATTTACCCTATGCTGACAAAATCATATTTTACTTCCTGTTCGCTTTCCAGACCACAGCACAAAGTCTGGACATTGACATTTTGCAAGTCTATATAAGTAGATTTTTTTTTTCCTTCAGAAGGAAGTTATTGTGTGTTTGGTATTTTGTACTGATTTCTAATTTAAGGCACTCAAGAAATTTATTCAGTGATTATATGATTTACTCTTGGATTAGCTTAAAGATTAATTATGTAGTACTTGCTTTTAGAAATATGGATGGAAATGGCATTTGCAAGTCCATGACTGAGAGATAATTCATAAAAATCATGTTTTCAATAACATGCCTATTGTTTCCACCGTGAGTATAAGAAAAGAACTTGCTTTAGTCTTTTCTAGAAATTTTAAACTTTTGATAAAACAAACATTATTATTAGAAACAAACATGAGGTGGTGATTTAGGCTAAGTTCAGTACTCTAGAGTCAGAAACTTTTTCCTACCGAGTATTTTTATTCTTTGGTACCATCTATGATATTTATAGGTTTCTGAAAATATTATTTTCATAATACCCTACTATTTATAAGTATTTTAGACATGATAATTTTCATAATTATAAAATATTAAAATGATTTAAAACTCATGACCAAGCTATCAATCATTTACATTTTAAAATTATTATTTAAACTCTTATTAATAAGACCTCAGTGCAGTGATGGATGAGGCCTGATAATAATTATATATAAATAACTGTTTTATTTCAACTAATTTCAGATTTATGTTTAAAATAGCATCTTAATTCTGATTTTCCAACTTGAAGCCATACTACACTTTTACTCTCCATATAGGACTTTATCTTAATAATGTTGAATACAATATGAAAAAAGGAGAATGTGTATTATTCTGAAAATCACGGTGAGATCCAGTAGGCCTTAGAATTTCACTTTTCACATGATCTATGATTGTCTGTTGGCTAGTTGCACCATGTACTGTTCTGAAGGCTGGTAGTGTAACTGTGTGGCCCAAGGCTTGCCTAACATGTGAGTAGCCCTGGTTTCTTTCCAGTGCTGAAGTAAAAAATAAAAACAAAACCAAACAACCCATAAAAACAAACAACAACAAAAATCCCAGAAAGAATGTCACTAAGAGTGAGTCAGCATTGTCTGTGGTATATCCTGGGATGTCTGTGACCATGACGCTGTGCTAGTGCTGGTCCCGAATAGTGTTTTCATAGGCAACACCAGCAAAGCAGGATAGACTTCTCTTGTGGTCAAAATAGGAGGAAACACAGACGTTGGATTTTTCCAATGTCTTATGTGTATGTCCCACAGTATATTTCTATTTTCACAGACCAAGGAACCTGTTTAAGAGGAAAGCCATGGGTTTGAGAAACTCAACTGCTACAGAGATATGTTGTTCAATTGCTTGGTGTCAGCAATTTTCCAAAGACTTTATGCTCATGAAGCCAATATCATTCAGACTAGGAAGATTTGCCCCATGTGTTTATCTTAGCTGAAGTTCCAGACACTGAGTATTGGTTCTGATATCTTTTTTCTAATATCAGAAGGAGTAAAAGTTACACTGCTTGTAAGAGTGAGACTCAATTGTGTGTGTGTGTGTGTGTGTGTGTGTGTGTGTGTGAACAGCTTATCCACCTGTACCTTTAAAAAGCTCTTATGAGTCTCTGGTGAGAGACATTGATTACAGGGTCTCCTGTCATCTCCTAAAATGGGGATGAGGCAGAGAACATGCTCTACCTGCCAAATAAACACACTCATCACAGGCACAGGTGTACACACACACCTATGGGATGCAAGCAAAACAACCTGCAATAATAAGAGAACAGCCAGGACTGATGAAACTGAAACTTTATAAATCTTGTGTACAGCTAATCTTTTTAACCATCCATTAAAGCACTGGTGTTACTGGGGGAAATTGGGGCACAGCTTAAATGATTTGACAGCAAAGAAGGTTGGTGTTTGATCTGAGCATTTGGGAGAAAGAAACTGTACTGCAAACTTTGTCCTCTGCCCCAGTGCATGACCCCATAATGCAGAGTGGTGGAGATTTTTAGTTGTAGTGTCTACAGAGTGTGTTCAGAGGGGAGACTTTACATAATATGGGTAAAAAAAAATTGCAGCTTACAAAGAGCTCCAGCAGTTCAGATCAAGAAGAGTAAGAAATCTTGAATTTCTTATTAAAGAAATCTTTAAAGGATTGTGCAGAGCCAAGAAGACTGGACAGTTGTGCACGGCGCCTGCACAAATCCCCGTTGTCGTCCTAGTCGTCGTCCAACACCGAGTCGGGCACTGAGAGTCCCGGCTGCTCGTCGTTGTCCTCCCGCAGCATCTCGGTTGGCCGCTCCGGCAGCGGGCCGCACCTTCTTCAGCTTCGCGGACAGCGCTGCCCACGCGCACCCGGGCCCACGTGGCCCTATGCCCGCCAGCTCGCCGCCCCAACACCAGTTCCACTCGGGCCGGCGGAAACGGGAGAACAAGGCCAGCATGTATGGCCTCAACTACCTGCTGTCCGGCAGCCGAGCGGGCACACTGAACGGAGGGGGAGGCCCCGGGCCCAGGCTGCGCTGCCCGGCAAGCCGTGGAAGAGCCGCACGTACAGTCCGGGCATCCAAGGACTTCATGAGGAGATAATTGACTTTTATAACTTCATGGCCCCTTGTCCTGAAGGAGCAGCCATGAGAATGGAGATGGTGAAACGGATCGAAACAGTGGTGAAAGACCTCTGGCCCACCAGCTGAGGTGCAGATATTTGGCAGCTTTAGTACAGGCCTCTATCTTCCAACAAGTGACATAGACCTGGTTGTTTTTGGAAAGTGGGAACGTCCTCCATTACAGTTGTTGGAACAGGCCCTGCAGAAGTACAAGGTGGCTGAGCCGTGCTCCATCAAAGTTCTTGACAAAGCTACAGTGTTCATCGTAAAGCTTACAGACCAGGAGACTGAAGTTAAAGTCGACATCAGCTTTAACATGGAGATTGGCGTCTGGGCGGCAGAGTTCATCAAGAATTACATGAAGAAGAACTCGCTACTGCCGTACTTGATTTTAGTGTTGAAAGAGTTCCTCCTCCAGAGGAACTTGAATGAAGTCTTCACATGCGGGATCAGCTCCTACAGCCTCATTTTAATGGCTATCAGCTTTCTGCAGTTACATCGAAGAATCGATGCCCGGAGAGCTGATGAAAACCTGGGAATGCTTCTTGTAGAATTTTTTGAACTTTATGGAAGGAATTTTAATGACTTGAAAACTGGTATTAGAATAAAAGAAGGAGGTGCCTATATCGGCAAAGAAGAGATTATGAAAGCCATTATCAGTGAGTACCGACCATCAATGCTGTGCATTGAGGACCTCCTGCTGCCTGGAAACGAGGTCAGGCGGAGCTCCTATGGGGCCATGCAGGTCAAGCAGGTGTTCGACTATGCCTACATCGTGCTCAGCCACACTGTGTCTCCGCTGGCCAGATCCTACCCCAACAGGGACTCGGAAAGTACTTTAGGGAGAATCATCAAAGTCACCCAGGAAGTGATCGACTACCGGAGGTGGATCAAAGAAAAGTGGGGAAGCAGAGTCTTCCCGTCTCCAGACCTAGACAACAGGATGAAGATAAAGGAGAGGATCCCTGCGTGTAATGGGGAGCAGATACAGATCTAGGAGCCCAGCTCCCCGTCCAGCCAGCGCCTGACTCTGTCCCTGTCCAGTTCCCAGCTGCTGTCTTCAGGCTCCTCGGCTTCTTCCGTGTCCTAGCTTTCTGGAAGTGACATTGACTCTGACAAACCACCCTGCACCACGCCCAGTGTTTATCAGTTCAGCCGGCAAGCACCCGCTACCCTGATGGCCAGCCTGCCCACAGCCTTCCCAATGCCCAGCAGCACATTTCATCCTGCTGCTTCCAGAACGTTGATCATGACAGCAAACAATCAGACCAGAGTGACCATCCCTCCACAGACCCTCGGTGTTGCCCCTGATCCTTGGAGACAGGCTGGTGTTGACCGAACCACATCTTTGAAGGCTGTTCACAACGTAACTTCCCCAGCCATTCCCTCGGCATCCTCCAACCCACTCTCTAGTCCTCATCTCTATCACAAGCAGCACAATGGCATGAAACTGCCCATTAAAGGCTCCCACAACCACACTCAGGATGGCGGCTACAGCTCTGTGGGCAGAGGAACCGTGAGGCCTCCTGTTGGCAACCGAGGGCACCGTCAGTACAACTGCACTGGCTGGAGGAGGAAAAAGCACGCACACTCAAGGGACAGCCTGCCTGTGAGTGTCAGCAGATAATGTCCTGAATGACTGCCCACGGGCCTCGGGCACCACAGGGGAACCGAGACCAGCATCCACCCACCTCCACCGTGGGCTGCCGAGTGCTGCCCACCCCTGGTCACTCTGCATGTGTGTGGTGGCCTCATCCATCTTACAGAACAGCTCCTAGTGCTCATCTCTGAAGCCTTACTCCATGTGGATGTGCGTCTGCCTGCTTGAAGTCTCACCCGTGCCCAGCAGGGAGGCCTAGGAGGGTCAGGGACTGGAGGTTCGGCCTTGCAGCCATGTCTGCTGGGTGGATATTTGGAGTTCTCGTCGTGTCTGTCACAGGCAGAGATGCCAAGCCTTGCTCCATGTCTCTGTGACTGAGTGGGCAGGCTTCTGTTTTACGGCCCTCATATCTTGTTTGAAAATTAGGGATTGTTTTTCTATGTAAATATTGAAAACTTATGATTTGTGCAATAACTCAGATATTTTTTAATTAATTTCATATTTTCACATAAGCTATATTTAAGGGAGGAGGGAATTTTTTTAAAACACGCTTATATCCTTTTCCAATTCGCATTTTCTAAGTTGAGTTCCTCGTGTTGGCTGGTTATCGATAGCATCATGACATGAACACCGTGAGGAGGGGCCTGTGGGCTTTATTTTTACGTCTTTTCTTCTGGTCCGATGCAGGGAAGGAGCTGAGTCATCTCGATGGTTCTGGGAGGCCAGTGTGTACCTGGCGGCCTCGCTGTAGGCCTTAGGCTTTCGTCTTGCTCTGACCACGAGTTTTGACATTTTGGTTTGAGTTTTTAAAAACTAGACAGCAAATCCAGCATTTATCGTGCCGGAAGTAAAAACATCTAAGGGGAGAAGAGGTTGTCACATCGTATAAATCATAAAACATTGTGACTGTGGGCGTGCTTCGGTCCGTTAAGTGACCTTAAGTGACGTGGTCTAAAGTCCTGGACCTGGTGAGTATCGTTACAGACAATGACACCCAGATTTAGGAATGTGGAGAAAGGGATTTCATTGATTCCATTGAGGAATCTGCATAGGTATGCACTCGTTCTGTTAAGAGAAAATATCTGAAAAGGACCTCCGCTGTTCAGGGCACATGGGGAGTATTTTAATGTATCGCAGGAGAGCACAGCCCAGTGTGGGCCCCAGAGCGGCTGGTACCTGGCGTCAGAAGCACACAGGTATACTATGCAGGTGTATTCTGCCACAACAACCACTGTCTTTGTTACTTTTTTTTTTTTTTAACAAGAATATATCCATCGCCTGACCCTGAGTCTCTGGAGTGCCACAGTTGTCCTGGAGTGCTTGCACTTGTAGGCTCTCTGACTTCCATTTCTAAAATGGAGGTCTGCTAAACACTACAGGTAGGTTGGTCTTAAGTCCACTAGTACAGAATGTCAAGCTGGGAAGCTGAGTGCTGTGCCATCTGATCGACATGAAGCCGTGGGAGTTCTGAATCGATGTCTGACAGTGACCTCCACTCACCAAGGACAAGTTCTGTGTCTGGGTCTGCCTCCTGCTGCTGTGGTAGGGCTGTTGCCTCTGGGAGATACTACAGAGCAGAGGAGCACATGGGGTCTGCAGCTCATGAGGATTGGAATCATTCAGAATATTTAAAAGTATTTAAATTGTGAAGTCTGTTGCTAAAGAATATTTATGGACACTGGTCCATAGCCTGTACTAATTTACACATTAGCAATATTGACTGTATCTGCATTAAGGAGCCACCGTAGGGCCATTTGAGTGACCCGCAGATGTGCGTTTTAAAGTTCTATCATCCACAGGCACAGGTATGTGTCTGTCCCGGTCCGTAATGGTGAACCACATGAATTGGCCTGGCTACCACTGTGGCCATATGCTACAGTTTGACGAAAAGCTATCATGTTTCGATTTTCTGTGTGGACAACAATGTGGACACTAAAATTGACATATTTTTATGTAAAGTTTTTCTATTCTTCTATTTTTAATAAACTTTAGAAACCAAAAAAAAAAAAGAAAGAAAGAAAGAAAAAAACGAAAAAGAAATTTCAATTTTTTAAAGACTCCTAGAATTACATTAGGATAATCAGGAAAATGTCTATCAACATCTACAAAATAGATACATACATGATGAATCAGGACTATGGGTATATTCATTACATTCAGGACCCTTCTTATAAGATAAATCATAGGATGGCATCCTATGATCTTTTTTTTTGTTTGTCTTATCATCCTCAGTCTCAAATTCTGCTAGACAGTTTTTATTCATATTATATTCTCAGAGTGTTGTGATGTTTTTTTCTGTAAATTCATTGTATTTTTCTTAATAGGAATTTAGTTATGGCAACATGAGTAGGTAATTAATAAAATATTTTTAAATGCTTTGAAATATCCCCTTATTTCATTTGACATTTTCATAATATATTCCATTTTTATAATATATAATATGTTTATACTTAATACAAAGCAATCAAATGCCATCTACAACCTAGAGATTAGAACTTTCCTTATGGTATGTGGAAAGGTACCACACATGTTAATCATGAGAGGAGAGAAAATTGGTGAGTAATGTTTACACAATCGATTTGAATTAAAATATACTTGCTGTATATACATATCAATTTTTAAAAGGCAGAGTTAATAATATCTAAAAGTACTTTATTTTTCTCTGTGTTAGTAATATATTTCAGTTCATGAATTACTTTGTTACTGAACTCTTGAAAGGTAAAGTATATTGTTATTTATTAATATAATTTATCTTTATTTTGCAGCTGACAAACAATACTTTTCCCCTAAGAAATTATTCTGATGATTTACACTATTCAGAGCTGGCTTTTAATGAATGCTCAAAAGATGCTGGGGGCTCTTATTTGAAGAATTTCACAATCCCTAGTAAGAAACACAGCAGTATGAAGTGCTGGTGTTTTTTTGTACATTTCCAGAAGTATTTCTAGGCTTGAAAACAGCTTAGACACTGTGGTCAATAACATAGATTAGGCTGATCTGAAGCAAGGCAAAGGAAAATTGTTGGCGACCCTGGACCACCATCCCAGCTAACAAAAGTTGCTTAATGAGAAACTGTCTCTTTTGGGAGAATCTGTCCTTCAGCTAAGAAAGAATTTCCTGTTCATAGAGAACTGTTGCCCTGGGACATTCCAGGAAAAACCGTAGAATGCTCTGCCAGATGACAGACCTTATCTATCGATAGTTGATAGAGTCCTCATCCTGTTCTTTGTTCCCCTTCCTCCTTTGCCTAGAGTATATCTTGTAAGCCGCTTCCACATTAAAGTAGACCTTGACAAGACGACATTTGCTTGGTCTCGTTCTCTCTCCCACCCATGTTCCTTTTCAGGTGAGGTCCTCCTCGACCCCCACAAATAACTGGACCTGCAGGTCATGTCAGAAAATGAAAATTTGAACAGTATGAAAATGTTACAATGGAGATTCTGGATAAAGTTTGTCACTGAACAGGGTCAAATCTGAGGACAGGATGACTGCACTATGCTTATCAGATACCCCCAATGGATTGTTAGCACAAGGATTCGCAAATGCTTCTAATGCAGGAGAGTGAAAATCTCACCATGTGATGTCTATTGTCTTGGGAAAACCTATTTTTATTTCTGAAAATAGTATGATGGATTCTTCCTTGTTAATACAATGTGCCTTGATCATATCCAATCCAAAGCCCTGTTTTCCACTCTACTGAATACATTTCCTCTCCTGCCTTAATGTCATCTTCCTTTTGAAAAAGCCCAATTTGTGTTGCATGAAATTGCAACTTTCTGTTCAGTGAAAAACTTTATCCAGAATCTCCACTGTAACATCTCCATTCTGTCCAAATTTTCATCTTTACTTTGTTTCACATCAGCCTGAGTTGTGTCACGGACCACAGCGTCTAAACTGTTTTAGAGCCTAGAAATACTTCTGGAAAAAAAAAAAAAAAGAACACCAAATTCATAGCTGCTGTGTGAAGGGCTGTTGCACAACCGAAGAATTGAAGTACTGTAAATCCTCAGAATATTTGCTTATCAAAAATAGTGTTTTCCTTTCTGTACAGGTAGTCCTGAATATGGCCTTGAAATGGAGAGTGGTTGAGTCCAGGAAACCTGGTTCAATTCTTACATCCTGCCTCTGTGTGAATTTTCAATGTCCATGTGCAGCAGTGACAGCAGAATTTCCCATCATCTATCTTCAGATCTTTCTTTCTCTGGAGGAGGTCTTCAGTGGGACATCCTGTCAGAATTAGAATCCTCTAGAGCTTCCATCTGGACCAACATCACCATTAACTGACAAACAACTACAGAAAGATTATCAGCTTGTGGTATCTGGAGATTACTGTACGGTTTACTTATAAAGAAAAAGGGTTTCCAAATAAATACTGTAGGTTTTGGGCATCTGGTTTTGTGATAACATCTATACCCTGGTTCTTCCACAGCCAGCCTGTCACACAAGCTTTTTAGTTCTCCTTGCTGCTTGTGTACATGTGCCAGCACCTGCAGTCACTTGACTGCAAGTCTTTCTTGCTTGGGGCTTGTTGGCTTTACTTATTCTATCCTCTCCTTGCTTTGTTGATTGCCTCTGCCATTAGCTTTTGTCCTGCTGCTTCTCTACGGAGGATCCACATAACTGGCAACCTCTATGAGAGGCTGCACCTGGGGCCCTGAAGATCATTTTAGTTGCATAATCATTCAACAGGAAGCTACAGCTTAGAAGACTGAAAAGCATTTGTGAAGCTGAGCTTTCTTCAAAAGAGGATTTTTATCTACTTGCACACCTTTGTATATGACTACCACTGTTATAGGGGAACTGCTTACAGTGTGTGTACAGGGGTATGAGTGTGTTTTCCAGCAGATCCAAGAAAAGTGAAAGAACCCTTGATTTTCTTTTCTTTTTACATTGCTAGTGGAGAAAATAAAACACTGGACATTTTTTCATACAAACATGCTACTTTTTTACATTGGTTTAAAATTTATTATCGTTTAAAAGTTTATAAATACTTGAGTAAGGGTTTTACAACAACACATGTACCCCTCTTAGTTATTAATTTATATTCTCAACTGTGTCTAGGTATTGATAACAAATTAACAGGGGAAAGATGCACATTTTATGCACACACGCATGCACGTGTGCACATACACACACCTTTACAGAGAGTGAGGACTGAAAAGAAAGGACCAAAGTAGATGTCTTTTCTGCTTTTTGAATACAGACTCATGTCATAAAAAAAATTATAGGACAAAGTGGTCTGGACTACAGATAATAAATTCCATCTCAGTATGAGATGGTATGGGACATATACCTAACAAGGATTGTCTTAGGGTTGCTATTACTGTGATAAAACAACCCCCAGGGGGGAAGGAGTAATCTTTGCAGCTTATATTTCCACATCATAGTCTATCACTGCTGGAAGTCAGGACAGGAACTCAAGGCAGAACAGAAACTTGGAGGCAGCAGCTGATAAAGAGACTGTAGTGCTTCTGAGTGGCTTCTTTCCCACAAATTTCTCAGCCCCCTTTTTTTATACAACACAGGACTACCTGCCCATGGGTGGCAGTACCCACAGTGGGTCCCTTCTCCTTGAATCACCAATCAAGAAATTGTGTCATAGACTTGCCTGTAGGCTTATAGTACGGTGACATTTTCTCAATTAATTTTTTCATCTTCACAGATAGGTCTCTAGCATGGACCAAGGTGACATAAAATTAACAGAACAGGGAGTGAGGGCTATTTAATAAACTTGTACACTTCTGAAGAATCAGCTTGCAGAATTTGGTGACAGATATTATCTTCTTGTGTTGGTCCAGGGAAGGCATTTGTTTCCTAGGAAGTTCTGTCAAGGTACAGGAGAGAGAGAGAGAGAGAGAGAGAGAGAGAGAGAGAGAGAGAGAAGTTGGAAGAAAACTATGTAATAATATCTCAAAGAGACATATTTTGGGGTGATAATACTTTCTTCTACTGGCTACAGAAATCTTATCAGATATTTATAATCTGAACATCTACAGGGAAAATATTTGGACATTAACAATAAAATCTGAAACAAATTCTCAATTGTCAGAAGAGCTGAAGACCCCCGCAGAGGGGAAACCCTCACTCAAGACTCGGAAGGTTGCGACCACCCAGTAGTCTGCTCGAGACACCGTGAACTGGAGCAATATCGAGGTTTATTCGGGCATGTGACAGCTAGCTGCCGGTCAATTCGTTTGCTCACGCAGGAGCTGAATCGACCCCGACAGCCAGTTTGAGAGGAGTTTTTAAAGGGAAAAACCACAAACCAAGGAATGGGGAGAGGGATGAGGGGTTGCTAAGGTGGTATAACATAAAAATAGTGGAACATTCCAAAGGAACTCAACCTACATGAGTCAGGGTTAGGTGAAAACTCTCTGTGCGCTAATCTTTCTCAAGAATGTGGTCCTTCACTGTTACTTTGGCCTTGCCCTGTCACTGTGGTTCCCAGCTTGGTTCCCAGCTTGGTTCCCAGCTTGGTTCCCAGCTTGGTTCCCAGCTTGGTTCCACCTACCTCACTTGCATTCTTTCCTTTCTCTTTGCGGTCGGCCAGTTCCAGTAATGGTGACAGGTCTTTCCACATTCCTAACTTGCTTCATGGCTCAGTTTCTCAGAAAATTTTCCATGTCCTTATAAAGAAAGACTAAAGAATATTTTATATGTCTAAAAAGGATTCTATATACCCAGTATCTATATTTTTTCCCTCTACAGAGCCTTACAAACAGTGCTAGCAAATCTTGATTGTTAACTCAATTAAAATTGTAATAACTGTGGAAACAACCCTACGGGCATGCCTGAAGGGCTTTCTAGGTTAGGAAAATAGAACTACAAAGACTCACTCTAGCTCTAGGAAACACAATTCTTGCAAAAGCAGAGGTGAGCTGAGAGTTGAGTTCTAACAGTCACCACTCTCTTCTTGACTGTTGATAAAATGGGGCCAACTTGCCTCTGCTTCTGTTTTCATGTTCCCCTGCCATGGTGGACTATATCCTCCTATACAGGATGAAATAAACCTTTTCTCTATTGAGTTACTCCTTGTCAGACATTGCTCATAGAAATGACAAAGTATCAAACACAGAAAATTGTAACTGAGAAGTAGGGCCATTTGTTGGTGGAAGCCTACATAATTCTTGGGCTTTTGGAACTGATGCAGAGAAAAAGTGTGGAGAAGTTTGGCTCTGACACCTCTTAATGTTCAATTTTTAAAGTTCTTTACATATTATTTATAGCAATCTCCTGTCTCATGAATAGGTGTGAAAGATATTTTTTCTTATTCTTCAGGTGATCTGTTCGTGTGGTTATTATTTTGCTGTGTATAATTACAACTTTTGATTTCACATAATCCAAAATTTTCAGTTCTTGGCATTATTTCCTGAGTTATTTGGGTTTGTCTACAAAGTCTATGCCAAAGTCCAGCTTTAAACATTTCTGTATATTTTTAAAAAATTTTTAGAGTTTTGAGTCTTACAGTTTGAATTGAATTTTTCTGTAGAGTGGAAGACATGAATTACACTTCCAATAGTTTCTAGCTCCATCGTTCTCTATGTGGGCACTCAAATTAGTCTACCTTTTCTTCAGTTTTTGTTTGGTGCCTTTGTAAGAGCTTTGGTGGCTGTAGTTGAAAGAGTTGTCTGGCTCTTTCTTCTATGCCATTAATCTACGTGTCTGTTTTTGCCAGCAGCTTGCCATGCTTTTCTGCTGCTGTAAGAGTTTGCCATGCCTTTGTTCACATTTGCAGCTGTGAATTCTCACTGTTGAGGGCTTGGGATGACTTCCTCCTAATTTCTCCTGGTCTTTATCTGAGTTCTTTGCATCTAGTGAGAAATAACTAACAAAGGACGAGCTATCTGGAATGTAAGTGGCACCTGCAATGGGCTGAGAGTCCAGATAGAATAACAGGAGAAAGAAAAAGCCATCGAAGTGATGCCATTTCACTTCTTCTTGCTTCCTGCTTAGCACTGAACAAAGAACTCCCTCTGCCTCATCTTGTCTTTAGCATGGTATTCTACCCAAATTCATGGGAGCCAAGTAATCATGAGCTCACCCTTTGGGACAGGGAGTTCAAATAAATCTTTCTTGCTAAGTTGTTCTTGCCAGGTGTTTTGTTACAGTGTTGCAAAGGTAATCAATTTGTTTATTAAATGATATCATATAAAATACTGGTAATAACCATAATTATTTTAATGGATGGATACCTATTAAATGAATAAATAAATCCAAATAATATATGTACTTCATTAGCTCTCATACTCAGTGTGACAGACACTGGTAAGATACCCAATAGTCCACAATTACATCCAAGCATCATTCACACTATCAATTACACGTGTACAGTGTATAAGTACTTGTGTGACAAATAACACTAATGGCAACAGTGCATGTAGTGGTTCACACTAAATGAAGGTCTTAGATCTGCTCTGTTTGAGTTACACCAGACGGAGAGTGTCCCTTATGGTTCTAGCCTAATCAGAATGACTCTTTAAGAATCTATCAACAGCAGACACCCTCATTATTGCCTAGAAGAAAGGCAACCCTCGGTGAACTGTCCTAGGAGAGGGGAAGTTGTAAATGAATGTAAATGAATGCTTTTCACCAGCAGGGCTTTGAATTCCAAAACAGCCAGAGAGATAGAGAGACTGACAGCAGAGAGGAGAGACAGAGAGAAAGATAGGAGAGACGAGTTTGGGAGGTGACCTTGAGCTCTGGGAAAGTCTTTTTATTAATTAATTAGTTAATTAATTAGCTTTATTTCCTGATCGCTGCCCCCTCTCCTGCTTCCCCCTCCCACAATCCTTTTCTCCCTCCCCCCAGCCTGTCTCTTTTTAGTCCTACTCTTGCCTTTATTTCAGCCTAGAGCAATTTAGCTCAGAGTTCAGCGGGGCTGTGCCCACACACTTGATGTATGAAAATGGAGATCATAAAGGAATGTTGTTTTTAAGTCACCAAATTGACAGTACTTTCTTAAATAGCAATAGAAAATGAGAGTCTATTAGCAACACCTGAAATAGTATTTTATTAAATGTCTTCCAGAAATAGTAAACTATTAAACGGAAAAAAAGAGGTTTATCTATTAATAATTGGAAGTGGAGGGAGGGAGCTGAATACCATTTAAATTAACCCAGCAAGTATTTGAAAATTTTACTTTGCATTCCATTTAAAATATGTATATTATTGTAAATAATTTATTAGGAATGCAATTCAGGGGTTTATGAGGAGAGAGGACAGAGGCATAGAACATGGATCAGAATTGTGCTGTTGGGGTCCTCGGCATCAGAGTCAATAGGTGTGTCTGTTTAGAGCCACCAACCTAAGGGACAAAACCTTTGTATAAGCCTTGCAATTCTCTTTTTAAAGTGAGAACTGAGTACTGAAAATTCTAAGATATGATTGAAGGATGCACAGGCTACTTTACTACTTGCTCTTAAGGGAAATGCTGACAAATAAGTGTCACATGGGCCATTAAAGAATGGTACTTGCTAGTGAGACAGAAGGCCTTTATCCTCCACCAATCAAAGCAAGCAAGCAAGCAAGCAAACAAACAAACAAACAAAACAACAACAAAACCAACCAACCAAAAACAAAACAACAACAATACCCTCAGAGTGTCTTGGTGTGATGGCTTTCACATATAGATGACAGAGGTTACGCTTTGTATGATCAAAATTTGAGAGATCGCTCAGTTCCACAAGGAACGAGTTAAAATAAAAGAACCCACTATCCAAGGAATACCTGCCCATAAAAACTGCACATTGCTCCCTTCACCGAACTGCTTGTGGGTCTTGTCATTTCTTCCCATGTTATTTTCATTCTGGGTTTATCTTAACACTTTAACTCCTAGCTCTGTGGTGTATTTATCCTTTGTTTTGTGTTTTTGTTTTTTGTTTTATTGGATATTTCATTTATTTACATTTCAGATGTTTTTCCCCTCCCCCCATAAACCTCCTATCCCATCCCTCCTCCTCCTGTTTGCTTTTATATAATTTTACTTGCATGTAAATATTGAGGTCAGTTGAGGAAATAGCAATACAATAGATGCAAATAGACAAGGAACAAGCAAGACAAAGCTCAGATAGTCAAAGAACAAGCAAGGCAGTAACAAAAGTTCTGTGATTACTCCAGTGATCACTATTTCTAAGGGCTTATCAGGATGACCAAAATTTCTGAGCCTACTTCCCTGTCCTAGTTCAAAGTTATTTTCATGCCTGAAGATGACTTCTTTGTTCTAACCTAAGGTTTATATTCTTGCCCCACCCCAGTCACCCCTGTCACCATATTGACCATAGGGCTCTACTTGTTTGTGCTAGTTGCTTCTCATTTTCCCCAGCTTTCATGCTTGCTGGTCAATTCTATCATCTAATCTGTGAGAGCTAAAGTTATAGGCTTCCACAACACCAAAACTTCCTCTATATCTGTTGTATGTCATCCTTTGTTAAGAATCTCATTTATTAATGCATGTGTGTATATATCTATAATTAAATAAGTATACACTATGGATTTGAAAGCAAGAGCAAGAAGGAATATAGGAAGAGTTGGAAGATAGGATGTTGCTAAAATTCTTTCCCAGGGAGAGATGAAAGTCACATCTCCTTCATCTTAAGGTCTCATCAATGCAATTTCAGTTCTGCCAAAGTTCATTCTGGTGAAGTAATGAGTTTATTGGGCTTCCTTACAAAGTACAGGTGAGGTACTGCTTGCAGGCTTATGGACACTCCCCTCTAACCTGTTACACAAGGGTTGACTCACAGGGAAGAAGGTTTCCCTGTGGCCATATGAGTTGAGGCCCTCACCTAGTCACCTAGGTTCTGTATACTTTAGCATCTTCCTGGGCTATATTCAACTAACGCTGCATACAAGTGATGGGATTGAGCATCTGGATACTCAAGGCAGTGTCCTGTGGTCATTCCTGTTTCTCCATTTGGGAGTATAAACAGTCAATAGGCCCATTTGCTATGACCTTTTGTAAGAGGACATAGCTGAATACCCCAGAAGATGATGCTTGCTCAGCTCAGAGAATAGTCACGACAATATGGGAAGGAGTAACATGATGCAGTCATATTTTAATTTAAAAAGTAGTTTAACAGATTCTCACTGAAATCTGAGAGCTAAGGCTGGTGTTATGCCCAGTTCTAGCCAACCACAGGAGACTACCAGGGACCACAACTCCGATGCAAGCACACAAGAGTCTTTTTATTCAAGTTCAGACTCAGGACACAACCCTTCCTGCACAACAGGTTAGGAATGCAAAGCTCAGGTCTAGGGGTTTAGGGTTTATATAGGGAAAATTTATAAGCTGGAGCTTTTGAGCCTTGGTGTTACATGATTGGGTAAATGGGGAAAGGAATGCTATCCTTCAAACTGATAACGTTTGATCTGACAGCAATGAGGGACCATATATCTGGAAAAGGACCTATTTGACCTGGGAAAAAAATAACTAGTCCTGTTATCATTGACCAGTTCATTTTTTCCTGTTGTTGCAAGCTAGCCACAGCTGTTATGTCTCCTTTCAACTGCTAGGAATGGTTGGTTGTTCTTTCCCATAAGGTGGGGGCCTTATCACTTAAAGGACATTAATTTTCTGCTTTTTCCAAGGACAGGAGACAGATATGCCAAGGGGATTGCTGCTGCCAAACCTGGCTCTGGGGCCTGAGCATTGGGGAGAGCTGGCTGTGCTGGGGGAAAGTGCTGCTGCTTTTTGTCTTAACACTGGGATTGTGTCCAATTGATCAAGCCCCAGACTCAGTACAGTGGTTCCTAGCTAAGGTAGCTTCTGTAAGTCCTGCAGGGAACAGGAACTCCATCAGCTAGCAGGAAAGATCAGTAGTGCTGCTCACCATCCAACAATCAGCATGACTCTAGCATGGAGTTCCTTAGCTTCAAGTATCCATAGCATTGAGACCAAGACTCTGATCTGCTGGACACTGTCATCTATGGGGCTCTGTGATATACCTCCCAAGGGGAAGACAGTTCCCGTGTAAGACTTTACCACTCACTTTATCCTCTAGAAAGAATCATTTTGATTTCCTTCTAACTTTCTACTTTTCAAGACATAATATAGTTCTGAATCATCTGAAAAAGGCAAATTAGTTGTTAGTATTGCTTTAAAAAGATGAGCAAAGCTCAAACCCTGAAGCAATTATTATTTACTCAGGATTGGACCACATAACCTGGAGGTTTTAACTAGCACATGTTTCAATAAAATGGCATCTGGTTTTCAGACTATTATATACTTGAAAAGAACCACAAAAGCTTTAAAGGTTGGTTCCTTAGAACAAGGAACAGCTAGCTCCAGAAATCTCCAAAGATTCCAGATTCATTTTATTACAATTAGGAGAGACCAGGGGAATTTTATTGAAATGACTTCATGAGGAACCTCAGCATCTGTATCTTTTAAAAATTATCTTTGGGGAGAGAAGTAACAAAGGTATAGTCATAGTATGACTGGGAAATGAGTGGGATTGTAGTGTACGATGTGAAACTCCCAAAGAATCAATAAAAAATATGTAGGAAAAAAGTAAACAAACAAAAGGGTCGCACAGAAGAAGAGGTTTTAAATAGAGGAATGATTCCCATTGTGCCTCACATTATCTAATACTATTTATCTTCATCTTGTGAATATTTAGTAGAATTATAACAGAAATATAAAAGTCAATACAAGGAGGATGATCACCATAATCACAGAAAAGTTGCAGCTCTGACCCCAAGAACTTTCCTTCTCTTCTACCCTTCCATTCCTTTTTGCCTGTCTTTCATTAGAAGAAATTACAAGTAGTATTTCCTGTCTTGGTATTTCACACTAGCCATGCTTTGTCTCCTGCCCTTTGTGCAATTTTCGTCTCTTCTCTTTCTCCCACATTAGCTCCACCGTATTTCAGTGGAATGTATCCACAGAAAGACAGTGTATCTATCCATATCCCTAACACCACACACTGACAGTTAAAACTCTAGTCCACAAACTTTTCTCTAAAGGAAGTTTCTTGTTTGCCAGTGACTCCAGAAGAGCTGAATCCAGTCCAGTGACAGTGGAAAGCAGTGTTATCTGTCACTTTTACCAACAATAAATGCAGAGTTATCTGACTTTTGCTTAAGGATCCACTGGATATAGCTGTTAACAGAAGGAGTGCTCTTGTACCCTTTTCCCAGCTCTTTTCTGAATCTTTGGCTAACCTTTGTTTCACTGGTAACTCTGTACATTTTGATGGGGCATGCAAGCTAGTGCCTTGGAGGTTGGCTAGTTCTAGTGCTCATTCTCTGAGGCTTGTGTATCATATTTCTCATACCTCGACCTCCAGGCATGATTGTTGATAATGAGCCAGTTTCCCATGATGGAATCTGGCAAGGTCGCTGCAGTAGTTTGGAAGGTCAGGCACCCAGAGTAGTGTAACAGCACTTGTGGATGTCTGGTCTCTCCCGCTATCATGGCACATAAACTTCAGATAATGAGCATCTCAATTGGGCTGGCATTCGAGTCTTGATGGCAGACACACTTACTTGCTGAGCCATTTTGCTGGCTGGGAAATCTCCTGGATGCTTTCCATGGTCATATCTGACTATTATCAACTTGCAAGGTATTCACAGTTTTTCTTTTGCTTTTGAAACAAGTGTTGAAATCTCCCCAGTGCAACGTATTTCCTGATCTTCATTCTGAGGTTATTGAATATATAGGCTGATCTAATTCATCAGTCCTTTCTAATCTCCAATGTGTTACAGCAGTTATGTTACCTGTCTCATTGATATATTTTTTAAAAAATAAAGTCAATAAAGCATTATTTAGACTATCTTTGGGAGATTCCATATCCCCTTCTGTTCTATGAGCATTTTTAAAAGTCTTGTTATATCTTTCCATAATTGTTTGAACTGTAGAATTGTAAGGTATATATCTATAATAGGTTTTATGCTATAATGTCTAAAATATTGTTTTATTCTAATGAAAACATAAGTCAAAACGTCAGCTTTAATTTGTAAAAGTGTTTCTAAAATAGCCATCATCTCTAATACATACGCAATCTCAGAATCATCCTTTTCAGAAATTAAGGCACATTGAAATTCTGAGTATGCAGTAGTATGATATACTAACACACATATATATCTTAATTCTCTACAAAGTGAAACATATAATCTATTGTATAACAATTGCTCTAAGGTGACTTCATTAAACAGAATTTGTGTTTTTAACTCAGCATATAGATCTCTATCAAGTAACTGATCCTTGACTATATGGATATAATATCCAGTCTAACCATGTTGGTTTATAGCCGAACCTCATTTATCTAGCATCTTTACAAGCTGCCGTTCTGTATTCTCAAGCCTTTGTAGTTCTTTAAAAACTGGATCTCCCCCCCCCCTTTTTTTTCTTTTTTGCTATTGCTTTAGGTTCCATATCCTCTAATCCCTATTCTATTACCTCTAATCTAGCATATAAACTCTCAGTCTCTTCTTTCTCAAGGTCTGCCTTATTTTGATCTCACCTAAAGAGGATATCAAAAGTTGTAATTGTTATTGAAAAAAAAACAACAACCATATTTATGATCTGGAACAGGTTGTTTTAGCATTCTAAGCTACTGGCATATTGTGCAAATGCTGATGCACATGTGTAGTTACTGTGGCTGTGACTGCTACATTGATAGAGTTTGAACATGCCAGCATGCTTCTGTCAGTGTTCTGTTTCCAAGTTTAGCTGTACACTTGTTTGGTAAATTTTTTAATTAAATTTTCTCATTGATAATTCCACACATGTGCAAAATGTATAGTGACTACTCTCAACTCTTCTCCAATATTCCTACCACCCTCATCTACCTCAATTCTTTCCTACAAATGTCTTTCTCATGTTTATGTTTATGCCTATTTGTGACGCGCGTGTAATCGTCTGGCCAGCAAGAACGCACGCGGACACACATCAGGATCCTTCCGCAGGAACACGTTTATTCCAAAAAACAAAATGATGGAAGACCCCCAGGCCCGGGAAAGCACTGCTTATATACCCTTAGAGCGGTGTATTCACCTCTGATTGGCTGCTTACTCATTGCGCGCCAAAACGCCGTGGGATGGGCTTTAACTTTGGTGGGCTTTTACCATGGCACATGCGCAATTTACTTGTTTACTAGGAAGAATTACGGCCGACAGCGCCATCTAGCAATGGCGGATTCTGCCAGCGCAAACGCAGCTTCCTACATCTGCCCCTTTTTTGTTTTATTGCAGAGGGTGGTAGTTGAGATCCCTGGGAAGGTTTCGTAACTCTCATATTTGGGGGTCTCATGGCGGGTCTGAGTCTCTTTGGAGGGCGGTGCTCAAACTCTTACCCGTCACTGGGTCAGCCTCCCCACCCGGGGCTGCCCTGTCCTAGGTGGCCGAGGCTTATCCGTCCGCTCCGTCATTGACTTACCAGACCTACTATCCGTGGAATGAACACCTTAGTGGGCAGGGACTGCGTATAGATATGTTTGAGGCTTTATTGGGTGTCTTTACCAGAAGCCCTTGGGTACAGCAGCTGAGGAATCTGTCTACTGGCTATTTCCTTTTGTTTTGTTAAACAGGCACTGGTCAATGTCCCGTGTCTTAGGCTAGCTGATGTCTTTCCACAGCCAGCACCAATAGGGCTAATACCGAGGAAAGGCGAGCCACCCTGTCTTAGGCTACGAGGGATATACCCGTGCCCGGGTCATTGCCACTCGCTAATCCCGTCATGGGGTTGGTTTGCCATCAATTCCCCAGTTGTCCTCATGGTGTATATCTGGCATGTGGCGTCAGCCTATTTCCCGTTGTTGGGACCAATGACAGCTGGCCTGGAGACAAAAGGATGGAGCTGTCTATCTGGCTGTTCTTGGCCTGTCTAGCGGGGTACTGGTCATGACTCAAACTCAAGCCCGATCAAGCAAATTCCATCATGGGGGAATAAGCGATCAAGGACTAATAGTTTAAGACAGTCTCCCTTACCCTACCAGGTGCAATGGAAGCAAGTCCTCTGAGTGCAAGGGCTAAGGGAAACAGAAAGAGATGCAAACACCCATCCCTGTGCAATGGAGTCATCTCCTAGGGGTGCAAGGGCTGTTTGCCTCAAAATTCAGGTACCACAGCTACACAGACAAGGACCAGCCAGGCCAAGACTCCTCACCGACCCAGTGCAATGGGCAAATCCTTTGGGGTGCAATGGCTGATGGCCCAACATTTAGCACCACCACTAGTGAGGGGGAGACTACTTATTTTCGAAGCAGTGATAGCCACACTGCAGGGGAAGCCCCTAGTTCTATGGCTACAAGCGTCTGGGTAATAATAGCCTTGTCAAGATTTTGTTGAGCTCTGAGTTTGCAAGCCAACCAAAAAATGAACACTAATCCGCAACATAGGGCATACCAAACAGGCCTACTCCCACCCACTTAAGAAAAAAGAAAAGAAAAAAGCTGAAGAAATCTAGGAGGACAGTCCCTCAGTCAGGGACAGATCCACGAGCGTCGAGTTGATGTCCACCACAGCTGTTTTCAATTTTCTGAGTGTCTCATCGAAGTTTTCTGACCAATTTCTTGCAAGATATTGAAACAATTTTTTGGACAGATTAGCTACTTGAGTAAAGTTTTTATACTGTACACTGGTGATGTAAAGTGTACCCAGTTTTCTCTCACATCTCAATTGGGCTAATTGAAAGAGGATATCCAATCTCTCTCTCACTAAATCAAGGCGTTGATTAAGGATCATTAGCCCGCCTTTTAGTTGGGCGCTGGCGGAGGTTTGAAGATTAACAGCCTCCACCACCATGGCTGACAATTGGTTGAGGGTAGTGCCCATCTGAGACAGAAGTTGACATAGCAATCCCAGCGGCAGTGGCGGCAATGGCACTGGTATCGCCGTCACTATGGCTGCAGTTATACCAAAATCTCTTTTTTGCCTAAATAATGACAAAGTGGAAGGAGTCTCCACGGGGACGGGAACCCATCTCGGGACTCTGGCAACCATAGCGCGAGTGAATCTTTTAGAATTCTAACACTGGGACATCCAGCAGGTTTCATTGGTACAATTCTTAAAGGTGGAATTTGATAAAATAAACAAAAATACTAGGAACCCAAAGCTGGATGATTCAAATAAGGATCTGCATATGAGTCTTTTGGGGGGTCATCTTCAGATGTCACGAGTCGTCGCATCAGTCGCTCTGGTAGCCAAAATGGATTGTCTTCTTCCTGTGGAAAAACACAAACCACTCCCCTGGCTTTTATTAAAATAGAATCTGGACCTTTTCATTGTCCGGTCAAGATGTTTTTTTCATTTGACTATCTCTTTTGGCCTGTCAGGCTCTAAACATGACAGTCAGCAGCCGAATGGCCCTGACTGTCCAGATTTTTAAAAAATTGAGGGTAAAAAGTGTTTATCTATCCCTCATCAGTTAATTGTCAAGGGGAAATAGGACTTGCATCTCCCTTGAGAATATTAAATAGAGGTTTACGTTCTTCTATGGTAAGCTGAAGATGAAGTTTTAGCCAATTAATATCTGTTAACAACTTTTGAGAATCATTAAAAGTAAACCATTTTTTTTGTATGTACGCCTGCAAGCCAGAAGATGGCACTAAATCCCACTACAAATGGTTGTGAGCCACCATGTGGTTGCTGGGAATTGAACTCTAATATTTTTGGTTGTGAGCCTAGCCTTTAACGGCGGAACCATCTCTCTAGCCCCAATTATCTACTCTTATTGGAATTTTATGTGACACAATTGAATTCCCAGATATTGAAAAGATACTGTTTTTGAACCTTTTCTGGAGCAACAAGTACTCCAAAATCTTAAAGCTCATTGTACTAGAGCAAAGGCTTGTAGAAAAACTCCTCTAGAGAGATTAGCCAATAAAATATACAATGAATAATATACACTGAGAGATTCAAACACTTTAACCTTTTGTATTAAAGCAACAACAAATTTTTTAAGGCCATTAATCATTCTTTGAGGCAAGTTTTTTAATGAATGGCTTCATGGGCTCTCAAAAATCACGAGCAATTTCACTTAATGTAAACCTCTCACCTTTACCAGGAGGTAAAGGAACTGTATAAAACAATCTTCTAAATCTATAATAATTTTATATGCATTTACTTGAACAGCAGCTGGAGTAGGCAAGTCAGGCTGTAGTGTCCCATTAGTTTTATAAATCTTAAATTTGAACTTTCTTTTGGATTAATTGAATAACCAACTCTTTTTAGCTGAGTGAAGTATCAGATAAAGCCAAGTTGAAGGCAATCTTGTCCTCTAATAATTGTTAAATAGCCCCAGTATCTATCAATCTTTTAAAACCTTTTTTTCTTCAATTATTAATTTAAGATTAGGTCTCTTGTTATTGATAAGACCTAATACACATCAGAGGAACCAAAGCCGTTTTGTCTTCTATCACACTCAACAATTTTGGCCTGGCCCATAAGCTGTTTTGAATTTCTTTTGAGTCTGAGGCTGACACCTCCCTAAGGAACAAACAAGGCAATAAACAAATTCTAGAGAACACCCTTTTAGAGGCGGGTAAGGACAAAAGGAATGTCTGAAATCCAAGCTCCTGCCTCGCCCACTCTGTGTATAGCCTTAATTTAAATGTAAATGTTTTTAATCTTGGCCTATATCTTGAGGCTTGGCCCAAGGATTATCCTTCTTGTACCAAGGACAGGTTTGTCAGGTAACCTTGGTCACCTGACTGTTGCTCAAGCCTCTGTTCCTGGGACAGTCACTTTAAAAACTATCTAAATTTTCACATTTTAAACACCCCCCATCCCTATGGCTCTGTGCAAACTATGGCCAGACCCTGATTGTATGAGGGTGCAATTTCATCGCAAAGACGAATGTATCTAAGTCTGTCTTTGCTTGTATGGTCTGAGAGCTGTGTAGGCAGTTTAACCTGATTAACATCACACTGACCTTTTACAAGCATTTTAAGATCCCAGTCTGCATTGTCTTAATTTAAATGTAAATGTTCTTAATCTCTAGCAGGCCAGCACTGTATCACAACTTGCTTTAAATATTTTTATTTAACTCTACCTGCTGTCCTCCCCTTGTATCACATGGGCGAATCAAAAAATTTTAAACTCAAGATTACAACTGCCAACTGTAGCCAATGGAATACTGGCAGTTTAACTAAATTTTTAAATTTCTTTTGTAACATTAGAGTATAACCATTAATTTTGAGAAGCAAAAGCAAAACCAATTTAAACAATCTATTTTCTCTAAAATCAACACCAAGTAGACTACCCCTATGCTACAAAGTTTTGCTGCCAATTTTTACATATAAATGCATGAAGCAGGTTTTACTATCTCATTGAAGAGATATTGGTTTAAAATCTTACTTTTTATACACTTGGTTTCTGAATGACTGTAACCCTGAGTTAGTTTTACGCCAACTCTCTGTTATCAAAGTTGTAAATTTCTAATCACACCCAATAATTTAAGCCAATAGTCTATAACCAAGACATGTAGAACATTTTTATACTTTTAAAACAAATTAGAAACAACAATGAAGTGGCTATGTATCTTATATTTAAACCAAACAAAATTTGTTGTCTTTTCTAGCTGTAATTTTAAGAGAAAAGCACCTTGTCACAGAGATTTTTCTAGGACAAAACAACTCTTAGCTTCCTTATAAAACCCAAAATGTTACTGATCTCTTTTAAAAGCAGCTTATGCCAACCTCAATTCCTGGAAAGGCTTTTTTAGCTCAGCTCAACTCTTAGCTACAGGTGTAGGGTAGCTTATCAGCCTCTGCTGTGCAACCCAAGACTGCCTTTAAATCAAAGTTAAATTAGCCCAAAGGTTGGATCAAGCAGTTTCAACGATCCTCTCTTTTGAACATGCAACAAACACAGAACACCTAGACAACGAAACAAAAAGCAAACACAAACACGTGAACATTGGCGCGCCAAGGACATACAACAAAGAAGGACATCTAAGAGCTACAGAGAAGTTCTGGACATCTCCCGAATTCTCTGTTTCTAGATGAACTCTGAAATAGCCTTTTCATTCTTTTTTGTTGACACAGCTCAGAGAGAGGACACCTGTATTTTTAAAACCCTTTTTCTCTCTCTCTCATATTTAAGATGTAACTTTTCATCTCGTTCATTGGAGATGTAGCAGGCAGCTATTGTAACACTTCAATACCCTGCTTTCTAGTTTTCTAATTCTTTTTAACCCTGCTCTTTCCACCTGAAGCAGCTTTTAGACTGCAGGCAACGTCTGTTTAGAATTCTCCTGACCTATGTTTTGCTGTCACCTCCTAGGCAAAATCGGCACTGGGCACCTCATTCACCTAGACTGCCTCCCCCGAAACACTCTTCTTGCAAACACAGCCTCCAAATAACCATCACTAGTGCCAGCACTCAATCTCGAGGCGGCGGCTGTTTATCTGGATGGTATCTTTCCTCCTCATCTATCTCTTCATCTGAGTCCTTTGTCTCGGAGGAAGTTAGCCCCTCCGACTCAGAGCTATCAAGCCGTAAAAACCCCGGCTCCTTTACCAGATAAAGAGGTTTCTTTCTGAGGCTTCCTTTTCCTTCGTCTCTCCCAAGGGCGTTTTTTCCCTCATCTTTCACCCCCTCGGATCGAGGGTCCTTGGGGGGGCCTATCTTCTTCGACATGTCTTCTTTCCTTTTTTCTTTCTGAGTTTCTGAGCGCTTCCTTTCCTCTGTTTCTGACATGTTGGCCTGTACTCTGTCTAGCACTGTCTGGTCCGCCGCTACAGTTGAGTGGCTTTTCTCATCCTGCAAAACCAGAAGGAAGAGTACCAGCACTGCCTGGGGAGGGAGACGAAATAATTCAAGTCCAAACATGTCTCTCAGAGAGCTTTACCTTGTCCTACGGTTCTGGATCTGCTCCACGCGTGGAGGGTCTTCTTAAACAGCGCCGGCGATGGTGGATTCTCCCGGGTTTCTTGGCACCAGCTGTGAAGCGTGCCCACCTCGCCAGCAAGGAAGACACTCGGACACACATCAGGATCCTTCCGCAGAAACACGTTTATTCCAAAAAACAAAATGGTAGAAGACCCCCAGGCCCGGGAAAGCACTGCTTATATACCCTTAGAGCGGTGTATTCACCTCTGATTGGCTGCTTACTCATTGCGCGCCAAAACGCCGTGGGATGGGGTTTAACTTTGGCGGGCTTTTACCATGGCACATGCGCAATTTACTTGTTTACTAGGAAGAATTACGGCCGACAGCGCCATCTAGCAATGGCGGATTCTGCCAGCGCAAACGCGGCTTCCTACACCTATTCACTCAGTTTTTTGACCCACTGAGCTTAACCAGGGCCATCTGTGTGACTACAAGCTTAAAGCTGTTTTTAGTGGATACCTAACTGAAAATGATTATTCTCCTTCTTTCAGCATCTATCAACAGACAACAGTTCATGGGCATAGTGTAGGACCCCATGAGCCACTACCCATTCCATGACTGTTGAAAGGACCAGTCTTGTGAGGGTCCAGTGCAAATAATCAGTCCTGAGTTCATGGTTTCAATGGTTATGTTAATTCCAGATGATGGCATTTACCAACCTCTACCCAATATTTTGGCTCTTACATATTTCCTGTCCCTTATTCTACAGTATGCCTTGATCTTTGTGAAGAATAGTTTAGCTACTTTCCTTAGAAATGAACACTCAGATGTCCCTTTTTCTCATCTACTTTGTACAGCAATGAGAACTTTCATTCATCATCATTCTCTGAAAATAGATATCTCTAGTTAAGGTTGAGAATAGCTGTTGTCTGTAGATATAAACACAGTGTCACTATATGTGGGAAAATAGGCTGTAGCAGAGGTGGAGGAGTCCCGGAGGCTTTCCACTCAGCGGGTCCCGCAAACAGGAGAAAGTCTAAGGTTCCAGAGGCTAGAGGCTTTGGCGATGGCAGGCCCCAAAGACACGAGAATGTTCATAGTTTCAAAAGGGTTCATTTTCATGGCAGGTGGTGGATGGATCTGGATGTAACCCCCCCCCCAACTCAGGTCAGACCTGAGTTAAATAGGGAGGGAGAAAAGGAAGGTCTGGGGAAGAATGCTTAATTTGCTCTGCCCTCTGGCCTTCATTAGTATGTAAACCTCTAGGACCTGAGGCCTGTGGTCACACCCTCTACCTGTGCACTTTGAGAGGGGTTGTAATGGTGACTGAACAATGTAGGTCTATGGAGACTAGACCGCATGTCAGGACCCTGGGTTCTGGGGATGTGGCCGAACACCCGACGTTTCTCCCTTGGAGTCTCGGGGTTCCAGGCTCATGCTCAGTCAAGAACCAAATACTCTTACGCAGTCCCTCAACCATATACTATATACACTTGGTCAAACAATTGTAATAAGCTATCTACTTTATCTTATGATCTCACCAGTCATCAGTTGTTAACAGGAGTTACAGTATCAGGTGTACACATCCTCTGATGGAGCAAACCTCCAAATCAATCAGAAAGCAGGTAGTTACATCCACAGCCATCATGCCACTACCATACATGTCAGAAAATCTTGCCAGACAGTTTGGCTTTGAGGTTTCCAAGGGGCAGAGCTAGGTAAGGTCATTGATGCATTTTGTCCGTCAACCACCAACATTATACCTTATAGTATGTTCCAACAGGTGGAAGTTCCAGCTCAGTTCCGGTACTTTTCGCTATGTCTTTGTTTCACATTATGTGATGTTTTCTATAACCAGCTATATCTTAATTCTGCTAAGAAATCAAGACAACAAAAGGCTATATTGTTCTGGAAGCCTCTATGATTTCCCAGACAAAGTGATGTTGGTTTTGTATTTTCTATTTGTGTTACAAGATATTAGGCTTCCGTATGGCTTTTTAAAAGAATGATTAAATTCCAACATCCCAATCCTCCCAAACTTTTCCCTTCTTAAGGCTCTCTACCTCCACTTTCCCCTCTCTACTTTCCTTTCACCTGTATTGTCCCATCTCCCTTTTCTTAATGCAGTCCTTCCTCAGTGTTCTGTTTCTAAATTCTTGGCTTCTACAGGCACTCCACATTAAACGGAACAGAAATTGGGATCCTTGTATGACAAAGACCATGTGTATTTTTCCATGTGAGCCAGGGCTATATAAACATTAATTTTTATACTCACAGCCAAATAATATTCTTTTTATTATTGGTTTGTCTTTTGGTAATTTTTATTAGTTCTTAGAGAATTTCATATAATGTAGCTTGATAATATTCACCCTCCTCTTTTACCTCCCATTTCTATTCCCTATTATTAACTTGTAAATCATAGAGAAAATTGAGTGTTTTATTCAACAATAATTGTAATGCATACGTAAATTGGACCAAAAAAAAAAAAAGATTAACTACAGAGGAATCAAAGATTTAATATTAAATGGAACCACAATAGCTTAAGAAAAAATATAATTGTAAATGTTATTTTAGATTTAGGAAAATACAAGTAGTATGAAAAATATGAAAGCCATAAATTAAATGAAGAATTCTATTGCAAATAAGTTTTATTTATTTTTAAATTTAAAGTTTTAATATTTAACATATTGTACATGGTAGTATAATACTTAAGGACATTTTCATAATGTAAGCATTATAATTTGGCATATATACCCAATGCCTTCCTCCTTCCTACCATCCCTCTTGTTCCTCTATACAGATTGCACAAGCAAATTTTGACTGTCCTTATGGAAATTGAGTAATGGCTCAGAGGTTAAGAATACTTCTTCATTATCCAAAGGACATGAGTTTTGTTCTCAATAGACACATTGGGCAGTTCAAAGGAGCCTATAATTCTACCTCCAGGGAATTTAATGCCCCCTTCAGGCCTCTGTGGTTACATAAACTCATGTGCTCATGCATTCACATAAACATTCATATATGTATAAATCAAAATTTAAATAGTAAATCTTAAAAAAAAATCTTTGTTTTCAGTAATAAAGAAAACTGACAGTATACACTATATCAATCTTAAAAAGATTATTATATATGTAAGCAGAAACAAATGTTTTGTGTACCTGTACCCCAAAATTATTATTAACAATGAAGAAAATTAAGCAATGAGGTTGAAATTTGAGACAAAGGGCATTTTCAGTTACTTACAGAGAAATGTACAAATAGTTATTAGCATAAAGTTTCAGAATAAACATTGAAATTCTGAAGTCTTAGAATTTAAAGGGGTGGGGCCGCCACCGCCAGCGGGTGACTCGAGGACTGCTCTAGCCCCACGCTCACCCCAGCGCACCGGGGGGACCCAGCTAATAACCGGCCTCAGTGCACTAAGCGATTGCTTTCTAGACGTCAATCACCCGGGAGCGGGGAACACCCGGCTAAAGGGGGCACGGGGCGGGGGGCGGGGGGGGGGGGGGGGGAGGTGGAGTGTGGGAGAAGAAAAGATGACTGAGGAGGGGGTGGGGAGAGAAACTTGATTTCTTTAATAACCTCAATTAAAAGAGCAAGACACACATATATTTTTTTTTAAAAGGGGGGGCTTTTTGAATAGGATAGCCCAAAAAGTGAAGAGGTTTAATCAGATACTTGAAAGCTAATTATAGTGGGATTTAAGAAAAAAGGAAAAAAAAGAATTTAAAGGGGTAATAAGGAAAGCCTTTCTGCTAGGATTACTAAAGGTTTTGCCCTTTGCAGATATTTCACATGTAAATCTAAAACCTGGAGTAGTATGTGCAAGGAAAAACTAATGATAAATTATTTTTAATGTTTTCTTCCCTTCTAAATTTTTATCTAAAACTATCATAAAATTATTTTTTTAAAAAAATTATCCTATAGCTACACCGTTTTCTTTTTTCTCATATATACCTCTCCTTCCTCTCTTTCAAATTCATAGCTTCTTTTTCCACTAATTCTTGTTGCATGCATATACATATATACATAGGTATTTCACAATATAAACTGTTCAGTCTGTGTAATGTTACTTGTATGTCTATTTTTAGAGCTGACAGTTTGATATTTAGATAACCAATTGGTGTGCTCTTTTCTAAATGAGAGAAACTATGTCTTTTACCCTTAGCATTCCTTGGTTGTAGTAGTTCTCTGTGTAGGACCTAGGCCTACACATTTTCTCATGTCTATTGTCTTTGCTCAGGTTCAGACAGTCATGTTGATGAGACTTTATGGGTGTAGCTTCAGATATTAACAGGAGACAGTCTCACAACATACTTCCTGATCCTCTGGATCTTACTTTTTTGCCTTTTCTTCTGCCATGTTCCCTGAGCCTTCGGTACAAGATAAAAATCTTCCAGACTTATTGTAATTTTTAAGGGTAAAATCTAGATAAAATTTCTTCTGCCTTAGTAGACTGACTTATTTTTATTTTCAGTGCCTTGATTTGGAGAGGGGGTCTCGAGGAAGGGGTGTTTGGAATCGGCTGAAGAAGTGACGTAAAATCAATGACACAGTGCAAGCTGACAGCTACATAGTCTGCTCAAGATAGCTCCCTAAACAGTTCTGTAGCTAGCTCATGGTTCTGTGGCCTGCTTGAGAGAGATCTCAGATCAAGACAGCTCTTTGCTTGAGACAGCTCTCTATGCTTGAGATAGCTCTTGAGTTTAGGTAGCTCTCTGCTCAAGACAGCTTTTAGGTTTTCTCACCAAAGTCAGAAAACCTGTAGAAAAATTCTAAAATTGCTACATTAGCTTTTCAAGGAGCTTTTTGGTTTTCCAAGCAATGTCAAAAAATATGCTAGAAAAAATTCTTGAATTTTCCTACCAAAGTAAGAAAACTTGATAGAAAAATTTCCAAAAAGAGTTGCCATAGCTCTTCAGATATCTCAGCTCTAGTTAGCTCTCTCTTGCAAACCAAAGCCCAGTCTTTTATTTATAAATCAATTCAGTCAATTACTCTAGGTTCCCACAAATCAGCATTTTATGACCTTAACCTCTTGATTCTTAAAAAAGACAGCAAGTACATCTTTTTTTTTTTTAAATAGCAAATTGAACTCAGAGATCTGCCTGCATTTGTAAGCACAAACAATAAGCTTGCTGAATGCGATCCTGCTCTGAGATCACCATTTGCCCCGTGCTTGGACTAAATTTGCTCTGTCCTAAGCTGGTCTTGAACTTACAAATCTGCCTTTCTTTATAAGCATAAACAGTAAGTTTAGCTGGGTAGAATCTTGCCCTGAAATTACCACTTTCTAAATCTCTTTATCTCCTTCCTATCTTTCTGAAAAGCTAGCTCATTAGTGCAGCTGTCTCTGTTCTTTTTGGTCCAGGAAGCCCATTATACAATTGATATTACATCCTTTAGAGAAATCCTGTTTACAGATTCTCAACCTCATGTTTTCATAGTTCTTTTCCACAGCATTTGCTGAGGAACACCAGATACCCTCTCACTTCCTGTATTTTTGCTGTTTCTAAATAGTTTGGAGTCATTAACCTTGGCAGGGAGATCATTCCCCAATAATCTTGGCAATAAGAGTGCTTCCCAATGGAGGAATATGAAGTGAAATGTGTACATTATTATACAAACAAGCCCCATACCCAGCAACCAACCATCAACAGCTGTGGAGGCCTGTGCCTGCTGGCTCTGCTCCAGGAGCAGGATCTGTGTCATGCTATCCCTTCTGTGGCTATGCAGGACATAATATCTCCCTAATCTCTATATCTTAATTTTTGGGGGGAGGGCTTTCTATGCCTTCTGAGCTTAAATGATATCTGTGGTACTTGTCCTAAGACAGTGAGCACCAATTCATCCAGATACTTACTGCCAACCTGGGCCTTACAACTGGCAATTTTACAGGCAATTCCTGAATCATGGTACATGCTTGTTGAAAGTTTTTACTGTCTCAGTTTAGTCCTCATGGACATGAAGTGCATGAACTTTTATGTGGCGGGTAGCAGAGTTATGTTTGTGGAGTTTCCAACTGAGACATAAGGATGGTCATGCCAAGAAGACACAGATCATTGTTGGTGCCAGTTTCAAAACCAATGAGGAAACAAGCAAACAACCAATCTCTCTTTGGCATTTAAATGTAGACACTCAGGTGAATATTGGCATTATATCAGTAGACTTTTTATGAGAGATGCAAGAAAGTTCACTAGTTGATGTAGGTTTAGTTATTTTTAAATTCTAATTAACTCATATTATTTGTAAGATTCAGTATGACACTTCCAAGTATGTTCTGACATATTCAACCTTCCTTTGTTTGGCTCAGTCCGCGCCTTCAAATCCCTACTAATACTGGTCTCATTTAGATTGACCCTTTAAACTTTGCCATGGAAGAACATTAAGTACTTGCTTTTTTCTGTCTGACTTGTTTCACTTAGCATAATGCCATCTAGTTTTAAGAATTTCATGAAATCCTGTCAGTTTCAGAAATTATGGATGGATTATATACGGTACATAACACAACATGCACATGCACATGTACACACACACACATTTTCTTTTTCCATTTATTGTGCTTGAGAAAAGTGTGTTGTGCATAGTATTATAACAATCAGGACCATGTGTCTCTTCAGAATGTTATTCATTTACTTTCTTTGGACATATGCTCAGACATGAAATAGCTAGGTTATATGGTAGATCTATTTATAGTTTGAGGAACTTCCAGACTGATTTCTATGGTGCTCTACTAGTATACATTCCTACATATATTTGTAAGATATTTTTTAATACCCTCATCAGCATTTGTTATTTTTGTTTACTGACAAACATAGCCATTCTGAGTCAGGTAAAGTGGTATCTACTTGTAGTTATGATTTGCATGACTCTGGAGGTTAATGATGCTGAGTGTGTTTTCATAGATTATTTATTTTTGTTTTTCTTTTGAAAACTGTTTATTCAGATAATCTGACTGTGTTTAATTGAACTAACATGGTTTCATTTTATTGTTGAAATTTTTGAACTTTTTGTGTATCTGTCCCTCTATTAGGTAAATGGTTGACTAATATTTTTTTCCATTCTGTAGGTTGTCACTCTACAAGGGTTCCTGGAGATCAAACTCAGGTGGTCAGGGTTGTATAGCAAGGACTTTAACTGCTGAACCATCTCTCCATCTCATATGCTTTTTATGTCTTTCTCTTTCCAAGTTGCTTTGTATAAGCTTCTGGTACTATATTAAATAAAAATATGGAAAGGTTTTTTTTGTTGTGTTTCTGATATTAGAAAGAAAATGACTTCACCTTTTCCTTATTTGACATGGTACTATCTGTGAATTTGGTATAGATACTTTTCATTGTGTTGATTGATATATGATCACGGTAGACTTAGATTTTATGATATGATTGAGTTATGGTCATTGCATTTGCTACGTATTCTGATATGATCATTGTCATGTTATATTCTACTAACATGATATATTAACAACTGAACTACATCTGTTGAATATTTCTTTTGTCCCTGATTGAAGTTAACTTGCTAATTGTTGATTTTTTTTGATGGCTGACAGTTTGATTTGCTGGCGTTTTGTAGAGAATTTTTATACCAATATTTATTATTCTTATCGCTTTCTTATTTTCTCTTTTTGTTATTTTCTCATCTTGTTTTAGTAACAATCTAGACATGACATCATAAAACAAGACTTGATTGACTCTCTTTCACTGAGTCTTTTGAAAGTTTGAGTTTGAGGGTATCAGGTTTCAGAATCTTTAGTAAAACCTAGCAGGGAAGCAATTCAATCCTTACTTTTTCTTTTTGGAACATGATAAATCACGGACTCAATTTTGTTAGATGTTATTAAACTATTTAACCTTTTCATGCCCTTATGTTTAATTTATGGCAGCCCATATGTACCCAAAATATGTTTCTGGTTTATTAGCATATAATTTTTTAAAATAATTCTCAATAAGTCTTCATTTTATGTTGTATTTTGTTGAAATGGTCTTTTTGACACCATTAATTTTATCTGTTTTTGTTTTTTCCTTTGTGAGTTTAGATGGATTTTTATCTCTTGTATCTTTAATCTTTTTACTTTGTCTGCTCAGCTCTTTTCTATTTCCAATTCTGAGTTTGGTTTGTCCTTATTTCTTTAAAGCCCACTGATATAAATATTATTTTATTTACTTTTAGTATATTACTATCACCAGCTCCTCTAAGTACTCTATTTACTCTATTTCATGAGGAGCTATTAATAGCTGAACAATGTGTAATTTAGTCTCCACCTGTTTGCTTATTTTATGGCTGATTCTGATTTTATGTGACTGCTGCTATAAAAGACACAGGTTTTGATTTCTTTATTCAAACATTTGTTGAGATTTTGTTTGTGTTTGAAGTGACTAAACTGAAGCCATTTTGAATAAAACTTCCATTATGAATAGGATCCAAATAAAGGTTAAGTTCCTGAGACCTCCCTGGGTAACTGACATTCTGGTTGGCAAGTTGAGATATGAGAGTCATCCCACCACATTTAAACAAAGTAACCTATAAGAGCAGAATAAGTGTATCACATAGGGAAAGTTCCCTAGGAATGCTCCCTACTCTTGAATTCAGATTGGTAGAATACTTTGATGCAAGGTGACATGGATGTTTATGGTTTTCAGGCTTAAGAGCTCTGTAGCATTCTGGTTTGGGTTCACCCTTCAGCTTACTACTCTGTTCTGTATCTCTGATCAATCAGTAGCAGCTTGATTACAATAAATTTTTGTTATATGTATCGTCTTGGAGTTTGAGTTGTGCTGGATCTAAGTGGACCCAATAATAGTAAAGTTTCTTTGTTTCTGACTGCTCTGGAACTCATTTCATTGATCAGGTTGTCTTTGAACTCACAGAGATTTGCCTTCCTCTGCCACTCCAGCACTAGAATTAAAGGCATGAACCTTTAATTGTGGCTAATTGTTGGAATTTATAAAATACTGTTTTAAAAGACTAGCCTAAAGACCATTATATGTACTAATGAAAATCATGAATATTCTACAGCCATTTGGTGGAACATTCTGGGTTCATGTCTAGGCTTTGTTTCTTTTCTTGTTTTGGTCCAGTACTGGAAATTGGATCTATGGTCTTATGCAGGCTAGCCAAGAACTCAATGCCTGAGCTGTAACGTCAGCCTTTTTATTTTTACTTTTTAGTAGAGGGTCTCACTAACTTGCATGGACTGGTCTTGTACTCATTCTATATCCTAGGGTATCATTTTCACCTTGAATTCCTTTTCCTATAGCCTCTCATGTAGCTGAGTTTACAGACCTGTACCACCAGACTTGTAAGTTCCTTAATATGTAGTACAGTTTAATTTTCATGTTTCTAATTGAGTATTCTATTACTATAAACACATAGATTTAGTCATTACACCTTCCTGTTAAACTTATTTCTCCATCATCATATATTGACCTGCTATGTTTCTCCTCTTGCCTTACAGTCTGTTTTACTAAGAGTAATTGTAAGTATTCATGTTCAATATAGATGTGGTTTTCTCAGTATAGAGTTACATCATTCTCCTTTAATTCCATGTATGTCTTTTTAGTGAGGCGAGTTACTTATGGGTGGTATATTTCCTCTTCTTCCTCCAGCCAGTCTGAATCTTTTAATTGGAGAATTATGATTAATAGAAAAAGGTTTTATTCATGCCATTGTACTCATTTTTATCATAGTTGTTTTCAATAACTTGTTTTCTTTTCATTTGTCTGGGTTCATCCATCCACCTTGATGATCTCCTGTGCTAATGATGTCTTATATTCACTTTTATGTATCTACTGTACTTGTAGGATCCATGCTTTCATGCCCTCATCTGCCTTACTTTTACTTCTGATGCAAAACTCCTTTATGCATCTTTTGTAAGATTTGTTACAAACTCCTTAGTTTTTACTTGTCTTAGAGTGTCTTTAATTCTTTTTTATTTTGGAAGCATAACTCTGATGGTATAATGTTCTTTTTGTTGTTTAGGATTGTTCAAAAGTTTGAATATACTATTCCATTTCTTTTTGGCCTCTAGGTTCTACTGTGAAATCTGTAGATATTTTCAGAGCGATAATCTTAAATGTGACTTGTCGTATTTTCATATAAATCCTATAGCCCCAGATGTGGTGAATAGTTTATGAACTTATCTTCCAGTCTTGGAAGAGGTCATTGTGAAACTATAGCACCTACTTTGTGACACTAAAATCCAGACTTGAAAGTAGTAGATCACACAAGGTGTTGAGTGATGGCTGGCTTTGGACACTTTTTTCTCTAGTGCTTCAGGAGGTAGGCTGGCAGCAAGAACTATGGTAAATCTCTTGGCTTTCTTGTAGTCTTTAGATAGGAACAGAACTGTGGCTGGAGCTGAATAAAGTTCCAGTTGTTTTACCTATCATACATGTGCATCTGAGAATAGAGTGGAAGCCAGGGCCACAGAGTTTTTCAGGACTTGTTTAGCATACCCATACCCTCAATGGGTAGATCAAGAGTGGAAATCAAGTTGTTTCTTCCCTGCTCTGTCATTAGCAAGCAATGGAGTACAATGAAGGAAGGAGTCTTATGAAAGTTGGATGCTTGCCTTCAGTCTGTAAGTTTACATGAAGCTGGCCACACCTTTGCATTCAGAGGTCAAACACTTGGTCTTCTGTTCTTTATGGTGTCACCCTTAGTTCTTCTTGAACTTTATGGTGCAGGACAACTCCCAGGTTTACTTCACAACCACTCTATTAGATCAACTTATTTTCCTGAGGCAACTTTGACCACTGGCAGCACCACAAAATGCCAGTGAAGTCTTAGAGATAGGAATATTACAGGGATTATGATATAGCAGCCTAATTGAGATACTTCTGGCTACAGAACTCCAAGTGCCTGTTGAACGACAGGCAGATACTATCTCCAGTGCCAGGTTAGCATACAGATACCAGATACTTGAAAGCTGGTGAGAACAGTGACCATTTCCGATTGCTGGACTTCAAGTACCCACAGTTATAGAGTTTCCTCTCTCATTTGCACTCGTTCTGCAAAGGGGTAATGCCCCCTCCCTGGTAGAGATACGGTTGTGGGTGTTAAAGTATTTTGTTTCTCTTACTATGCTGCTGTCTCAAGACTGACTCTCATGAGTTTTCAATGCTTTTCTTTTTTATTACAACTTGGCTTCTCCACAAGGAACTCAACATAGATTTGTACAGCTTGCAATCAGTAAGAAAGACATTACACATAGAGGCATACACTTTTGTGTATTTACATATTTTGGGCCTATACAAATGTATACTGTGTGATAGGAAATATTTTGGTAAAAATAAGTCATTATCAAGAAATGTAAAAGTTTTTGAATAGCCATAGATTCATAGAAAGGCAAAAAATAAGTAAATAGGGACATGTGTGCATATGTGCAATGGGAAAGCTTGTGTTTCAGCAAAATGATAGAGCTAATAAGATAAGATATGGTGTTTCAGACACTGAATATGTTAAAGAATGTTTGGCTGTGATTGTATAGTGGTTTGTATTCTGCATTGTGAGGAAAGTTTAATTGTGACATGTATACCTTTTTCCTTTGTCAATTGTGGTTTTAGAAGAGTACAAAATAGAGTCCTCTGAATATCCATTGTAAATAACATTAATTAAGCCATATTTTCTTGATACTAAGCCAGGTAGAATTAAGAAAATAGCTATGAAAATTGCCCCCTGTGTTATGTGGTTCACCTGAGAGTAGGAGGCAGAGAGAGTTTATATACACATATCTACACATCAGAGCAGATGTGTGAGTGAGACATACATGTATACAATCATATATACTTACATATACATTTTGTTTAACTTATATTGTGTTGTATATTTAATGAAATGAGGGTATCATCCTTCAATAAGTGGATTAATTGATTTTGAACACTATAGATGGCTGAAACATTTCTTCCACACATGATATCCTGCAAAATTCATTGGCTTATTGATTCACACTGAAGAAGGCATGCACAGAGATATTCTCCTGTGAGTACTCACATTAACATCAACTGTCAGTGGGTTTCTCTGACATTCTGATGAGACTGGAAAGTCAGAGATGTTGAGCAGTAGCTTTGGTGACTTTGTTGTGATGCTAACATGAGATACTGGAGAGGCCTGTGGGGTGAAACCTACAAGCAGGTGAGTTAGGGATCTCTAAGGTTTTTGTGAAATCATGTTAATGGCTATTACAATGCTCTGATCCAGTGTCCAAAATATTTCCTCTATACCATCTGTCAACAAATGAACAAAACAGATATTCTACAATACACCTAAATGTAAATTCTTTGGCCTTGAATCTGATAGTAGCTGCTTCAAAGATTTAAGTGTTTACTACAAGTTGTTAGGGACATGTGTGCTAGCACAGCTAGCATATTTTTCATTGCATTTAAGTATGATATGATAATTTAAAATGGCAATAAATGTTAGGCATTTTTATCTAAAAACATCTTAAGTTTTATCACAGTGCTCTCTCTGATACTTTCTAGATGACAGAGTGCTCATTTCTCTCTAATTCATTTTTCTGTTCAAATATAATTTGTTACTACTACCTGTTACTTTTCCCTCAGGATTTTTCAGAGAATGTTTTTGGACCATTTGATGGTACCATATAGTCAGAGCCTTGCATTTTATGGTGTAATTGATTCACAGCTAAACAAATATATAATGAAAGTCCATTGTTTGCCAATAACAGCAAAATTTATCTGTCCAAGGAAGATACTTAAGCTCCTGTGTTCAGTATTTGCTATCTGTTTGCTGAGAAATTCACCTCTTTGTTAGTGTTACTGTACTGATAAATTTCCTTTGAGAAGATAGGCCTTGGGAAAACAGAAATTTTGTCCCTGAGGTGCTAAAGTTGTTTCCTCAATATTTTGGTGTTAGTCTGGTAAACAAAACTTAAATTTGAAAAGTTTCATGTTTCAGTATAAATTTCTGAAATAGAAAATTCTAAAATTTCTTATTTTATTGAGTCATGGGAGCAGATATGTTTTGATTGTATGAAACATCTCATTTATACAGAGCTGTTACACTATCTTCAGAATCAATTTCTCAGTCTAGAATTCTGTCCTTTTGTTAAATTATATCTGAAGGATTCCAAGAACTGTTCTGAAGGGCTTGTTTTATCTGTGAATTGTGAGAAAAACTAGCCACGGCTTATGATGGAGAGACGTTATGGTGACTGTCTCTTTTAACTGAAGCCATTCTTCATCTTCCTATTAAGTACTGTTGCACTTCCCACATATCAAAGAGTTAGTAGTCTCACTATGGATTTTAGAAGATTGTGCATCTGTATTGTGTGTTTGAATATTTATACATATTTCTTTCTCTCCAATTTTTTTCTGTCTGATACAAAAAAATCCATTTTGGAGAAAAATAAAACAAAGTATGTATCCAGCAGTTCACATTAATCTATAATTATTAAATATCCCCTAAATCCAAAAGAGACTTCATGCCAGCAATTTAATCCTCTGAGACTTTCTTCTGTCAGTGAACAAATAACAATTAGGAAAATTAATGAATCTGAGTAAGCAACACATTTTGAAAAATAAGCTCAAAATATGACCACTAACAATTGTTGTGCTTTGGTAGATTTGAGGAGTGGACAAATATTTTAAAGAACTATGTGCTTTGACTTGATTGAGACGCCAACTTCTGTTGAGGCAGCAAATGGTGAAAGATTGGGACCCAATAAACTTATATTGACAATAGAAGGGATAAACTGCTTGGGATTAGTTCCTTCTTAGGGATCAATGTGCTGGAACTTTCTTTTTTTCTCTTTCTTTCTTTCTTTCTTTCTTTCTTTCTTTCTTTCTTTCTTTCTTCTCTCTTTCTTTCTTTCTTCCTTTCTTCCTTTCTCTCTTTCTTTCTTTCATTCTTTATCTTTTCTTTTTCTATTTATTTATTTATTTATTTATTTATTTATTTATTTATTTAGGTTTTTCGAGACAGGGTTTCTCTGTATAGCCCTGGCTGTCCTGGAACTCACTCTGTAGACCATGCTGGCCTTGAACTCAAAAATCCGTCTGCCTCTGCCTTCCAAGTGCTGGGATTAAAGGCGTGGGCCACCACTGCCCGGCAGTGCGGCAACTTTCTTTTCAAATGTCTAAATGAAACACAGAGACAACTGTGGAGCAGAGACTAAAGGAAAGGCCATCCAGAGACTGCTCCACCTGGGGATCCATCCCATATACAGACACCAAACCCAGACACTATTGCAGATGTCAAGAAGTGCTTGCTGACAAGAGCCTGAAGTAGCTGTTTCCTGAGAGGCTCTGCTAGAGCCTGAAAAATACGGAGGCAGACGCTTGCAGCCTATCATTGGACTGAGCATGAGTTCCGCAATGGAGGAGTTAAGAGAAAGGACTGAAGGAGGTGAAGGAGTTTGCAACCCTACAGGAAGAATAACAATATCAACCAACCAGACCCTCAAGAGCTCCCAAAGACTAAACTACTAACCAAAGAGTACACATGGAGCGACCCAAGGCCCAGGCAGCATATGCAGCAGAGGATGTCCTTGTCGAGCAACAATGAGAGGAGAGGCCCTTGGTCCTGTGAAGGCTCAATTCTTCAGTGTAGGGGAATTCTAGGGTGGAGAGATGGGAATGTGTGGCTGGGTTGGGGAGCACCCTCGTGAAAACAGGGGGAGGAGGGATGGGATAGGGAGTTTCTGGAGGGGAAACAGGCAGAGGGGATAACATATGAAATGGAAATAAATAAAATATACAAAAAAGAAAGTAAAAGAAAAAAGAAAAAGAAAGAAATAGAAGGGCAGAACTGAGTACCTTGCCTACCATATGGGAAACCTGAATGTAATTTCTCATCAGTACAAATGTATTTTAACATTGTGGCTAATATCACTTATACAAATAGATCTGTTTGTAGATTCATGAAGTCCTTTGATTAAAAATTTCAAGAGAATGTACAGTCCCAGCTCCTAACTCCTATGGGATTTCCACATCTCTGAAATTCTTGTAATGATCAACGATTCTCATAATTGTCCAACACAGAGCCTCTGTTGAACAAAATCAAGAGCTCTATGACTTTATCCATATGAGAAAGATGGTATCTACATACTAATATCAGTACTCAAAGAAGATGTATAGTAAAATGAGAGACCCTGGTCTAAATCATAAGAACTCCTCCAGCCAGTCTCATCATTCTACCTATCCTGTCAGTTTCTATTTGGCACCAATTCATTTTATTTGCTGCCCCAATCATTCATAATGGATCTAACATACTTTACAAATATATTCTCTCTTAACTTCCAGGGTTTTACGTACTACCAACCATACTTCAAATTTGTATGTGGTACATAAAAAGTCTATTTCTTGCTAGCAAAAAGACCTTAAGTTTTTCCCAAGTTTCATCTCAATCTTTCTCTGTGGCTTTTTGTTGATGTGTCCACAGCTCCTCAAAGGAAAACAAATTAATCAACAGACTAAAACAAAATCAAGAGCTCTATGAATTTATCCATATGAGGAAGATGGTATCTACATACTAATATCAGTACTCAAAGAAGATGTATTGTAAAGTGGGAGTCGTTAATTGAAAATTAACTTTAGTTCCCCAGAATATTCAGTGATTTTTAAGCATTGATCAACTATATGCACAAGTGTCTTTACTATAGGTAAGGGCAAAAAGATCAGCTAGCACAACTTAACTCAATGCCTTAGTCAATGAAGCCAAGGTTTATCAAAGAAAAGATAGCCTCTGGATTCCTGGAGGCATATCACTAAACAAACAAACAAACAGAATAGTTTATAAGCATTGCAGGAAGCACCAGGTGGTGGACACCTGTCACCTCTGTAATACACTTTCCACATTTCCAGTGACAGCCAAGTAGATATTGTTTCTGGTGCGAAGAAGTTAACAGCAAGTAGCTCAAAGCATGATTTGACACACACACACACACACACACACACACACACACACACACACACACA
>NW_021604671.1:13823-38744 GCF_004785775.1 Grammomys surdaster | reverse complement strand
ACACACACACACACACACACACACACACACACACACACACACACACACACTTCTTTGATCTTCAATTGTTCTTTATTCTTGATCTGGTGTTCATTTATTTAAATAGAATAAACCCTGGCTCTCAGCCTCAGCACATGTTGCTAACCACTATTTTCTTTTTGCCTTTCATCTCAGATTTGATGAGATGCCCTGTCAGAACCTCCACAAGTCCACAAGCTTCCCTTCTCTCTGTCATCTATTTATTACTGTATTTCTTGTTTGTTTGTTTGTTTGTTTGAGCCTGTGAATGTGAATGGCCTAGAGACAGGCCCTTCTCATTCTCACCACGCCTTACCTAAAACCAGAATTTGGTAAACAGTAGCTTCCCCTAAAATTTGTTAGTCAAAACCAGAACAGAATGCTCAGTAAATGCTTATTATTTGATTGATTAGCACTGTCAAAGATCCTGTGATAATTATTGAAAGAAAATAACCTTCTTTCATAATATACATACCTGTAGTTTTTTTATAAAAACCATATATTCATCAATTATTTATAGTGTGCCTTTTCACAAGTCATCTAGTGTATGTAGTATAAAGTGCTCTTAATCTTTTCATACTTAGAATTCAATTTCCATCAAACTAAACATAGCATGAAAATTTTGGTTTGCTTTACCAAACAAAAAGTTAGTGTATCTTTTTTCAGACAAAATCATTTCTAAAATCATGTGAAATTCTAATCATTTTGAGTTCAAAATGTTGCATCAATTCCCTTAGGGCAAAAACAAATAGAAGTGTATTAGAACAAATGTTGTTTTCAGATTCACAAGAAACAGTGCAATTGCCTCTGAATATCCTTAAGAGCTGTGGTTCATGCAAGGTCAGCTGAATTTCAAAGCTAAGATACATTGAAAAACAGAGAGCAAAATGTTCTATTCTTTTGTTTTGGCAGAGTAGCTATTAGTAAGAACAATATTCTTTTTATTTTTAACTTAGCTGAGCTGATTTAATGATAAATTCCAAATGACATTTATGTATTCAGAAAAACTTGGCATTCCAGTGGTTATGATCTTGTTACTTATAAACAGTGATAACTGAATGGATTTGTAAAATTATTCGTGCAGAACAACTGTGGCATTTCTGAGCATGGTTGCAATAGGTTGGGCTAATGTTTAAAGAAGAAATTATTTGACACTTAGATCTATGGTTCTGTTCTAATTAATGCCACAATTTCCTAAATTTCATTAGCTCTTTAAGGTGAAGCTGCTTTTTTTTTTTTTTTTTTTTTTTTGATGCAGCCAAGGACATGGCTCTCAGAGCATTCTCAGCTGTGGAAGCGCTGGCTCATGGTGCCCCGGCTGTTGTGTTTTTTTTCTCAAGTCTCTTTAGAATTTTTTGAAATATGTTTTATTTCCTTTGTGACTTGCAGATTAAAAGTATACTTCTAGCCCATTTTTAAAAACAATTGGCTAATATGTACCGTAGGAGAATCTACTGTTCAATAGCATATGCTTAACATATAGAATTCCCACCATGTCTGTCTTTTTGAAGTCTGAATTTTAAAGACAACTTTACAAAATCAATTACATTTTCATGTAGTGTTTTTGTTTTTCTTTCATATTCCCTTTTGCTATGTAATGAACTGATACAGTGTAATACTTTATAAAAAGAAAGTTACTATTTTATGCCTTTTCACTGATAGATAAAAAGTTCTATGTTTTGCTGATCAGATCATCTGGACAATGACAGCATTGTAAATGTTCACACATCTGGTAATTAAACAATGACAGATGGAAGTCCTTTCTCCTTGTATGACCTCTTTTTTTTTTTAATATTAGCTCTGTCACAGCTAGCTCATACTGATTTAATTTATAATTCAGCAAAAGATGCACATTTGAAGGATATCTTTTGTCACATTTTATAGTATACCATTTGACTGATGAAGACTTAGTTTATTCTTGTTTATTTCTACTCTCCATTCCAGGTTACCCATCTGTCACTCCATGGTCTATATATACATACTAACAAAATCTTTTGATAGATCTCATGTTTAGTCATTCCTCTGGTCCAATCACCTGTCAGATCCTGTTGTGCTTCCTGGTTTGACTCCTAGGTTTGTTTTCTCACGTCTTTGCATTTACAGCTGTTTCCTGCAGGTTGTACCTCTCTCTATGATACATATCCATGCCCATGCAACCCTCTGGATGCTTCTTGGTCTCAAATATTCAGATTTCCATCTTGGACTGCTTCATTCTTTCAAATCTACACACTCTCTTGCTCTCAGTACTGCTGTGTCCCATGGTGATTTCAAACTGAGTACAATAATGTGAAATTGTTTTTATTCCTTCGAGCATGCTTCTTATTTTGAGGTATGGTAGATTCATGTAATTATTTATATTCATGTAATTGGCTTCCTCCTGCCCCCTCTCCCTGGTTTTGTCTCTTGTCCTGTACATGATGACATCACTTATCTTTCTTCTTCCTCTTTCTCTCTGCCATGGAAACTTGCATTTAATCCTCATTATCGACCACTTTTCTATTGCTGAAATAAAACACCACAAGCAAGGAAACTTATAGATAACAGAGTTTACTTGACTTTTTGATTCCAGTGGGCTACATTTTGTAATGGTCAAGTGAAGGCATGGAGGCAGCAAGCTGAGAGCTCACGTCTAGAACTACAAACAGAACAAAGAGTGAGCCTGAAATGGCTTAAGTCCTTAAACTCTAAAAACCTTCATTTATATACATACGTTTTCCAGCAAGGCCACACTTTTTATGTCTCCCCAAAAAAGACCTAATTGTGGGCTAATTATGCGAATTACTTATACTATGGGAGACATATCATTAAAACTACCACAGTTATATTTATTAACCATTTTTTTTGTATAGTCTTTCCCTTCTTTCTAGATTTCTAGTTCTTGACATGATTTTCATCTCATTGAGTGGGCCCTAAGTCAAATTTGGCAGTTGCTGCTTAGCACTAATATGTTAAAGCCATTTATTTCACCTTTTCAGATATCTCTCTATACTTGCTATTGTTGTGGTTCATAGGTATCACAGCTGGATAGGACTATTAAGTGTTCCCCTCCCTCAGCAGATTGCTTAGTACTTTCTGGTACCATGAAAGCTAGACTTCAAGAAGGAGGCTATGTGTGTCTACAATACCAATTATAATCTGACTTGAGAAGAGATTTTTCCTTACTCATTGACAAGTAGATGCACACAACTATGCCAACTATTATGTGAGTACAGGAGATCTAAACTCAGGCCCATTAATCTACTGAGCCCTCTCTTCAGTCCTGCAAAAGTGTCTTCTTACTTTAAAACTCAATTGCAGCCATTTCTATGACACATGCTTAAAGATATTTGGATCTCTTCCCCTTGGGAGGTCAAAATGTTCTGTTATGTTATGTTATAAAACATGTTGACTGATTAACATAGGTCTTTCTCTCCAAGCAGAAGAATGTTCCTTAATCCCCCACCTTCAGGACAGAACAAGCTGCTGTGCTTTTAGAAACCAGCTTAGACACTCCAGTGTCAACAATCATGTTTTCATGATAATCTCTGTTCTCCATCCTTATTCCCTAATAAAATGGCACATGCAGATCAATTTCATTTCCCCTTGCCCATTAGATTACTTCTCCCCAACTGAGTGCATGTCTGTCAGTCACCGTCCTTCCAGAACTCTGGAGCTAGAAGTGGTACTATCAACAATAGCCATTATTTTAAACTGAATTTTTTCTTTATGATGCATAATCTTATAATTTTCATTTCCCTTCTTTTTGCATTTCTCTCATTTTTCCCCTGGTATGTTTCATAAATAGCATTTTGGTAGATGACTGTAAGCTTCCATACCTAGGAAAAACCATTAAATATTCATTCATATCTTGAATATAAAATCCTTATTCCAAATCTCTGTAGCTATGGAGACAAAGCAATGATGCTGATGATAAGCTCTGATAACCAGACTCATGTTTTGTCTGAGTGAAACAGTGGGGTATATACCTACTTACTGTCAGGCATCTTACTTTAAAATTACAAACTTTGGCTTTCTCTCATCATTTTATCCTTTATGTGAGAAAAAAGTAGATTTTTAGTCATGTGCAGGCCCCATGCATGCTCCTTCAGCCTCTGTGAGTTTATTTGTGCTTTGATCACGTTGATTTAGAGGGTTTCTATTTTTGCTTTTAAGAGAAAGATAAAAATAGAAATTTGTCAATCTGGCTTTGAGATCTATGAATAATAAATACCAATTATTCCTCTTTACATTATTTATTAGTGTTTTGTTCATAGTGTTTCAGTTTGTATAACTTCCTTCGAAATGGCTAATTTTATTTTATATTTTATTTTATTTTTTTTAAGCTTTCATTCTCCTTTATTTTTTTTTAAACAAACATATTTCTGGGAAGCGATAGTGCTATGTGCAGGAAGCTCTGAAACGTGGTGGTCATAGGCAAATATCTTTTTTTTTTTTTCAAGTTTCATAGACATGGCAAGGATGATTCTTTTTTTTTTAAATTTATACCTTCTCAAATCGTAATTAATTCACACAGGGGTTATAAACTCAGAAAGGCAGGATGTGGGGAAGGGAATGACACTGGAGTGTGGGTGTTCAGGGGGAACACAGATATCTTCAGAACTGGGTATCAGCTGGGTGAAGGTTCAGGGGACAGGTCACTGTGACTCTGCCTATGACTCGCTTGACCTTATCTAAGTTGGTATTGTCTGCCCAGGCTACCTATTTACAAGGTCTATGACTACTCAGGCTTGTAGACTTCCACAAAAGCTGCCTGTTTACATTAGCTTATAGCCATCTGTTTCAATGTTTTTCCACTGAGACCCAAGACTTGATGTTAGTATACATGTATGACAGGCCTATTGCTCATTTTAGGCCTATGGTTGATTTTAGGCCTACAGTGTGTAAGCAGGGTTGCCCCTGACATCTCCTCCCTTTTCTAAGTATAGAAGGGTTGTGGCAATTCTAATCTTGTGAAGGCGGGGATAGAGGCCTGACCTCCAGTAATTGAAGGGGACCTTGTAGTGGCTCCGGTCCCCCTGTCGTTGTCCAGTGAGGCATGAGGGCCATACCCATCACGATGTCTTTTTCCTGGAAAGGGGACACTTTTGACATCAACCCCTATGCAGTCAGGCTTATCCCTCAGGGAACCCAGAGAGATATTTTTTATCTTTTATTTATATTCCCTTGCAGTGCTTAGCCTTGCAGCCTAAGCAAGAATTCAGATCGCCTGTCAGAGGGGGTTCTGGGTGGCCCCTCTCTGCTTGGTCTAGGGGCAGAAGTCCCCCCTTTTAGGTTGGTCGGAGATAGGTTTTAGAAACACTCTGTATAAAGTAACAACCTCATCTTGAGTCTCGTGGTCCTCCATAGCTAACTTATGATAATGTATCTGAATAGGTTTTGCTACCAAATTATTATCTGTTGTATCACAGAGTTAGTCAGCCTATTTGAGGCCCAGGGACCAGCAGAAATAAGCAAAAATAACCCAGTTAATGGTCCCAAGATGGGAGGAAGTAGGGTTGACAACCATGGAGAGGCTGGAAACCAATTCTTGTACCAGCATTTATGTGTCTCTTTCTTGCTCTGATTTTTCTCAGGGCATTCACTGACCTATTTCATGCTCTCTTTAACCCTCCTTGTCTTGTCTATGTAAAGACAACATTCTTCTTTAAGGGCTGTACACAATCAAGAACTGTACACAGCCTTTTCTATTGTGGTAGAGTAAATCGAGTCCCATAAGAATCTTTGCGATTTTAGGAGGTCTCTTCAGACAGTGAAACGAGGGATTTCTTCAGATTAGTGATGCCAATTTCTAGCTGTTTGATGTTCTTGTCAGTGGCCATTCAAAGGTCTGAGTAGTATAATTTCGGAGGCCAGCTTCTGGATTAGAACTTCTAACAGCAGACATCACAGGTGATTCATTTTTACCTGGAAAGAAAAAAGAAGGGAATTCTCAGGGAGATTTCTCTTCCATGGATGTAAATTGTTATTCATCTTATTTATGGTTGGGTCTGGCTTTATGTGGGTATCTATTTATTTCATTAATCTTTTTGGTAGCCGGTTAGCTGTGCCTTCTGTCGTATCAGACAGGCATATCAATCCTCGGCCATGTAAGGGAACTGGGTCTGGGCCATTCCCTTTAAGGGTAACAGGGTCCTTCCCCATATCTGTGGCAAATTTTTTTTTGGTTTCGTTGATGCCCAGAGGCAGCAGCAGATTTGCCATGAGCTTTCAGCTTTAGAGAGTTAAAAGTGAACAAGGCATGATGGAGAGCATTTCAGGGGGACTCCTTCTGGGGGTGTATCATTCCCCTTCTTTTGTTTTTAAAGCCAATTTTTCAGAGTTCTTGTAAAATCAGGGCAGAAGCACCAACAGTTGGTCCTTCCAGACTCAGAGAGTCATGAAGACACTATTTAAAGATATATAAATCTATATTAATAATCTTTTGTCAAAGGACTGTTGTATCACTGCCAACGACTAATCAGGCTATATAATATATCAATTAGTAATAGCTTCTTCTACTTTTTGTGAGATTACTTCTCTTTTGTCAATTAACTGTTGAAGAAAATTAGGATTTACATCTCTCTTGAGAATATTGAACAGAGACTTAAATTCTTTTGTGGAGAGCTTAAAATAGGATTTTAGCCAAATAGCAACTCTTAGAAAATAACTTAAAATAAGTAAACTCTCCCTCTCTCCTTCTCTTTATTTTTTCTTTGGACCCTTTATCTGTGTTTTTTTTTTTTCTGGATATTATATGTATTTACTTTTCAATGTTATCTCCTCTCCCATTTCCTCAAAACCCCTTATCCCATACCCCCTCCACCTATTTTTATGAGGGTGTGCTCCAAACATCCTCCCAGTCCCATCTCCCTGCTCTCGAATTCCCAAACAGTAGGGGATCCAAAATTTCGGGACCATGGCCCTTCACTTCCACTGAAGTCTGACATGGTCAACCTCAATTACATATACAGGTGGAGACATGAGTCCCTCCCTTTGTGCTCTCTGGCTGGAGGTTTAGCCTTTGGGAGCTCTGGTTGAAACTTTTTTTTTTCTCAAATCATAATTAATTCACACAGGGGTTATAAACACAGAAAGGCAGGATGTGGGGAAGGGAATGATACTGGAGTGTGGGTGTTCAGGGGGAATACAGATATCTTCAGAACCAGGTATCGGCTAGGTGAAGGTTCAGGGGACAATTCACTATGACTCCGCCTATGCCTCAGTTCTCCTTATCTAAGTTGGTATTGTCTGCCAAGGCTACCTATTTACAAGGTCTATGACTACTCAGGCTTATAAATTTCCACAAAAGCTGCCTGTTGACATTAGCTTAGTTGAAACTTTCGATATTCCTTCTAGAAAGGACCAAAGCACCCACACTTTGGTCTTCCTTCTTCTTCTTGAGTTTTTGTGGTCTCTACATTGTTTCTTAGATATTATGAGTTTTTGGGCTAATATCCACTTATCAGTGAGTGCATACCATGTATGTTCTTTTGAGATTGGGTCATCTCACTCAAGATGATATTTTCCAGCACCATCCATTTGCCTAAGAATTTCATGAACTCATTGTTTTTAATAGCTGAGTAGTACTCCATTGTATAAATGTACCACATTTTCTGCATCCATTCTTCTGTTGAAGGGCATCTGGGTTCTTTCCAACTTATGGCTATTATAAATTAGGCTGCTATGAACATGGTGGAGCATGTGTCCCTGTTGTATGTTGAAACATCTTTTGGGTATATGCCCAGGAGAGGTATAGCTGGGTCCTCAGGTAACACTGTGTTCAATTTTCTGAGATACAGCCAGACTGCTTTCCATAGTGTTTGTACCAGTTTACAATCCCACCAACAGTGGAGGAGTGTTCCTCTTTCTCCCCATCCTCACCAACATCTGCTGTCACCTTTCTTTTTGATCTTAGCCATTCTGACTGGTGTGAGGTGGAATCTCAGTGTTGTTTTCATTTGCATTTCCCTGATGACTAGGGATGCTGAACACTTCTTTAGGTGCTTCTCAATCATTCGAGCTTCCTCAGTTGAGAATTCTTTGTTCAGCTCTGTGCTCCATTTTTTAATAGGGTTCTTTGATTGTTTAGAGTCTAATTTCTTCAGTTCTTTGTATACCTTGGATATTAGCCCTTTATCAGATGTAGGGTTAGTGAAGATCTTTTCCCAATCTGTTGGTTGCCACTTTGTCCTTTTGACTGTGTCCTTTGCTTTACAGAAGCTTTGCAGTTTCATGAGGTCCCACTTGTCAATTCTTGGTCTTAGAGCACAAGCCATTGGTGTTCTGTTCAAGAACTTTTCTCCTGTGCCCATGTGTTCCAGGCTTTTCCCCAGTTTCTCTTCTATTAGTTTCAGTGTAGCTGGTTTTAGATGGAGGTTCTTGATCCACTTGGAATTGAGTTTTGTACAAGGAGACAAGTATGGATCAATTTGCATTCTTCTACATGCTGACCTCCAGTTGGACTAGCACCATTTGTTGAAAATGCTGTCTTTTTTCCATTGGATGGTTTTAGCTCCTTTGTCAAAGATCAAGTGACCATAGGTATGGGGGTTCATTTCTGGGTCTTCTATTCTATTCCATTGATCCTCCTGCCTGACTCTGTTCCAATACCATGCAATTTTTATCACTATTGCTTTGTAGTACAGCTTGAAGTCAGGGATGGTGATTCCCCCAGGAGTTCTTTTATTGTTGAGAGTAGTTTTTGCTATCCTGGGTTTTTTTGTTATTCCAAATGAATTTTAAGATTGCTCTTTCTATCTCTGTGAAGAATTGAGTGGGAATTTTGATGGGGATTGCATTAAATCTGCAGATTTCTCTCAGCAAGATGGCCATTTTTACTATATTAATCCTTCCAATCCATCAGCATGGGAGATCTTTCCATCTTCTGAGATCTGCTTCCAATTCTTTCCTCAGGGGCATGAAGTTCTTGTCATATAGGTCTTTTCCTTGCTTGGTTAGGTTCACACCAAGGTATTTTATATTATCTGTGACTATTGTGAAGGGTGTCATTTCCATAATTTCTTTCTCAGCCAGTTTATCTTTTATGTAGTGGAAGGCTACTGATTTGTTTGAGTTAATTTTATATCTAGCCACTTTGTTAAAGTGGTTTATCAGGTTTAGGAGTTCTCTGGTGGAAGTTTTGGGTCACTTAAGTATACTATCATATCATCTGCAAATAGTGAGATTTTGACTTCTTCCTTTCCTATTTGTATCCCTTTGACCTCCTTGTGCTGTCTAACTGCTCTGGCTAGGACTTCCAGTACTATATTGAATAGGTAGGGGGAGAGTGGGCAGCCTTGCCTAGTCCCTGACTTTAGTGGGATTGCTTCAAGTTTATCTCAATTTAGTTTGATGCTGGCTACTGGTTTGCTGTATATTGCTTTTACTATGCTTAGGTATGGACCTTGAGTTCCTGATCTTTCCAGACTTTTATCATGAAGGGGTGTTGAATTTTGTCAAATGCTTTCTCAGCATCTAGTGATATGATCATGTGTTTTTTTTCTTTAAGTTTGTTTACATAGTGGATTACATTGATGGATTTCCATATATTGAACCAACCTTGCATTCCTGGGATAAAGCCTTCTTGATCATGATGGATAATTGTTTTGATGTGGTCTTAGATTCGGTTTGCTAGAATTTTATTGAGTATTTTTGCATCAATGTTCATAAGGGAGATTTGTTTGAAGTTCTCATTCTTTGTTGGGTCTTTGTGTGGTTTAGGTATGAGCGTAATTGTGGCTTCATAGAATGAATTGGGTAGTGTTCCTTCTGGTTCTATTTTGTGGAATAGTTTGAAGAGAATTTTTATTAGGTCTTCCTTGAAGGTCTAATAAAATTCTGCACTAAAACTGTCTGATCCCCATCTTTTCTTTGTAGGGAGGCTTTTAATGACTGCTTCTATTTCTTTTAGGATTATGGGACTGTTTAGACGGTTTATCTGGTCCTGATTTAACATTGGTAACTGGCATTTGCCTAGAAAATTGTCCATTTCATCCAAATTTTACAATTTTGTTGAGTATAGGCTTTTGTAGTAGGATCTGATGATTTTTTTTTAATTTCCTCGGTTTCTATTGTTATGTCACCCTTTTCATTTCTGATTTCATTAATTTGGATACTGTCTCTCTGACCTCTGATTAGTCTAGCTAAGGGTTTATCTACCTTGTTGATTTTGTCAAAGAACCAGCTACTGGTTTTGTTGATTCTTTGTATAGTTCTTTTTGTTTCTATTTGGTTGATTTCAACCCTGAGTTTGATTATTTCCTGCCGTCTACTCCTCTTGGGTGTATTAGCTTCTTTTTGTTCTAGGGCTTTCAGGTGCGTTGTCAAACTGCTAGTGTATGCTCCCTCTAGTTTCTTTTTATAGGCACTTAAAGCTATGAATTTTCTTCTTAGCACTGCTTTCATTGTATCCCATAGGTTTTGGTATGATGTGTCATCATTTTCATTACATTCTAAAACATTTTTAATTTCTTTCTTTATTTCTTCCCTTACCAGATTATTTATGGGTAGGGTGTTGTTTAGTTTCCATGTGAATGTAGGCTTTCCATTGTCTTTGTCATTTTTGAAGACCAGCCTTGGACCATGGTGATCTGATAAGATGCAGGGGATTATTTCAATTTTTTTTATATCTGTTGAGGCCTGTCTGGTGCCCAATTATATGGTCTATTTTGGAGAAGGTACCATGAGGTGCTGAGAAAAAGGTATATTCTTTTGCTTTAGGGTGAAATGTTCTATAGATATCTGTTAAGTCCTTTTGGTTCATAACTTCCGTTAGTTTCACTGTATCTCTATTTAGTTTCTGTTTCAATGATCTGTCCATTGCTGAGAGTAGGGCGTTGAAGTCTCCCACTATTATTGTGTGAGGTGCAATGTGTGCTTTGAGCTTTAGTAAGATTTCTTTTATGAATGTGGGTGCTCTTGTATTTGGCGCCATAAATATTCAGAGTTGAGAGTTCATGTTGGTTGACTTTTCCTTTGACAATATGAAATGTCCTTTCTTATCCTTTTTGATAGCTTTAAGTTGAAAGTCAATTTTATTTGATATTAGAATGGCTACTCCAGTTTGTTTTTAAGGACCATTTGCTTGAAAAATTGTTTTCCAACCTTTTACTCTAAGGTAGTGTCTGTCTTTGTCACCGAGGTGGGTTTCCTGTAAACAGTAAAAATTTGGGTCCTGTTTGCGTATCCAGCCCGTTAGCTTATGCCTTTTTATTGGGGAATTGAGTCCATTGATGTTAAGAGATATTAAGGAGAAGGTGTTGTTGCTTCCTGTCATTTTTGCTAATTGTGGAGATATTGTTTGTGTGGTTATCTTCTTTTGGGTTTGTTGGAAGAGGATTATTTTCTTGCTCTTTCTAGGATATGATTGCCCTCCTTGTATTGGGGCTTTCCTGCTATTATCCTTTGTAATGCTGGATTTGTGGGAAGATACTGTGTAAATTCGGGTTTGTCATGGAATACCTTGGTTTCTCCGTCTATGGTAATTGAGAGTTTTTCTGGGTATAGTAGCCTGGGCTGGAATTTATTTTCTCTTAGGGTCTGTATGATATTTGTCCAGGATCTTCTGGCTTTTATAGTATCTGGTGAGAAGTCAGGTGTAATTCTGATAGGTCTGCCTTTATATGTTACTTGGTCTTTTTCCCTTACTGCTTTTAAAAATTCTTTGTTTTGTGCAGTTTGTGTCTTGATTATTATGTGACGGGAGGTATTTCTGTTTTGATCTACTCTGTTTGGTGTTCTGTAGGCTTCTTGTGTGATTATGGGCATCTCATTCCTTAGGTTAGGGAAGTTTTCTTTTATAATTTTGTTCAAGATATTTATTGGCCCTTTAAGTTGGGAATCTTCACTCTCTTCTATACCTATTATCCTTAGGTTTGGTCTTCTCATTGTGTCCTGGATTTCCTGTATGTTTTGTGTTAAGAGCTTTTTGCAGTTTGCGTTTTCTTTGACAGTTGTGTCAATATTCTCTATGGTACGTTCTGCACCTGATATTCTTTCTTCTATCTCTTGTATTCTGTTGGTGATGCTTGTGTCTATGACTCCTGATTTCTTTCTTAGGTATTCTATCTCCAGAGTAATCTCCCTTTGTGATTTCTTTATTGTTTCTACTTCCATTTTTATCTCCTGGATGGTTTTGCTCATTTTCTTCATCTTTTTGTTTGTGTTTGCTTGTAATTCTTTCAAGGATTTTTCTGTTTCTTTAAGGGCTTCATCCTGCTTATCTGTGTTCTCCTCAGTTTTTTTGATAGTGTTATTTATGTCCTTCTTAAAGTCCTCTATCATCATCATTAGATGTGATTTTAGATCTGGTTCTTGCTTTCCTGGTGATATGGGGAGTTCAGGACTTTCTAATGTGGGAGAACTAGATTCTGATGATGGCAAGTACCTTGGGTTGCTGGTGCTTTTGTTCTTGTGCTTGCCTTTTGCCATCTGGATCTCCTTTGTGCTATCTGTACTGTGTCTGACTGGAGCCTTTCTTTCCTATTATCTAGGTTGTGTCAGAACTGTTTGGGATGGGTTTTGCTGCTGGGGTTAGAGCTGAGGCCCAAGATCTGCTCAGTGCTCGGGCCCAGACGGAGGGAACCTGTGCTCAGGGCCAGGAGTGAATTCCTGGGTCCCAGTAGGTTCAGGTTGTTCCCTGTTTGGGGCAAGTAATTGCCACCTCCTAGCCTAAGATACTGCTTGGCTAAGAGCTCCTAAGAGCCCTGCTTTCTCTGGTTTCTGTGAGGTTGGGTGCAGAGTTGACTCCCGGGATCTGCCTGAGTGCTCGGGCCCAGACCAGAAGGATACTGCACTCTGGGCAAGGAGTGAATTCCTGGGTCCCAGTAGGTCCCAGTTACCCCCTGTTTGGAGCAAGTGTTGCTTTTTCCTTACCTGGGATGCTGCCTGAGTTAAAGCTCCTGCGAGGCCCTCTTTCTCTCGGTTTTCTGAGGTTGGGTACCAAAATGGCTAATTTTAAATGATGTATTTTTAATGTTGATTAAATTTATCCAAATGACACAAAAATCACTAACTTAATTTCTTTGACCTTTTATGATTTGCCCAGTTTATTTTAAAAGTTTTTCTAAATTTAGCACTTTATACAAGCTATCACTTCCTGTAAAAACTTGAAAGCTCATTTTTAGGAAATTAAAACTGTAAAACTGTAGGCAGTATAACAAGTCTTTTAGGTTGCTTACATTGCTCTCTTTCTCTCTCTGTCTCTCTGTCTCTCGCTCTCTCTCTCTCTCTCTCTCTCTCTCTCTCTCTCTCTCTGTGTATGGGATTATGTATGTCACGGTGCATTAGTGGAGGTCAGATAAGTCTTTCAGTATTGAATCCTGTGGGTTTGATAATGGAACTCTGGTGTACTGGCTTGGTAGCATGTATCTTTACCCACTGAGACACCTCACTGGCCTTGGAATAACTTTCTTATAAGGCAAAAGTTCTAGACAGGACACAATGTGGCTAAGCTTTCCTTAGCTATTGTCTGAAATGCTTGCATCAGAGCTATTTCAGATTTATCCATTTTGTTACTCATTTAAAAACCCACGAACACATCTGTGGTTATATAAACATAGTAAACCACTCATGTTGCTTGAGTAGATCTCATGTACACGAAATCACTAGGAATTTTAGAGGTGGTAAGAACACAAATAACAGGATATGGGCTTTTGTTCTTTATTATAGTAACTTCTTTATAATATTATCTAGAGCAAGTAGTCAGGAATATGAGGATTCTAAGTAAAGGTGAAGTTGGTAAGATTTGGCCATTAAAAGAAGATGTTTTACTATTGTATAAGTGACACAATGTTTTGTTCAGTTTGAATTGGTATAAAAAGTCTCTAAGACATAAATAATATTCATTTCTTATAGTTTTGGAAGTTGAGAAGACCATGGCCAAGGCATGGTCAGATGAGGATACTGGTGTGAACTGCCTCCTCTTTTGCAGATATCTGTTTTCCTTTTGCAGATAGCCTTTTCTGTGGTCACGTGATAGAACAATTGTGTCTCCTCCTACTTGTATACATTAATCTCACCACCAAGGCCAGTCTTTTGATTGAATTTTATGTTCATTTTCATTGAGAGACCCCATCTCCAAATACTATAACATTTAAGTTAGGAGTTAGGACTTCAACACAAGAATTGTGTGTGTGTGTGTGCATGTGTGTTTGTAGGGCAGTGTTTATAAAATTTCAATTCACAACACACAAATAATCTGATTTTCATGAGTACTTTGACAAAATGAGGATTCATTTCAATCACTTGCTATGGTTTCAGAATAGTCTTGTCAGAAGTTGGAAAAGAATGCCATGGACATTCAAACATTTCTGAGTATTGTAAGGTTTCTTTTTTTCCTCCTTTCTTAAAATAGACTACATAAGTCACACTAACATATAGATCATTACAGCAGTAAACAGTCTTCATGCAAGACTAATTAAAGAAGGCTTCACATCATGGTGACATTGTAACAGTACAACCAGAAATTGATATTTTTATCCTATATTTTAAAAAATCATTAGTTCTTTGAGAATTTCAAACGATATGTTTTGATCGTATTCACCTCTCTCACAACTCTTCCATGATGCACACCTTCCATTCACTGCCTTTCCAACTGTCCTTGAAAATTATTTTTTAAACCCATAAAGTACACTTTGCTTCCCATATTCTTTTGTATGTGTGTCCTTTCACTGGAGTGTGGACACCAGGGGCTACAATCTTACAAACAAAGCAAAACAGTCTTGACTTGCTGTCTCTCTAAAGCTGTCAGTTGCAGATGGTCTTGAGCTTGGGTGGAATTTTCTACCTGATTCTTCTGTCTCTATGGTGGTATCCGGTCTGGCTTGAGTTCATATAGCTCTTGTGTGTCCCATTACAACTACTGTGACTTCATAATTGTGTATTGCTATGCTGTATTTGTAAAGGTCGACTTTTGCAAACCTATTCAGAACTGTCTCTGATACCAGAAATATGAGGACCTGAAATCTCTAATGTTCCAGACAGTCTTACTTCAGTTTTAGTGTGCTTTTACACATGAATATAAACAAAGAAAGCACTAATTCAATGAAGGTTATTTAAGTTCAGAACAAGATGATCAGAAAAACATGTAAATAAACACTAGTAAGCACATACTAAATATTAATACAGCAGCCTTTTCCCAGAACTTCTTAGAACAGATCAATTTAACCATAAATACCTAGCATATATTATATATTATATCTGGAAAAGCATGAAAGAAAGGTAGAAATCCATATCCAGAATCAAAGCACACTAAAGATAGCACTCAGCAAATCCTTTCCCCAGATTCGGCTCTATAGATATAATCTTAGGTCAATAAGAATAAACATGTCTTATAAATTGAATGTCAATGCTAAACACAGGAAGCAGAAAATGATGCCCAAGAACAATCCGTGAAGCAAAATGTATTTGAGATCAAAGGTTCTCTGGCTCTTTTTTCTGGAGCCTCCCTCACAATACCCCAAAGCATTAATCAACATGCATCATTCCTTTGACTGTGTTCTAACAAGAAGACACAGTTTCCTTGTTAGCATCTGGTTCTGGCTTCTATATCCTTCTATCCTTTTTCACATTGATCTGTGAGACTTGAAAAAGAGGGATAGATACAGTTAGTCTCTTTAGGGCTGAGCATTCTGGAGTATTTTACTCCCCGTACCATTACCAATTGTAGGTCTCTGTGTTACTCACCATCTAAAACAAATAGAATCCTTCTCTGATCAGAGTTGAGAGATCCATTCAACTATGGGTATAGGGATTAAGCCAGTAGGTACTCATTTAACAGTATGCAAATTTAGCATCGTAATAGGAGGAGATTCTTCCCTATGGGTTGTCAGAGGTTCTTGGCCAGGAATGTGCTTCAACTAGTGTGGTACAACTCAAATCTAATCAGAAAGTGATTGATGACTTTCATGACATTTATGTCACTATTGCACTAGTAGGCATGTTGTGCCAGGCCAATTATTACTGTAACTGGCAGGGTTCCCAGCTTAGTCATATTGTGATTATTCTTCTCATCTAGTAGCATGGATGGTACATTAGAGCACTATGAAAGTTAAACAGTAGGGATGAATATTTCAAGAATTGCCAACTTGATTTGTTGGCCCTTCCTTCAGTCTCTATTTCATCATAATACAAATTCTATCAATTTAGTAGCATAGGAAGTCTTTCTATCTTCTGGAGTCTTCTTCAATTTCTTTTTCTTTCTTGGTGCCTTAAAAATTTTAATTGTACAAGTATTTTTTTCCTTGGTTAGATTTATTAAACTGTACTTATTTTTGAGTCTAATGTTAATGACATTATTTTCATTATTTCTCTCTAGGTGAGTTTGTCATTTGCATATATGAAGGCCACAACTTTTTGTATATTAACTTTATATCCTGCTTTTTATCATCTGCAGGAGTTTTCCAGTAGATTCTTTATGGGGAAATTTCAATATTTTTCCTTATTTATTAAGGCTTTTTTAAACTCAGGGTCAACTGTTTGGTTAGAAAACACAAAACAGCATTTGAACTACAAAAATAGTGGTTAAACAAAGTAGACAGTTAAGAAAAACATCTTGTTCCCCTAAGCTGGTTCAAAACCAAACAGCACAGTGGGAAAGAGGCTTGTACTGTTAAGCATTATATTTTTAAACAGACATATCTAATATGATATATCTTTCCACCAAGATAGTCTCATTGTTTCCATATGCATAAATTATTGCATCATAGTTTAAGACTATTGATAAAAAAGAGAGATATCTCTCAGATTGGCCAATGTGGAGCATGTAATGGACTCAGTGGGTTTCCATTCCATTCTTGCATCTTTAAAGAGCAGTGGTTAGTCATACTCACATCAGATGCACCAGCAAACTCAGCCAATTGCAAAGAAATGCCAGATCACCATGCACATCCATTCTTTGTCAGTCATAGGGGTTGTTCTTTGAGATGGTTCCAAATGACTTGTAGTGATATATCTTTTTTAAGTCCACTATCCCTTCCAAGCTTTACAAAATTGAAGGTTGAATAGGAAAGATTGGCCTTAGGAAGGCTGAGAATAAGAAAACTCATGTTCTCAATAACAACTTAATTACACTGCTTGAAAGCACTTAAAAAAATCGCACATATGCATTTTGTGTTCTGTATACTGAGTCTGGGAGAAGTTCCATCAGGACTCAAAAAAGAAGCACCATCAGGCATTCTAAAGGAAGTACTTGTGCCAGTCCTTTACAGGAAGTAAAGGCCTTCAGGCCTGCAAAAGCTTTCGTCTTTGAAATTCAATGACTATATAAATGGGAAGGAAAATCCAACTGACAGAAATCTCTGTAGAGCTCCCCTTTCCCCTATTTTTGCCGTTTTACCAAATGCAGGTCATGAAGTCAGAATCCACTTTCTTTCTAGAAGCAAAGAGACAAACAAACAACAAACAAACAAACAAACAAATATTTCCCGTTAAAGATTCTACCAAGTTTCTGATTTTGACCATGTTGGAATATGAAAAATCAGATTTATATTCAGCTGGAAAACATAGGAAATATCTTTCTGTGTTACACAAGGAGAGCTGAATGTGGTGCTGGGTTTATGTGTGTGTGTGCTTTTCTTTAAAATTATTTATTTATTTATTCATTTTACATTCTAATTGCCACTTCTCTCCTGCTCTTCCTCTCCCACAGTTCCTTCCCCAATCCTAAGACAGGAGATATGGCCAGATGGCCGTGACAATGAATGGAAATCTGCAACTGGTGGGAGTGAGGGTGTGTGTGTGGGGGGCCTCTTGAGGACATGCCAGAGACCTGGAATATGGAGGTTCTCGAGATTCAATAGGAGAAACCTTAGCTGAGACTCACAGCAGTGGGGATATGCAACCAGAAGAGACCACCTCTTGTAGCCAGGCAGGAACCCCAGTGGAGCAATAAGGACATCAACCCACCCACAAAACTTTTAACCCAAAATTTATCCTGACTACAAAATATGCAAGGATGGAGAATGGAGTGAGACCAAGCAAGAAACGGTCCAACTGAAAACTCAACCCATGGGCAAGCACCAATCCCTGACACTATTAATGATACTCAGTTATGTGTGAAAACAGGAGTCTACCATTACTGTCCTCAGAGAGGTTCCACTCAGCAGCAACTGAATTAGATGGATGCAGGGACACACAGCCAAACATTGAATGGAGCTTGGTACCTCTATGAACCAGTTGGGGGAAGAATTGAGGTCCCCAAAGAGATACAAACTCTATAAGAAGACCAACAGAGTTAACTAACCTGGACCATTGTGGACTCTGAGAGTTTGAACCTCCAACAAAAAATATATGGGTTGGACCTAGGCCCACAGCACTTATGTATCAGATGTGTATCTTGGTCTTCATGTGGATCCTGAGAAACTTGTATTGGGGCTATCCCTAAAGCTGTTCCCTGTCTGTAGAATATAGCTTCTATCTGGGCTGCCTTGTCTGGCCTCAGTGGGAGACCATGTGCTTAGCCCTGCAGAGACTGGATGTGCCAGGCTGTAGAGAGAATACACAGAAAGGAGGGAGGGGCTCTATCCTTTTCACTGTTTTTGATTTGTTTCCACTAAGATCTTAAAAGGAAACTTTTACAAGGTCTGCAAATTATCACTTTTCTTAAATCACGAAGTCACTTAAATGATAGCAAGCTTGACTTATGGATGCAATATTACTTCTATAGAAGGAACTGTAATGATACCTACATCATAAGTCTGTGACTCTTCATGGAAGCTAATACCATTGGCACTATTGAAACCATGTTCAGGTCAGTTCCTCCACTTGACAATCCTGGCCTTTAGCCTAGGCTTGAGGTTTTTATTGCTTTGATTAATCACATTTTAGTTGCTAACCAGATCTAGGCTTTTTTTCTGGAAGCTGTGTCTTTTATGTGATTGATTGTTAGCATCTCCCAGACATGTCCTGTATCCTTTGCCACTTAAGTTACACAGATTATTTCCTGTGCTATATGAACACCAACGCCCTTTATAATAGCAAGGAACTCATTCTGTGGGTATGTGATAGAAGCTGGCTGAGCACTTTATGTGCATATGTAGGACCAGCTCTAGTTGCCACTCATAGAAAGTCATAGTGATCTTTATGCCCACAGAGATCCTGAAATGAAAATGTACCTCACTGAATAAAAGCTGTATTTGAGGAAGCTATCAGGGCAAGAGTGCCTACTTCTTCATTCAGTGCTGCTCACTATGAGGTTGCAGCATGACCAGAGGTCCCTTTTAAAGACTGGATCAGTTGTCTAGCCAGAAATGACTGCCCTGGTGCTGTCACTGCCCAGGTATACAATGGACAGAAACCTTTGCCAATGAGTTTAGCTGTCTAGTTACAAACATTTTTGCAAAATTCCCATTGACAGAAAAATTCTCATTTTCAAAACAAAATGACAGTAACAAAAACTAGAGAGTATACGGTATGGGAGAAGTTTTCAGGCCCTGGATAGTGGAAAGTGAGAGGCCATAGTTCCCAAAAGAAGGGACATGTAAGGTAACCTTGGGGGTTGCCTTCTGCAATTTTAGATATTTATGAGAGCAGTACCTCACTTCCCCATATAATATCTGTCTTTTGACTTTTGGAATTGTCAATGACATACAGTCTTCGCTTCCATTTTGTTACTGCCTATTTGAATGTAGAAATTCCAAAACATTGTTAGTAGCATGGTCTTAGAAGTTTAACATGGTCTCAATCTCTGAAAACGTTAATAAAAATATCTTGTAGGCTTGATTGGTTTACTATTTGAAGTTTATGTCCTCAGAAGAGGAGATTGTGAGTTTTGCTTTTTTCCTACTAAAAGGGATCCCTTGAAACTTAGCTCACTTTTCTTCACTGCTAGCTGACAGCTCATCTTTCATTGAGATTTATGAATCTTTTTTCTCAAAAAAAGATTGATTAGTCATCATTTTTGTGTTATTTTCTTTGAATTTTGATTTTGACTCTCTTATCCAGGAGCACAAGAACTAGATTCAATTGCTTGTATTTGCTCCTGTAGTAAGTTTATTTTTTATTTCTGGTTTATTACATTGTCATATGATATGTAATGATTACCATTACATATTACCTTTGGAAAATGTGTAAGCAAATGTATAAAAAATGTTTTCTTTTTAAGAAGTTTAGTGTGAATTAAGAATTTAGTGTGCTACTACTCTGGCTTAAATCTTCTTTCTAGAGGTTATATGTTGGAATTCTGTTTTCCAGTATGACAACGTGGATGTAGTGGGGCCTTTAAAAGATTGGTAGTGAGGTTATAGGGAATCTATCTCCACAGATAAACTAATGTGGCTTAAAGTTTAAGTCCTATAAGTTGATTAATTCTTACTAGAATGGGCTTTTATAAGGTAGCTGGGCATCTTCTGGGTCCCTTTCAACATTCAGTTAAATCATCATGCTCTCAGTTGCCATAAAGCCTGCCCTGAACTGAATAGAGGATAATTCTGTTCAGTTCTTTGAAACTTGTGATTAAATAATGTCATTCAAACAGGGTTTTCAGTGACAGATCCAAGGGATAGCTCAAATCTAGTGTAGGTTGGTGACACAAGTTTATTTAGGTTACTTACAGGAGTAAAGGGTTACTTGCAGGGATATGAATAATTTAAAGACTATATAGTACCAAAAATATCACACCCCAGAAAATATTACAATTCACAAAAAAGCTGCATTCCCTAGGGCTCTCTGTTTTGAAGTCAACTCCACTGGAATGTCTTCTCTCTACCAAGGTTACTGTTTATGTAACCTAAGAAACAGTCTGTCCTGTCCTGTCCTGTCCTGTTTTATCCTATCCTAAATTGTATAATATGATACAATATAATAAGAATAAGAGGAATTCCCAGATGTAATTAAGGCTAATGAGCTTTTAAAAAGGGGGATATGTGGGACTATTAAAACTGATCACATTTGCTTCCAAAAGCAGAGTATTTCCTTCAGTTAGAAGACAAAAAACTACACTAGTGGTCAGTAACTCTAAGCAAAAAGTGGGTTCAATGGATAACTGTTGCCTGATGTTGAAGGTTACATAGAAAGTGAAGCTTTAGTATTAAAAGAGGAAAAAGCACATTCTGCTTGAGTCTTGAGAACATATTCTTCCCAGTCTCTTGATAAAAATTTAAGAATATCTGATTCCTTAACCACCAATCTTGTGAGATCCACAGAACAGGATTCAGCTGGACAGTGTCAAAGTCATTATCTATAGAAATATACAGAATAAATGTGTAATGTTTCAACTAACTCCACTGAGGTCACAGTCACTTGTTATGTAGTATCAGTGTTATTTTGGTGTAAAAACTAACATGAGCAAAGGAACTCTTATGAAGAAAATAATTTAATTGGGGCTTTCTTAGAATTTCAGAGGTTTAGTCTACTATCCTCAGGGTGGGAAACATTGAGACATGCATGCAAGCAGATGTGGAGCTGTGAGAACTAATTGAGGGTTCTATATCTGGATTTCCAGGCAGCAGGAAGGAAGTGACTCTGGGCTTGGAGTGGGCTTTTGAAAGCCCAAAGCCCACCCCACAGTGAAGCACTTCCACTAAGAAGGCCACACCTAATCTATCAAGGCCATATCTCTTAATTCCTCTCAAATGGTGTCTCTTCCTGATGATCAAATATACAAATATATGAGCTTATGGGGACATTGTTATTCAAATCACCACACACACATATTAAGAAAAACCTGCTATAATAAAATAAAGGGACATTCCAAATGTGCTCGGGACTAAATAAAAAATCAGTAGATTAATTTCTTTGGTTGAGGAGATTTTAAGACAGCCTAATGTTGAATCTATTATGTTGTTATTAGTCATCACTTTTATGTAAGTTTAAAATAAAAAAGAATAAGTAGGGAGAAAATAAAATATAAAATAAACAGTATGAAGAAAGAAAAAAGCACCAGTAATTTAATGTTGAAGTCAAAGCTTCTGCTAGAAGAGATAGATGACTAAGGATCAAGGTTTGAAGGAAGGGAGGAATTTCCTCATGGAAAGACCTGACCCAGATGAATTTATAACATCTGGATGAAGGAGGAGGGGGACAACAATGACAAAAATGACAACGACTATAACTATGACTACCATGACAGTGATGACAGCAAGGATGAGAAAAGCAATGAGACTTCTGAGCATGTGAATGACTGAGTCTCTGATTCTTATGCCTGCTACTGGGGCGTTTTTTTCTTCTGTTGATTTGGACAGCCTAGATGTGATGATTTTTGTTTTCTCTTATAGTTTATTTTGTCATGTTTGCTTGTTATCCTTAGAAGCTTGTTCTTTTGAAATAAAAGACAGAAAGGGAGTTGATCTTGAAGGAAGGAGAGGTGGGGAGGAACTGAGAGGAAGAGATGGAGGAAAAATTGTAAACAAGTTATACTGAATGAGAAACTATTCTATTATCAATAAAAGAAAAAATACAGAAACAAAAAAGTAACAACAAGCCAATGCATAACAAATGTTATTTGATGCTACAGGGTTCACTTCAAGTTCATAGCCAGTGTTGTCAGTGTCAACCACACAGTGATGGCTTTAGAGTCATGAAAGACACTAGTAAATGGGTCATTAAATCTTCAGTTGTTTCAGAGAGTTTCTGATGCTAGGCTTAGGCACAGAAGAATCCCTGCTTGGAGACCACCAAAAAACATTTCTTGAAGCCATGAAAGTGTATTCTAAATTGCATTGACAACCTCAGGATATTGGACATGCCAGTGGCAAAGAGAATATTATCCCATTTTGCAAGAATAAGACAAATAATACATTTTCTTAGCCAAATTTGAAGCAAGTTCTATTAAACACTGTCCAGGACAATGGATACTGGAAAGACTCATACCCATATTCCCAGAGTATGGTGCCAAATTAACATAGTCAGTGGCTTATAAAGGCAAAACTGACAAGATTATGTCCTTCTCACCTTTGTCCAATCAAGGGCAAGAATACATTCTGGCATACTTTCTGCCTGTGTACCCCCTACATACATGTGATCAAGCAGATCCTGTGTGCTTGGGGCAATAAAGCTTGTTTGCCGAAGTGAAAACAGATTTTTTTTTTTTTTACTTTATATGAACAACAGCCCCCAGCATTCCAGGAAGTTATCTGTCTTTAGTCAAGTGGGACTTACAGGTTGGAGGCATTTTGGTTTTATAGACCTCTTAAGCACAGTAATTTAAACTTAAAACACAATGTTAGCCCACACAAGAAGTGCACACAGGGAGTATTAACCAACCCAAGAGAGAAAAGTTTTTTGTAGGCAACAAGTCTGAAGGGAATAGCCATCTAACTCCTTTAATATTAGATATGGAACTACAGAATCTAGAATGTACCCTACTGGCTTTTCATCTTTTTTTGGTCTAATATTCTCTGCCTATGCCCCTATGTCTTTTTTGATGTAAATGTATTTCATTTCAGTTAAGAAAAGGAAAATAGGTAGAAATGTTATCTATCAAATTCTGTTAGCCCATTATCATTTTACAGTTTGTAATAATAATAGAAATATTTATATTTGTTTTTTGTGTTTATGTACATTTTTATAAATTCAGTGAATCCACATTAAACAAAAAAAAAGCACCAGATACAGTAGCAGAAATTATATTTTATTTCTAGGTGGGCATTAATAGTTTTCTTGGGTTTTTGGTAGTAGGCATGATTTGCCTATTATTGAGTAATTCTTAAGTCTAATTAGTTAGCTGCTGATTTCTGCCAAAATGTGTATACTACTAGTGCTCCCTTAGGACTATTATGCCATATTGGTTGTTGATATGATTCACAGGTTCTGTCTTAGGATTACTATAACCATGATGAAACTCTGTGAGGAAAAGCAACTTGGAGAGAAAAGGGTTTATTTGGTTTACACATTCCAAGACACAGTTGACTGTGGAAATCCAAGACAGGAACTCAAATCAGGAGGTCTGGAGGCAGAAACTGATGTAGAGGATATGAAGAAGTTTGGATTACTGTCTTTCTCCTCTTGGTTTGCTCATCCTGCTTTCTTATAGAACTCAGGATTACCTAACCAGAGGTAGCACCACCTTAAGTAGGGTAAGTTCTTCTTCAGTCACTGATTAAGAAAATGTTCTGTGGGCCCGCCTACAGTCCAATTTTATGAAGGCATAGTTTCAGTTGAAGTTCACTTCTTTCAGATGTCAAGTTGTATCAAGTTGACATAAAACACAGCATTATAGCTAGGTAGGATGTTTACTTGCCTCCCTCCTTTGGAAGTTTGCCTGGTACCTTCTGAAAAGCCAGTCCTCAGGTACATCATATCCTTTGAGAATGGTAATATATATTCTGTGCTACTGTATACTGAAAGTGTATGATTTGATTTTTTTTTTTATTTTACAGGGGATTACAGATTGTCTTGAGTTTCAGAAAAGACTTAACTTTCTTTTTTTAAATTTAAATTTTTTAAATTAATTGCTTTCTCCTTTTTTCTTTTTTTATACAAATTAACAATATTAGAAACCAAAAGAGAGACATAACAGCAGACACAGAGTACATCCATAGAATCATGAGGACATACTTAAAAAAACCTGAACTACACAAAATTGCAAAAATCTAAAACAACTGCATAAATTTCTCAATACATATAATATACAAAAGTTAAACCAAAATCAGCTAAGCAATTTAAACAAACCTATAACTCTTGTTGAATTAGAAGCATTCATTAAAATTCTCTCAACCAAAAATAGCCCAGGGTCTGATAGTTTTAAAATTATACCAGACTCAAAGAATAATTAATGCCAATCCCCTTCAAACTATTTAACAAAACAGAAAGAGAAGAAAATATTGCCCAATTCCTTTTTTCTTCCATTTATGTGCATACAACATTTATTTTACCAATCCACAATCTGATTTTTCTGATGCATACTTCATATATGTGTATGTATGTGTACACACACATATATATGTATACACACATACACACACACACACACACACACACACACACACA
>NW_021604671.1:0-13423 GCF_004785775.1 Grammomys surdaster | reverse complement strand
TCTTATGTTCAATCCCAACTATGTGAGAGGTAATCTCACAAAAAGTAGAAAAAGCTATTTCTAATCGATATATCATATAGTCTGAGGGGATACTTTTGACATCAACCCCTATGCAGTCAGGCTTGTCTCTCAGGGAACCCAGAGAGATATTTTTAACTTTTATTTATATTCCCTTGCAGTTCTTAGCCTTGCAGCCTAAGCAAGACTTGGACTTTCTAAGTGTTGAGACTGAAAGACTATAGGGATTTTTGGAGTTTGTCTAAATTATTTTTTTTATTATGTTATGATCCTATGAAGACTAGGGAGTAGAATGTAGTAGTTTAGAGTGACCACCACAGGTTTTTATATTTTAATACTTGGTCCTGAAGGCATGTGTCAGTGGGATAGAGCAGAGCCCTTCACTCCTCTATTTCTTGTTTGTTCATAGTGCTGGTGACTGGCTAGGACTAGAGAACAATGATGCCTGTGTTGACACAACAACATGAACATCCTAGAACAACTTATTCTAAAGAGACTGAACAGGCCAAGTGTTGGGGAAAATACTGTCCAGAGTAACTGGATTTCTCACACATTTTTTTTTTTTGAAATTCAAATGACATCATCCATTTGAAAATGGTTTATTTTCTCCTTTTTAAATTAATCATAATAGAAAAGAACAGGTCTACTTTTGGAGATTTCACCTTTCAAAAATAAAAATATTCTTTCATACAAAGACTACTCCTCAAATAATTATAGCAATTCTATGCACAATAATTGCCAACTGGCTACAGCCAAGCTTAGTCACCAACTGCTGAATGGACAAAGAGCTGGGATATGCTTCTGTGGTGGGACAGTGTTCAGCAATCAATGGGAAAAAATTCTGACAGCTGCTACAGCATGGATGAGTTTCAAATACTCTGCTTAACAAGAGGAGCCAAACAAGCTGTTTTCCATGCTGTTGGATCACATTTGGACAAAACTACAGGGAAGACAAAATTTTTGTAACAGAGGGCTGCTCTGTGGTATCCTGGGTTCAAAGCTGGGGAAAAAACTGTGAATGTTGTATAAGCACTATTTAAGATCATGAGAATATTGCATATTACTGTTACTTACAATGACATATATGGATACTCTGGTCACAATGAATCTATACTTAAATATTGATAGGTTAACATTATATATAAAATATACCACAATAAAACTGATTTAACCAAAGAAGGTTGAATATATTTTTATGTTTTTTTCTGATATTTACATGAACTCACTGGTATTTCTGTTTTTTTTTTTATCATTACTAAAGCTTCTTGTACTAGTTTACAGTATGTCTTAAAAGTCAGATACCACAAGATCAGAAATACTTAATTTTAATTTATTTAAAATTTGTTTAAATTTCTATCACTGATTATATTATAAACATATTCAAACTAGATAGAATATAGTGGGTTAATTATTTCAAGCTATGAACGTTACCTGTTAAAAGATTTGGGTAACAGGGTCTAAACCACCAGCCTGGAGCACTTAGGGAAGGATCCATGGCTTCAGCTGTATATGAAAGAGCGGAGGGCCCTGCTGGGCATAGGTGGAAGAAGAGATCCTTGACCTCATGAAGGCTGGATGCCCCAGGGGGTGGGAATTTGAGGGTGGGGAGGTGGGAGTGGGGGGGTAGGTAGGTGTTACATCCACAGAGAAGAAGGAGGAGGGGTGAGGGGATAGGGGATTCCTGGGTGGGTGGGGGATGGGGTAAGGGGACAACATATGAAATGTAAATATAACATCCAATTAAAAAAAATAAAAGCAATTTGACTACTATCAAAAAAAAAAAAAGATTTGGGTAAAACCACAGTCTGTTTTTGTCAGGAGGCAGCCTTCTGCTTGTCTTAGGTACAGGCGTCACCTTGACTGGAAGCCAAAGGTTCTGAAAAGCAGAGTGCTATGGTCTTGAGGGGGCTACAAGTTGATATTTTCTTCTAATCATAAAGAAGAACCCACTGTTAATCACTGTTCTAAAAATAATCTTGGTCTTATATTATTTAACCTTTATTTCAATGGCTGTGTAATAAGTTTGAGATTCATTTGATAAGAAGTGATGATTTAATATTCTCTGTTGTTTACTCTAGGCAGTATCTTACTCTGGATCATTTCAGATAAGTTGGGAGTGAATTTTTTTTCTTTTTTTCTTTTTCTTTTTTTTTTTTTTTTGCTTTTAAAAGGAAGATTTATTTGACAAGGTTCACTTAGCGCAATACACCTAAAAAGAAATCACAAGACAATGAAAGACTTAAATCAAGGCCTCAGAATTTCATACAAACACTAAGACCAAAAATCCTAAAAAGTAATGAGTATTGTGTCTCAAAATTTCTCCATTAACTTAAAAAAAGAAAAAGAGCTAACTCACGTGCCTTACAGGTTATCAAATGAACTTAGAATTAACAAACATGCCAAACTTTTAATTGTAGACGCAGCTCCTATAGTTTTACAAAAAAGCATGTCTTCTCAACATGCACCAACAGTGTTCAATTTATGCATGTATTAGAGAAATATTTAACATAATTCAGCTGCTTTAACCGAAATACACTGTCCTACAGTAACTAGAGAAAAGCTAGGAATTAAGTTTAACAGTTACAGTTCACTCAACTTTGCCCCGTGGTCCTAGGTGACTGCTATGTTCAACAATGAACCTTTGAGTGATGCCAATGTTCACTTAAGAGAGCAGGCATAAAACTACAAGGCTGGATTCCAAAAACTGTTAAACTGAAGGGTTTTTAAAAAATGTCTTTTTGACCAAGAGTCAGTGATCAAAATCAATTACATTCCCCATCCACCACTCATACCAGACATGCTAGACATCCCTCCCATTCCATTCACACCCAGAGATGCTCGGCTTCCACTACTGTAATAGCTACTGCTCACTGCTCCTTGGCTACATACGCAAATGTTTGATTGAAAATCACTGGAGTTTTCCTGTAAAACTTGGTCAAATCCACTCATGGTGCTCTGGCCACCATAGCCACCTCCATAACCATCACTCAGCTGCTGGCTGGCTGGGCCACCGTAACTGGACTGGTTTGCATGAGCACCACCACTTGCTCCTGCTGTAGAATTCAAGAAGAGTTCTACATATCTGTGTTGCATACTTGCTTTATCTTTTGACATAGCTGCAACAGCATCTTCACGGGTTGCAAACTCAGCATCTGTTTCAGTTACTCTGCCATCAGATCCAATCTCAATATGTACTCTCACAGGGTGGAGTGGTGAAAAAAAAATTATAAATATCATTCTCAGTAGCTCTGTATGGTAGTCCCCGTATGTGTACACAGTGTCCTGTTGTACTCTGGAAAGTAGAGCCACCATCCTCGTATCTGTGGTCAGACATTCCTGAAAAACAACAATGAGGTCTCTTCCAAATCTATCTGAACCAAATCCATAGCCATCATTATAGACATAACCATCGTAGCCTCCATAGCGTCCACTATAAGCACCACGCCTCATCCTCTCAAAACCAGCTCCTCTGCCAATGCTGTTAAATCCTCTGCCAGCCCCAGGTCTGTCATAGGGACCTGGCCTCTGCATGGCCATAAGTCTTCGTGGTGGATCATAGTGAGTTCTAACTTCAGCTCGACTGCTCTTAAATATTTCAATATACCTGTGCCCTATTCTTTCCTTGTGTTTCTTTAGAGCCTTTTCAGCGATTTCCTGTGAAGCAAACTGCACGAAGGCTTCCCCCGTACTCATCTCCTGGAAGTCCACCGGCAATGTTATCCCATTTGACATGATTTCCAACCCTGAGAAGAACTGAACAATTTCTTCCTTGCTACATCCAAAAGGGAGTCCTCTAAGCCGTACAAAGCCGTCATTGGCCGCGTCAGGACTATTTGGACCAGTATGCTTCAACACCCAATCCATTTCAACGTTGTTTGACTTGAATACTTCAACATATCTGTGTCCCATAGTTTCTCTGTCTTTTTTCAAGCCCAATTTGACTTCATCTTCCGATTCAAGTTCAACAAAAGCCTCGCTACTTGGTCTGCCTTCTCTGGTGTAGATGAAATTAATACCTTGAGCCCCATTTTGAATTTTGCAGTCAGAAAAAAAAAACGTTGCACTTCATCCACCGAGCAGGACCAGGGCAAGCCCCGGACCTTCACCACAAAGCCCTCTCTGCCTTCTGTTCCCAGCATCATCTTCTCTTCACTGGTCCTGGCATCGAAACAGACTGCAGGGCTCAACACAAAGCCTCGGCGTGGCTGAGGAGAAAATGGGAGTGACTTTTTAAATTTTTTCCAATCTTACATATGAATCTAACCTTTTGAGGATCTCTTGAATAATCTCTACTAATAGCTGCCTGTTCTTTAACAGAAGTAGATGCCAACATCTACAACAGGAGTGCTCTGATATCCTTTAAAGCATCCCAAAGTCTCCTGTGAGAAGTCTTAACCCTGAACATGCCAGTTGGGGTGGAACTAAGTTGCCCCTTTCTCTGTGGCTTGTTGTTTACTCAGTGCTGGTGACTGGCTGGGACTAGATGATATCAATGACCTGGTCCAACTGTAACTACTGCTGTTTTGAACACGGCTCCACAGAAGACATGGATTAATAGTTCTCAATCTTTTGAGTTGATTCTATAAGCAGCTACTGCTGCCAAGTGATTTGTATGTGAGTTTTGCATTGAAGCTCCTTTCCTGGCTTGTGTTTTAAAAGGGTTAAGATTAATGATAACTTGCCCATTGGTGTCCCTAGACAGAGGCTACACAACTTGGTAGCCTGTGAGCATCTTCCAGTACTCAGAAAGCTAGCCTGCTTATCAATACTTCCAAAGACCAAGATTTTACGTGAAGGATGCCAGTGGTGGCAGTTCTTAATAAGATCCCAGGAGCTCTGATGTGCAACTGGAGTTAGTAATTATTTTTCCTATCTTACAGATTTTACATCTTCTAGAAATGTTATCTGGGTCATACTGGAGGATTATGTTTCCATTTATGTCTATGGGCCTTTCAGAAGAAGCATTCCCATAATTTATAAAACCTATTATTTCAGGTTTATCTTGATGTGGCATAAAAGCTGTGCCAGGTACCAGCCAAATAAGCACATAAAATTTGGCAAAAAAGTGTTTGCAAGCACATGTAAACATGTAATTGAGAGCCAGAAATGTCATCCTATCCTCTTTGTGTGCTTTCGTCTGCCAGGTGGGACTCTGTGTGCTGACATCTTCTCTCCCTGTGTGAATTCTTGATATGATTGCATAAAAACCAGTAAGGGAACAGACACATCCCACATTGTCGTAGCAAATATTCAGACACAAAAGCAGTATCGATTTTTCAAAGAAGAATAAAAAAGATTAAAGAATGAATATTTTTTTCATTCTTCTTAAAGAAAAGACTTTGGGATTTTGGTTAACATTTTTTTAGACATCTCCACTCTTCTGTGCTCTGGATTATATCTTTCATGCTGTTTCTGAGCCTTCTTCCTTGTGATTCCCTCTATGAATTTGTTCCCATTTTATTTGTAATAAGCTCACATTTTCTTTGTATAAAACTACACTTTTGAGCCAGCATTCTATCAAGTCAGTGATCTACTTTTTTGCTTTTGTATAGTAAGCATGTATTCTCTTTTAAGTGACAAAGAACTCAAACTTGGTTATACAAAAGCAGGTAATCCAAATGAAGAAAGATACCACACTAGGGTTCTCTTGATTTCTCAGTTCTGTATTCTTAGCAGTACTTTTACTTTCATTTGTGTATCTGTTTAAGCATGGCCAGATTTTATTTTATTTTTTATTCTTCTCTCATACAATACATTCCAATGGCAGCTTCCCTTCCCTCTACCCCTTTCAGTCCCCTCCTCACCTTCCTTCTCCCCTAGATCCATGTCCCTACCCCCAAAGGAGCAGGCTTTCCAGGGACATCAAAAGGGAACAACAAGACTAGGCACAAACCCTGACATCAAGGGTGAACAACATAACTCAATAAGATAAATAGGATTCCAACAGCAGGCAAAAGCATCAGAGATACTCCCACTCTCACTGTCAGGAGTCCCAACAAAATATCCAGTCAATAGCAATAAAGTATCTGAAGACGACCTAGTGTAGACCCATGCAGGCTCTGTGCTTGCTGCTTCAGTATTTGTGAGCCCCCATGCACTCTGCTGCTGGCAATGCTTTCCTGGTGTCCTGGACGACTGTTGACCCCATATTTCTTTCTCCCCCTCTTCTGTGGGGTTCCTGAAGCATCTAGTGAAGAGAGCTGATTGAGACCTCCAAGTTGGACTCTTCTCTACCTAAAGTTTGGCCATGGGCCTTTCTTTTTTCTTAATGAGTACAAATTGGAATCATTTTACATGAATGTCTAAAATTTAATTTTTCTTTTCTGATTTTTACTATACTTTACAAATACTTTCTATAGATTTTGCTCTGATAACTAAAGCCTTGGACTGTGATCTGGACAAAGGGCAACATGCAGATATAAGCTGATCTGATCTGAATCACTTGAAAAAATCTTTCAGGGTGACTTTGCATATTCCCATCAGGGAGTCTACAAACAAATAGCATTTGTTATTACAACTTGAGAATCTGCAGAGTAAAAATGCTGAAGATGGCTGAGTCAAGGCTGCCCTGTGTTACATAATGACAATTCTCATACAGACTCAGAACTCAGAAACCAAAGCTTGATGTTTGTGTCCATTTACCACAGCCAGTGTGCTAGCTGTTAAATATTCTGTTTGAAGTGCAAAGGCCCTGAGGTAGGAACTTACTAGATGCACAAGCAAGACAGAAATAGGTGAAACAGGAGATAACAATATAGACATCTGAACCACAGTTGGCATTCCATACAGGCTGGGCAACTCTGGCCCCATTCTTTCCAAGAGGAGAAAGATAACAGAATCATTCTAGCTTCATCAAACCAATGCTTTAGTGAAACAAGAGTAGAGTTAAGGAGAAATGGGAGATAGAAATTTCTCTATTAGGATCTAGGTAACAGGAAAAAAGACATGGTGTTCTGAAGAACCGCCATTTCAAGCTAAGGGACAAAGAGTTCAAGGCTCAGATAAGTGGACCTTGATAAGAGATTTTGCTCTCTGAAATCCATTAAACCATGCCTGGACATCTTTCTAATTCTACAGCTCTGACAAGAAAGGATGCTCTGTATGACTTGTGAGGAGAGGCCAAGGGCTCTAATAAAATGTCCTATAATACAAATGACTGCCTTTCCCAACAGTGAGCCAGCCCAGGCACCAGTAGTAGGCAGCCTAGAAGACATTACCATACAAAATATGAAGAAAAGCAGGTGTGACTAAAGGAGATACCAGGAATTCAGAGATGGTAAGACAGAAAGGAGCTGTCACAAGTTAACTGGAGGTACAGTGAGACAGGTGGTGCACAATACTAGACTCCAGGTTGACATTCAACATGGACTTCCTTATTGAGGAGACATCATTGAATACAATCTAATTTCCAGACAGGTGAGGTTAGTGAGGGAGAAAAGACACAGCATGGAATCTCTGGCTGACTGGAACACCTAGAGAAGAAAACAGGAAGCACAAATGAATTGTGAGACTCTCAGGAAGGTATTCTAGGCCAGAGGTAACAAAAGTAATTTGAAAAGGGGGTGGAGGTGAGGACATCTGAAGTGGACACTGAAAGCAGGGTCTGATGAGAGAAAACTACTGCCATCAAAGCAGAACAAATGCTTGGCTGACCAGGTGAACAGCAATGTCATTCCTGGTCAAGGGCTCCAGAATGTGCTAGAGAAGATGGCTGCTACTGCCAGGCTAGATTAGAGGCCTCCTGGATAGAGGTGTCTGGTAGTCAGCTAGAAATATAGATTTGACAATGAAAGATATACCAGAAAGTTAACTGCAACCGTGTTTGTGAAGAGCAGGGCACTTATGAGACCTTAGGGACCATTAGCATTGACATCTTCAAAAACAAATTAAACAGCAGATATCATTAACCATCTAATACTGGAAGGAATTGAAAAAGTGGGGAGGTCTGAGGTGTATGGAAATGCAGAGCTTAGCTGACAGGAGGAAGGAGTTTGTACTTCATGGCTGAAAGACACGAGGCAAAAGGAGCTGGATGGAGAAACATTTAGATATTTTTAGCGTGAAGTTGCCAGATGGTCAGTTTCCTTAGCTGTGTGGACATTTCTCCCCACATGCCCCCTGGATGCTTCTGTAACTGAAGCTAACTTATGTTTTATAGAATGTTGGACAGTGTTGAATTAGTAGGTTGAATGGTTTTTCACAAATAAATTAAATACCACAAAATTTGGTTTCTTAGTGAGCCTGGGGGAGAGTTCACTCTGCTTCTTCTTATACTGTGAAGCCCCTTCTATCCTACAGGTGGTGCTGTTAACCCACAGTATGGCTCCAAGCAGCAAGCCCAGGACTTGAGGTCAACACAAACTCACTGGGACTCACAAACTCACAGAGAGCAGATTATAGTGAAAGGAACTAGATAATTACATTTTGGAGACTTATTTTTCCTCAAAGAGCAAAATTGTATTAATAGTAAATTTTATGGTAAAGAAATGTTGGGTTTCTAACAACATTCTTTTGGTTTTTGCTGTGTTGATTTTGTTCAGTTAGGCTTGTCTTAATAGCAGGGTTTTGATTTTCTGCATCTTAAAAGAACATATTTGTGGATGATAAAGAGCTATGTTCCATTATGTCTAATCCATATTGCTGAGTGTGGCAATGGACAAGGAAAAGCACAAAACATAGGCAGTGACAAAATGATAAACAGGGGAGGAGGGGGCAATTACTGGGTGGTTGAATTTATTTTCAGTGCACTTTTCTGTATTATTTAAAGTTTTCTAGAGTGATATGTCATTTTTTAAAAACAATCAGCTTTATCAAAGGTTAATTTACACACTATAAGACCCACACACTTAAAGCAATGCATATATATATATTTTTTAAATCACAATGATTATGTCATTAAATCCATGGCTGGTGAGATAGAATGCAGAGTTGATTTCACAGACATCTCCTATATTTTCCTATTGTGAAGAAAGTGATAAATGGAGAGAATGTTAAAAGCTGTCTTTGTTTTAAACAGCATGATTTAGGAGCTGAGAGCTGTGTTTACTTTTGAGATGTGCTTTTGAGTTCTTATAGGAAGGAAAACAGTCCACCAGACATGCATTCCAACAGGTAGGCTCATCACCCGCAGCTCTGTCTGGCTTGGTTCACAGTGCTTGTGTTGCTCCTTTCAACTTGCTGTTAGATGCCAGAGATTCAGATTGCAGCACTGAGTTGGAAACCTCCCAACAGCAGCAATTTCCTGTAAAGTTGCCTTATTATAGAAAGAAATAGAATTTGATGATCACTTGATTCTTAGTAAACTAGATACAAAGAAAGAGTAAAGGAAGCTTTTTTTTTTTTTTTGCTTGTTTGTTTTTTGAGACAGGTTTCTCTATGTAGCCCTGGCTGTCCTGGAACTCACTATGTAGACCAGGCTGGCCTCAAACTCAGAAATCTGCCTCCCTTTGCCTCCCAAGTGCTGGGATTAAAGGCATTCGCCACCACTGTCCGGCTCAAAAAGAAGCATTTTTATTCATATATCAAATTGACCTATCAGTTTGATCAGAATAATCAAAAGTTACCTATTAAAGCTAAGTACTCATAAGGAAAACTAATTGGAGTCATCTTTTTGAATTTATGGTGAAATCAAGAGCAAACTGTGGTATGTATTTATGTGCTAACCTTGATTCCATGCTGACTCCATGTTGGAAATTATCATGATCTTTCCAAAAACTCAGAGATTCAGTACAACTTCAAAACTCAGATTCTAATGATATTAACCTTTAGGAGAAGAGCCAAGCCATTGATCCAGTTGTCTGTCCTATCTCAGCTAGCTTAAAAAAATTCTGAGCTCTACAATCTGCCTTTCTGAAAAGATAATGGCTTTTACTGCTTTAATAATACATAGTATTTACTGAATGCATACTACATACCTTGCTTTTATCAGCTTATATTACAAAAAATACTGCATTTCAGAAGAGCAAAATAAAGTTTATGTAAGGGAGAGTCTTTTCTAAACTGTAATATTGTGGTTATGTTCAACACAAGGTTGCACATCAATTGCTGAGTTCCAGTCATAAACTGAAAGGATACATCCATGCTGGCAGCAGCTTGTCTTGGTGGAGTCACACAACTTTTGCACACACTGCATGACAGCCAATGCCTGTGCTCCTTTAAGCATTGAAAATGTATGAAGCTTTTGGGCTCATGGATTTCAGACATGAGACTTGCATGTTTTCCCTCATTGTTCTCTGTAAGCAATTTTATACTTTTCTTTTTCAGCGACATTTCTTTTTCTTTGTTTATTTTTTCTTCTGAGGTTTATTTCTTTATTACTCATATAGTTCTTAAGTATGAAGAAAGTCACATGGTTCTGACATAAGGAAATCTTCCAATATAAAGTGAAGGGCTGCATAGAGTAACTGTAAAGTATATTAACTGTATTCTGCTCCTTTTAAGTATTAAGTATTGCCACCCAGCCAATAAAAAGCCACATTTTCTTTAGTTGCTTCTTCAAGCTTTTGACTACTATAGAACAATTTTTAAAGAGTCCTGGGATGATCGGCCCTCTTGGTTGTCACTTCAAGTTCACATTTGTTTTGAGTTACTGTATTCCCTCCTCCTCAGCCAGTTCAACTCCAATAATTTCCTCAATTTGAGAACTAAATCTCAGATGCATTCTTAGGAGACTCTTTTCTTCCTTTTTTTTTTTAAAAAAAATCAAATCATAATTTTTACTTATTCACACAGGGGTTAAAAACACAAAAAGGCAGGATGTGGGAAAGGGGATGACACTGGAGTGTGGGTGTTCAGGGGGAATACAGATATGTTTCAGAACAGGGTATCGGCTGGGTGAAGGTTCAGGGGACAGGTCACTATGACTCTGCCTATGATTCACTTGTCCTTATCTAAGTTGGTACTATCCACCAAGGCTACCTATTTACAAGGTCTATAACTACTCAGGCTGCTAAATTTCCACAAAAGCTGCCTGTTTTCAATACTTTATAGCCATCTGTTTCAATGTTTTTCCACAGAGACCCAAGGCTTTGTATTAGCATGCATGTATATCAGGCTTACTGCTGATTTTAGGCCTATGGCTGATTTTAGGCCTTCAGTGTGTAAGCAGGGGCTGCCCCTGACATCTCCTCCCTTCTCTAAGTATAGAAGGGCCATGACAATTCTAATCTTGTGGAGGCGGGGATAGAGGCCTGACCTCCAATAATTGAAGGGGCCCTTGTATCGGCTCCAATCCCCCTGTCTTTGTCCAGTGAGGCATGAGGGCCATACCCATACTGATGTCTTTTTCCTGGAGAGGGGATACTTTGGACATCAACCCCTATTCAGCAACATTTCTATCTATACTACAACAGGGAAAGTTGGTTTTTTTGTTGTTGTTGTTTTGTCTTGCTTTTTGATATTCTTCAATGAGTTGAAAATAAAACATCTTTGTCTAGTTCAACCTTGGACTGATTAAAATTTTTTAGTTAGTTAGGTCTTCCTCTTGGCCTGAGTGACCTCATTTTACAGAATGGTAGAGGCAGAGTCGACCATCTTAACATGCACAGGCAGGATATTTGACCATTGAAATAAAGTTAAAAACAGATGGCAACTTAGATTCATGGATGCCAGCTTCAACTTTATGTGTGTGGTTAATGGAGCTGCAATGGACTTTACACTTAATATAGCTTAATTTTTTTCATTACATTTTGTTTTGTGGTTAATACAACTGCTTTTATCTATCAAAATTTTCTAATTAATCAAGCTTGTCAAAACTTAAGACATAAGACACACAGAGCAAAGTTAGTGCGCAGGTTTCAGATGGCAAGCCACTTGGCTGCACAGACAGCATCTTCAGCTGTGAAAGCTGTTAATCACCAATATCAAAACCACCCAGAGCAAAAAAGAAGAAAGGCCAAACAATGAAAGTATAGCACCACTGTCTGTCACATGTAGCAATATTTTGAAATGGACTTCTTACATAAACCTTAATAGTCTTCATTTCTTATGAAAAATTTTCATGACCTTACTAGAGAGCTACGCTTCACTTGTGCTGTATTTCTCCTACAGAGCAGAATGCCTTTTGCAAAGACACATTTTAACATCATCAAGGAAGCAGTATTTCCTTACGATGAAACTTACTCACATGGAAGATGTTGCTATGGTAGAGCATCCCATCTCTGAGTAAGGGAAACAACCCAGATAAAGTGCTTCCATTTCCAAGAAAGAAACACCAATCAATTAAACAGAAAGATTCCTCTACTGCATTCTGCATAAAGTCTTCTCTTCTCCCTACCTGTCCCTTCTCTGTCCACCCTTTCCTGTTCACATTCTCTCTCTCTTTTTTTAATTTATTTTTATTTATTTTTTAAATCAAATCATAATTTTTACTTATTCACACAGGGGTTATAAACACAAAAAGGCAGGATGTGGGGAAGGAGACGACACCAGAGCATGGGTGTTCGGGGGAGTACAGATATCTTTCAGAATAGGTTATCCGCTGGGTGAAGGTTCAGGGGACAGGTCACTATGTCTCTGCCTATGATTCACTTGTCCTTACCTAGGTTGGTATTATCTGCCAAGGCTACCTATTTACAAGGTCTATGACTACTCAGGCTGCTAAATTTCCACAAAAGCTGCCTCTTTACAGTACCTTATAGCTATCTGTTTCAATGTTTTTCCACAGAGACCCAAGACTTTGTGTTAGTATACATGTATGACAGGCCTGTTGCTGATTTTAGGCCTATGGTTGATTTTAGGCCTTCAGTGTATAAGCAGGGCTGTCCCTGACATCTCCTCCCTTCTCTAAGTATAGAAGGGCTGAGGCAATTCTAGTCTTGGGAAGACGAAGATAGAGGTCTGACCTCCAGTAATTGAAGGGGACTTTGTAATGGCTATGGTATCCCTGTTGTTGTCCAGTGAGGCATGAGGGCCATACCTATCCCAATGTCTTTTTTTCTGGAAAGTGGATACTTTTGACATCAACCCCTATGTGGTCAGGCTTGTCCCTCAGGGAACCCAGAGAGATATTTTTAACTTTTATTTATATTCCGTTGCAGTGCTTAGCCTCTTAGCCTAAGCAAGAATTCAGATGACCAGTAAAAGGGGGTTCTGGGTAGCCCCTCTCTGTTTGGTCTAGGGGCGGAAGTCTCCTCTTTTAGGTTGGGTTGTGATGGATTTTGGGAACACCCTGGATAAAGTAACAACCTCATCTTGAGTCTCGTGGTCCTCCATAGCTAACTTATGATAATGTACCTGAATAGATTTTGCTACCAAATTATTTATCTGTTGTTTCACAAAGTTAGTCAGCCTATTTAAGGCCCAGGGACTAAAAGAAATAAGCAAAAATAACCCAATTAATGGTCCCACGAAGGGAGGAAGTAGGGTTGACAAGCATGGAGAGGTTGAAAGCGAATTCTTGTGCCAG
>NW_021604670.1:9304664-9314006 GCF_004785775.1 Grammomys surdaster | reverse complement strand
TTTTGAGGGTGGGGAGGTGGGAGTGAGGGGGGGTAGATAGAGGTTACATCCACAGAGAAGAAGGAGGAGGGGTGAGGGGATTGGGGGTTCCTGGGTGGGTGGGGGATGGGGTAAGGGGACAACATAGGAAATGTAAATAAAACATCCAATAAAAAAATAAAAAAAATAATAAAAAAATAATAAAAAAATAAAGAATTGCCATTAAGGACTGGAGAGATTACTTAGTAGTTAAAAGTACCTGCTGTTCTTGAAGAGGACATGGATTCATTTTCTAGCACCCACAGGGTAGCTCGACCTACCTGTAACTTTAGTTCTAAGGAATCTAGTACCTTTTTCTGCCCCACATGCCACCCATGTGGGTGGCAGACATACACATCGCTCACAAACATACATACAGACAAAATATTCATACACATGAAATAACACTTTTAAAAGGAACTATCATCGGTGTAAACTGATAAAGAGTTAAAGGGATTTTTTTGGATTTCTTCCTATAACTCCAAGTGAACCCATAATGATCTAAAAAAAAGTTTACTTATCCCCTTTATGATTGTCCTTGCAAAAAATAATTTTTATTTTGAAACACTTGTTTAGTAACTTTTTTTAGTTGAACACTTTTGTAATGTTAATGTGATATAAGGCACAACTTAAAAGCAAATGATACCAAGATGTTGAATAAAACTTTTTTCTAACATGTAAATTTTATTTCTTTTCTACCTATTTCCTGACATATATTTTAGTAGAATGATCCCAATCTTCCCTGTGGACATTTTTCAGAAGGAAACATTTTTGTTTTACAATTAAAGCAAACCATTTACTTTTATAAAAAAAGGAAATATGATATAATCTAAGTTTAGCATATTCTGTACTTTAAATCTCTAGAGAATATATTTATATGAAATACTGATGAGGTATTATGGACAAAAGGCATGCATATTGATTTCTCATTGATTGCTCCCCATTTTTGGAATTTTGAAATAAAAAGCATGCCATCAATGTTGATTACAAACTGATGTCATGTAGGAAATCATGAATGAGGAAGAAATAAAAACAATCACATCACTTTTTATCTTAAGTTTATCTAATCATCAGAGACATTCCATACCAACTGAAGCCTACTAAATATTGCTGTGGTATCCTTAAAACTTCATTTTGTAATAAATTGTGGTATTTAATGTTTTGAAAATTTTTACAACCAACAGGAAGCTATTTTCAGAATTGCAATCTAACAACGCTTGAATAATTTATTCTGTAAGAATATAGTCCCCATGAGCATGCAAGTTCCTACTTACAGACATGTGGTTGACTGTGTGGTCAGTCTAAGGTATGCTAGATAACGTTGGTCTGCTCAGAAGCCACAGATGTCTCGATTCTATGATCAGAATCTATGAACAGAAATTAAGCCATGCCCACTTTCTCTGATGACTGTACCTCCCAAGCAGAGTTTAGTGCCTGTCAATCATTGTCCACTATGATTTCTTCTGTAGCCAAACTTTGAACTAATGTAAAAGAAGTAAATTTCCTTATTCCTAACAATACATAGCAATAAAAGCCCCCTGGTACACTGTTGAAAATCTAGATTGAATGGTACTAATGCTGAAATCTATCAACCCCTAGGATAGATTCAGAATAATTTGGTCCTGGAAATCTTCAGAATCTTAATGAGTGAGCAGCATAGGGTACTGTCAGTATTTTAGCAAAGCTATAGGCCACACAAAGGAAGAGTTAGTAGCATTCAAATAACTCATTTTAATCTTTTTCCTGGTCAAATTTACCATACCTTTTCTGTTCTTATATTTTGAAATTTAGATTTCCATCTAAATTGCTTAGTATATGTGTAGTTTCGTAAAGGTGAGCAACTGTAGACATGGAAATGCTTACTTTTATTGAGTTGGTGTCTTTAATGAGTTGGTGTCATAATGCAGGCAAGCTACACAGCCCTTCACCTGCAGCTACTAGAACAGCAGTGCTTTGGATTACAGAAGGAGGCTTGGGAGGCCGAGTACTTCAAGAATAGATTGTCATCAATGGCTCGTTTGTCCTTTCCTTACCGTTCTGTTTTATATTGATTTTTAATTTCGGCAGTTAAAAATAATTCTGTGCACCTAAAGAAGTGTTCAGCATCCCTAGTCATCAGGGAAATGCAAATGAAAACAACAGTGAGATTCCACCTCACACCAGTCAGAATGGCTAAGATCAAAAACACAGGTGACAGCAGATGTTGGCGAGGATATGGAGAAAGAGGAACACTCCTCCACTGTTGGTGGGATTGTAAACTGGTACAACCACTATGGAAAGCAGTCTAGCAGTATCTCAGAAAATTGAACATAGCATTACCTGAGGACCCAGCTATACCACTCCTGGGCATATACCCAAGAGATGTTTCAACATACAACAGGGACACATGCTCCACCATGTTCATAGCAACCTTATTTATAATTGCCAGAAGTTGGAAAGAACCCAGATGCCCTTCAACAGAAGAATGGATGCAGAAAATGTGGTACATTTATACAATGGAGTACTACTCAGCTATTAAAAACAATGAGTTCACGAAATTCTTAGGCAAATGGATAGAGCTGGAAAATATCATCTTGAGTGAGATGACCCAATCTCAAAAGAACATACATGGTATGCACTCACTGATAAGTGGATATTAGCCCCAAAGCTCACAATATCTAAGAAGCAACGTATAGACCACATAAAACTCATGAAGAAGAAGGAAGACCCAAGTGTGGGTTCTTTGGTCCTTTCTAGAAGGAGTGTCAAAAGTTTCAACCAGAGCACCCAAAGTCTAAACCGCCAGCCAGAGAGCACAAAGGGAGGGACTCATGTCTCTACCTGTATAGGTAACTGAGGGTGACCATGTCAGACTTCAGTGGAAGTGGAGGGCCATGGTCCCCGAAAGTTTGGATCCCCTTACTGTTTGGGAATTCGACAGCAGGGAGATGGGACTGGGAGGATGTTTGGAGCACACCCTCATAAAAATAGGAGGAGGGGGTATGGGATAAGAGATTTTGGGGGAGAATGGGAGAGGAGATAACATTGAAAAGTAAATATGTATAATATCCAAAAAAAAACCCACACAAATAAAGGGTCCAAAAAAAACAGAAAGAAAGAGAGAGAGTTTACTTATCTTAAATTAATTTCAAAAGTTTCTAGGAGTTGCTAATTGGCTAAGATCCTATTTTAAGCTCTCCACAAAAGAATTTAAGTCTCTGTTCAATATTCTCAAGAGAGATGTAATCCTAATTTTCCTCAACAGTTAATTGACAAAAGAGAGGTAATCTCACAAAAAGTAGAAGAAGCTATTACTAATCGATATATTATATAGCCTGATTAGTTGTCGGAGGTGATATTACAGTCCTTTGACAAAAGATTATTAATATAGATTTATATATCTTTAAATAGGGTCTTCATGACTCACTGAGTCTGGAAGGAGTGACTGTTGGCGCTTCTGCCCTGATTTTACAAGAACTCTGAAAAATTGGCTTTAAAAACAAAAGAGGGGGAACGGTACCCCCCGCCCACAGAAGGAGTCCCCCTGAAATAATCTCCATCATGCTTTGTTCACTTTTAACTCTCTAAAGCTGAAAGCTCATAGCAAATCTGCTGCTGTCTGCCTCTGGCACCACTGAGACCAACATAAACCTTGCCACAGATATGGGGAAGGACCCTCTTACCCTTAAAGGGAATGGCCCAGACCCAGTTCCCTTACAGGGCCAAGGATTGATATGCCTGTTTGATACCACAGAAGGCACAGCTAACCAGCAACCAAAAAAATTAATGAAATAAATAGATACCCCCACAAAGCCAGGCCCAACCATAAATAAGATGAATAACAATTTACATCCAGGGAAGAGAAATCTCCCTGAGAATTCCCTTCTTTTTCCTTTCCAGGTAAAAATGAATCACCAGTGATGTCTGCTGTTAGAAGTTCTAATCCAGAAGCGGGCCTCCGAAATTATACTACTCAGACCTTTGAAGGGCCACTGACAAGAACATCAAACAGCTAGAGATTGACATCACTAATCTGAAGAAATCCCTCGTTTCACTGTCTGAAGAGACCTCCTAAAATTGCAAAGATCCTTATGGGACTCAATTTACTCTATCACAATAGAAAAGGCTGTGTACAGCTCTTGATTGTGCACAGCCCTTAAAGAAGAATGATGGCCTTTACATAGACAAGACACGGAGGGTTAAAGAAAGCATGCAATAGGTTAGTGAAAGCCCTGAGAAAAATCAGAGAGAGAAAGAGACAGATGAATGCTGGTACAAGAATTGGTTTTCAGCCTCTTCAAGGTGGTCAACCCTACTTCCTCCCATCTTGGGACCCTTATTTTGGTTCTTTTTGCTTATTTCTGTGGGTCCCTGGCCCTCAAATAGGCTGACTAACTCTGTGAAACAACAGATAAATAATTTGGTAGCAAAACCTATTCAGTAACATTATCATACTTTAGCTGTGGAGGACCACGAGACTCAAGATGAGGTTGTTACTTTATACAGGATGCTCCCAAAACCTATCTCCACCCAACCTAAAAGAGGGGACTTCTGCCCCTAAACCAAGCAGAGAGAGGCCACCCAGAACCCCCTCTGACTGGCGATCTGAATTCTTGCTTAGACTGCGAGGCTAAGCACTGCAAGGGAATATAAATAAAAGTTAAAAATATCTCTCTGGGTTCCCTGAGGGACAAGCCTGACTGCATAAGGGTTGATGACAAAAGTATCCCCTCTCCAGGAAAAAGACACTGGGATGGGTATGGCCCTCATGCCTCACTTGACAAGAACAGGGGGACTGGAGCCATTACATGGTTCCTTTCAATTACTGGAGGTCAGGCCTCTATCCCCACCTTTGAAAGATTAGAATCGCCACAGCCCTTCTATACTTAGAGAAGGGAGGAGATGTCAGGGGCAGCCCTGCTTACACACTGAAAGCCTAAAATCAACCATAGGCCTAAAATCAGCAATAGGCCTGTCATACATGTATACTAACACCAAGTCTTAGGTCTCAGTAAAAAAACATTGAAACAGAGGGCTATAAGCTTATGTAAACAGGCAGCTTTTGTGGAAATTTACAAGCCTGAGTGGTCATAGACCTTGTAAATAGGTAGCCTTGGCAGACAATACCAAGTTAGATAAGGTCAAGCGAGTCACAGGCAGAGTCACAGTGACATGTCCCCTGAACCTTCACCCAACGGATACCTGGTTCTGAAGATATCTGTATTCCCCCTGAACACCCACACTCCAGTGTCATTCCCTTCCCCACATCCTGCCTTTCTGTGTTTATAACCCCTGTGTGAATTAATTACGATTTGAGAAAAAATAAATTATAAAAAAGAAGACATAGATTAAAAAAATAATTCTGTTTATGAGTCATAGACTTTTTTTTTTTTTGTAACTCACTCAGGGTGCCGTCTAGTTTCCTGAAGCACTGTTTTGGTTGTTGCAGTAAATCTTTCATAATTGCATGTTCTTTGAATATTTTTCTCAAAAAATGCTGGGTAATTGTCTCCCCTGTATCTTCACACAGGGATATTGAAACGCCTATTCAGACTTGCTATCTGCCAACAGTCAGGGTGTGCAGCCCACTCTCGGCCTGCTCACTGCTCCTTTGTAAAGATGCAGCTGCATTGTCTGTTTCATCCTAAGGATTGTGTGTGAAGGATTGTGTAATGATGTGCCTGTCACATGATACTAGCTCAGTAGAAGTCAGTCGTATTATTTCTCTTAGTATTCATTTTTAAAAGATTACACATATGCTAACCAATTTAGAGCAATGAAGCTAACTTCAGAATATAAGAATAGGAGGGCAAGTTGCTGTTCTCAGCCTATTCTAGTGCCTGGTGAACAGACATTGGCATAATAGTGCTTTGAGGAACTCTTACTTTCTTCCAGGGTCCCTGAACTTAACTCGTTGAGGACATACAAGGGCATACATTTTAGTGTGCCCTGTTCCCATGATTCTCAGGTTCACCCTGTACTTTTTCCCTGTCTCACTACTGGGACCATGGTGCTATATTTTTAACTCCTCAGTCTGTAACATGCCATTAGCATGTCATACATTTCCCTAGATGTCTAAGCATGTCTACAAGTGTATTTGTTGTGCGTCACCTCTTTAAAGCATTGTAGTTTCTAAAGACATATCCAGTGAGTAGCTATGGAAGGGAATGATGAATCATCATTTTACAAAGCTTACCAGACCCATAAGGAATGGCTATCTACTCTTCCGGTTAGTTCAACTTCTAGGTTTCTCAGCCAAATCATTCCAATCACCATGTGATGTGCCAGCTAGTAAAGTAGACACTGGCTGCTAAGATTTTCCTAGTTTAGCTCCTCTGGTAGCTTTAGGTAGGATTCTCTATCATATTACAGCTGTGTATTCTTATTTGTGTTGTTCTGAATATCTCTATTCTAGACTTTGTTTAAGCTATTTTTGCTGTGTTGGAAAAGATTGCTTTGCATGCTAACTAGTCCTGTGAATTTAAAAACTGATACACATAATTTGATTTTGATGATTATTAGTTTTGAAGAATTTTTTTAATATCACTTCTAAATTATTGATCATCCTCTATTCTAGCTCTCTTTGAGAGTGAATGGCCTCTGACATCTGATATGCCTCACTAGATCTTTGTTGTGAGGGTTTTTGTTTTTATATGAATGTTGCTTTGAGTATTCCTATGATAAAAACTTTGAACCTCTCACAAATTTGGACACTTATCTCCTGATTTAGTGCACTACTGTCCTGCAGGATATTTTATGTGCATTCTGAAATCTACAGAGTCCTTCACTTAAATAGCAACTCTGCAGAAACAAATAAAAGACAAATAGAACATAAATGGAGTGTTTACTAAACATCCTCCTAAAATCTAAGTTTGCTGCAATAACAAGCTTTAAAGGAAGGAGATGTGATATAACAGAAAATTCTTTGGGCAGTTTTTATCCTTCAACAGAGAGAACAATGTGGTAATCTTCCTGGAATAGGAAATGAGACTGAATTGCCAAGAATGAAACTCCTAGATACAGACAGTAGAAACTACCTTGTGGAGGTGTCTGGTTTCAGACATATCATTCAGCTATAGTCTCATAAGCAAAAAGGAGTTACAGTCAATAAATACATCCTCCTTGGTATGACTTAAGGTATTTAGTCACTTTTTAAACCTTTGAACATTTTTCCTTCCCCTCTAAGGTTAAGGAAATATACATGAGCACTCTTTAAGTCCTAAATATTCTTTGTACTTTATAAGTGAGATCAGAAGAAAAACTTGAATAGTATCCTTAATGTACTAGAATACTCAGCTGTAGGTTTTAAAAATGTCTTATCAAAATGTTATTCTTTTTAAGAGGGCTTTTAGAGATTGTCTTTAATAAGTTGAAAATCAGGTAATTTTTGAAGCTTAGTGTTTAACTAAACAGTCATGAACTAGAATGTGATTTTCCTAAAGAGATGTTATTTTAAGCATATGGAAAACTGTGGTAAGGGCGCATAGTGCATGCTATTAAGTCTATAATAGAATCTCACCAGTTCTCTCCAGCTATGATACTTAGTCCGGATAAACAGCACAGCATAACAACCCTACAGGTCTTTCTTTCTACCTACTTATCTAGAAATGGATAGTCACACACTAAAGCAACCCATCCATATACCACTGGGCTGATCAATGTATGTATGTATGTATGTATGTATGTATGTATGTATGTATGTATGTATGAGTTGCAAATTTGAATGCCTGCTGTACCTTCCCAATGAGATTTTGGAGTGGCTTTTACTTACTTTGATCTCATTATGTTTCTTCAGTCTCCCTGTTGATTATCTGTAATTTTATTTTCTATTCCAATTGCTAGTCTACTATCCACTCAGTAACCACTTTGCCTTCCACCATCACAGCAACAACAGAGAACATGATCTCTAGTCCGTAAGTCCTTAAAACCCTCCCTTTTCCCTTGACTGCCTTGAAGCTATTCTTCAAATATGGCAATGACTTCTTTATCCAATTACTCATGTGACCACCTGTGGTGTTTTCTTTCCTAAAACCCTATCATGAGTCACTTGATCATGGAATGAAGGTCCTTTTGATGATCTGGTCTTATCACTTGGCAGCCTGTCCCTTTTTCGAAATTGTTGTTAAATTAAAATGTAACTGATTGCCACATGTGTAGGTATGAGCTGATTTGCCTCCTTGGCCTTTGCTGGTTCTCATGACCAGAATATCCCCCATGTTTACTCCCCTTCTTTCCGTCCTTCTAGGCAGAGAGGTTGTTCCAGTTCTATTCTAATCCAGCCGTTGGGTTGAGTGATGCCTCTGTGCTTCACTGACTCTGTTTTCTGTCCTGCCTCCATACTTTCTTGGGTGCACCTCACTCATTGCATTTGACTAAACAATCTGCTTATATGATGGTCCCACTGAACTATACGGTTTTAAGGTGAGAAATTAAGTCCAATGAATCTAATACATAACTGGGGGCAGAAAAACAACCATTTGGAACTGTGTGTACAATTAATTGTTAATATGCTATGCTGTCATGATAAAGCTTTTCATAAACATTTCATATACCATTGCTTCTTAGTGAATTTGGTTATTATGCCTAAATGTATCTGTTTGTGTGCATACATGTGTACATATAATTAACTAGTTCTGTTTATGCACCAATACTTTGTTTTCTGAAATAAGACACATTGCTTGCTTTTGAAGAGTTGTCAGCTATGAGGAAATAAAATTAATATTAGAACATAATGTTATTTAATATATTTGGAGGAGTGCTTAATGGGATAAGGTGTCAAAAAAATTCCAGTCAGGCATATTGCAAAGTGTCCTTTGAACACTGAAACAAAGTACTTTCTTGAGCCAGATACTGACTTTTGAAGAGTTCACTGAAGCTCTTAATAGGAGATGTCCATCAAACCCTCCCCTCTGGGCTCAGGGAACTCTGTAGAAGGGTAGATGGGGAGAAAGTAAGAACTAGAGCATCAGTTGGAGAACACCAAGGTAACAAGACACTGTAAACACAGGAGGACCAATGCACAGGATGTGGAAGCATCTACAGGGCCTGCACAAGTCTCCATTAGATGGACTCTTAGGGCTGAAAGGAGAGGTGGATACATGACCTCATCTCAAACACAGAAACAATCTCCAATTTATGATTATTTTCAAAAACAAATATTCATTTTCTCCAGGTTATCTCACACGGGACACAAACTGCTTTTAAGGGTAGGTTCCATGGCCAACAGTAGATGGGCAACAGAAAATCAATTGTAGGTTCCATGTTTCCTAATGTATCAGAGCTTTATAAAAACTGTTTATCTTTCTTTCTTTCTTTCTTTCTTTCTTTCTTTCTTTCTTTCTTTCT
>NW_021604670.1:9234791-9304654 GCF_004785775.1 Grammomys surdaster | reverse complement strand
TCTTTCTTTCTTTCTTTCTTTCTTTCTTTCTTTCTTTCTTTCTTTCTTTCTTGTAGTTTTATGTATATGTTATGGCTTCTGGTTTTGTATTTTTATGGGATTCCTAAATGTGCAAATGCAGGTGTCTCAGTGTCTATATCTGTTTCTTGTACCCTTTCTTGGGCGTTTTATCATATGTTTGTTTTATCCTATTCTTTTTGTTTGTTTTTGTTTTGTTTTATTTTATTATTATTAGTGAGAGCCAGAAATCGGGTGGATGGGGGAGGGGAGGTAGGGAGGGATGAGGGGCATAGGGAAAGAAAAGTGTAATCAGAATATTTTGTAAAAAATCTATTTTTAATGGAAGAAAAATAATTGATGTACTTTCTTGAGTCCATTTAACACTTTATGTTAATATTAATTGTCAAGAATTTAATAATCCACAGGTTTCAATTATGAAGGCAGATTTTAAAAATTTGGCAAATGTGGTTGATTTTATAACACTGGGGCACTATTTCTTGACTACTGCTAGCAGCTAGGGTTCACTTCTCTTGTCTCGATCTTTTTAGGAAATTTGTACCTGCCTCATCCTGTCCCTTATTCCCCCTATCTACTTTGCTGATTCATGTTGTGCCCAGAAATGACAACTTTGTGCTGTCATATGATATAACTAGAGCCTCCTCCTCGTGTGTGTGTGTGTGTGTGTGTGTGTGTGTGTGTATGTGGTGCATGGGTATGAATGATTGTTAGGTATCTAGTGTTAGATATAATGCAAAACATTTTTATATATGAATATCCTGCATGGTCATAATACTATTGATGGTTTAAAATTCCATCAGGAAGCTACTAAGATGGCTTATTGGGTGAATACATTTTCTGTACAAACCTGGCAATCTGAGTTCAATCATAAACCAACATGAAGGTGGAAGGGAGAATCAACTCTGCAAAGCTGTCCTCAGGTTTGTGCACATGAACCTTGCCACACATGTGCCCAAGCTGATATGCAAAATAAACTGTAATTTAAAATTCCATTAAAATGATAGGCCAAGATTTTCTATTTTTGTTTTATATTTTCTAAGATAGACTTCTTTTTTTATATGAAACTAAAGTTTAATCATAATTATTTCTATTAAGTGTAGCTATTCAAGAATTCTAAAAGCGGCTAACACATTCTGTTATTAGTCATTTAAATATTTCATCAATGAGAGTCAGGTTTATTTGAATCATAGCTCTACCCATTAACACTATCATCCTAGATTTGTTGTAGGAGTGAGTAATAAGACAAGTTCCCTTTATGTTGTATACCTCATTATAGTGGTTTGTGTGTGTGTGTGTGTGTGTGTGTGTGTGTATAAGTTAAAAAAATGTTTTGCCAGGTGTTTGGTAAGCAGAATCAGTAATGAATTTTGTAGTCATGTCCTCAATTTCTGTTTTGCCATGATTCTCAGCACATAAGAGCTCACACTGAAGCAAACACTTAGAGTCGTGACTGTCAAAAGCTAAAGGAGAGATTGCCAAAGGGGTGTGCCTGCCCCTTTGAAGAAAGCTCCCTTTGGTAGTTTTTCAAGCAGTTGCTTGGCTACCTATTTTCTAATCAGGTATCTAATATTCCAATCAGACCTGCCTGGGCTCTGTTTCTCTGAAGATGTAGGTATAACCTTGGGTGATTTACATCTTTGTAACTCTCTCTGCTTTCAAATAATTTTTGTCAATTATTTTCTGCAAAGATCTTCAGTTGTTTTTATGTATGAAACTTGTAGCAGGATCACTAACTATGCTATATATGTCTAGCACAGGGCAAGATGTCTGTTAAGGAATCTTTTCCCAGTGCTTAACTAAAGCAAATATAATTTCTTAAGGACATTATGAAACATTTGGTCTGCGTTGATGTTTTCAAAAGTAACATGAAAGGTTAGGTGGGAAGTAGGTTAATTTTTAGTGTGATTGGTGGTAATTTCTGAAATTCAGTGTAGTATACTACACTGGCTACTGCTGTATAAATAAAGCATGCTTAGTAAAAGCATGCCAAGCAGCAAAATTCTGTCTAGAGTACATGCCTCTACATTTACCTTGCCCTCCCTCACCTTGGTGCTGTCATTAAATATGTCTTAGGTTTATTGAGCACCATTATTTGTTATGCTTTATAATTGCTTTCTAAATCAGATTCTAGTTTTATCAAACAAATATGGATGGGCAAAATCTTTTATTATCATGGCTTATATCAGTAAACCAGATGTTTTCAGAAGACTGTTTATATTCTGGTCTTTCTGGCTTTGACATCCTGCATTCTAACAAGGCTAAATTTGGATATATAAATACATTATACATCTCAAAATAAAAGCAGGTATTTATTTATTTACAAGTATTTACAATGCTACTCACATTATACTGAATGCTTTCATCTCCCATATACCTCCCAGATGCCCTCAGATGACTTCTATGCCAGGAAATACAAACCAGAAATATGCTTGAATAAAATGGCATGCTAACATGCACAAATATGAAAGCACTGGTTATATGAGAGGCATTTTCTCAAAACTGTAAAGATTTACTACTGTGTTTGGCACATAGATATGACTTAATTTGAAATGGTTGTAAACAAAATGCAAAGTAAAAGAAGATGTTACATTCTCCTTGTATTTAACTAACTTCCAGATCAATTGTGCCGAAACTTTAAGAATCCAGAATGGCATTTTCCCCCTCCATAACTGTGTAGAAACTTCATGCTGAGAATATTATAGACAATCAAACAGCCTTGTCCACAACTGTGTGCTAGCATTTGATAAAATTTTTATCCTTGACATAACAGTATGCTAGGTTTATAAAGAGATCTGGAAAAAATCATAGCCCTTGGACATTGATTTGGTAATGTTTAGGGATCATACTATTTTCAATTTAGCAAGCATGGTTGTCCAACATAGGCAATAATTTTGTTTCACTTGAATGGCAGGTAGTAATTACAATATGAATGACTTGCAACAATGTATCATTTAATCAGACCATAAGACAAACAATTAGGAAACAGACTCTTTTTATTTATCTGGCTGATCAGGAGCCAGTCCACTAATCCATGCACTAGTTTTAGTGGCTTTGTTCTTTGGGACTTAAATTTGTTTTGGAGTCTTAGCCTCAACAGGACTGAAAACTATCAACTGTCCTTTAACTCTGATTTTACATAGGCTTTTAAGTCCTGGACACACATAATCACAGTTAACTAAGTAGCTTAGAAATGGTACATATGCAATTTAACCCATGAGGAAAAAATTGAAAAGAGAAAATAGTCCTTAATCCACAAACTACTTGTGCTTTTAGTGAAAATGTAAACACTTAATGTTACTTTGTGAGAGTAAATTTTCCATGTCAACAGCTGTTTTTTTTCTTTTTTTTAAATGTATTCAGATCTAAGTAACTGCAAATTTTTCTGACTGAGAACTTTATTCAATTTTGTATTGTAAACTTGAGTTGTTTTAGTGGTTGTTTTGCCTGCATATTTAAATGTGCTCGTTCACAGATGGATTTCCAATAGTCAAAATGTGATTGCTGGTCAGGAGGGAACAATCTTTTCTCTTATGAGGGGGAAGGTTGATTCAGAGCATACACTGTGTGCACTTGCATTGTGGAATTCTAATCAAGTTTAGACAAGACCTTCTTGAAAGATCCCAAGACACTGAAGGTTTGTCATTTTGGGTCAAAAATTTGTTTGAAGTTATTAACACCATAAGCAGAAATATATACAGAGAGGGCATGGTTGGGACTTTGAGGAGGACTCAGGTCTCGATGCTATAGATGAGCATCATATCACATAGTGGTGAGGGGGCAGTTCTGATGAGACTTCAGGCCTGTGAAACAGAGTAGGGGTTCTTTCTTATAGGCCTCAGAGAAAGGGAAGGTTTCATGTGGTCAGGATTTCTCTGATTCTTGGGAAGCAGGCAAAGGGGAGGGAGTGATGTGTTAAGAAAATGACTCTCATGATGTGGAGAAAATGAGGAGGAGGAGGACCATGATTAGCATAGGATTATTCATTAAGGCCAAGTCTTCAGATGCCTCTGAGGCAGCTGGAAATCTGTAGACTTCCTTGGGAAATAGAGAATGACACTTGTCATTCTTCTAAAGTCCGACTACTTTGGGGTCTGCTTGTAGACTCTCAGACAGGATCCTGGTAGATTTCTATCACTTGCTATAGCAACAGGGATCCCTGACTCAACCATGAGCATGGAGCTAGAGAGACCTGCAGGTGGGCCCAAGTTGAGCTGCTTCTCATCTGGGATTTAAACTCTTTTCTCTAAATCACTCCATGCCTTTTTAAATAGTAAAAAGTTTTAGGATTTACTGCAGTATTGTTGAACAATAAAATGTGTAATTTGAAGGCATATAGGATGATGTTTCAATCTAGTTATGTATATAAAAAGGTTTCCATTGTCAAGCTAAGTAGTGTACTGTCACCTCACATAGTTATCTTTTGGGTATTTGGTTGGGATATTTAAGTTTTACTCTCTAGTAATTTCTAAGTGTACAGTACAGTATCATTAGCTATAGTCACTATGCTGCATGTGGAGTCTCCAGAATGTATATAATGTATGTGTGTATGTGTGTGTGTGCACGCATGTGTACATGTATGTTTATTCCTGTGTGTATGGAGGAAAGGACTTGAGGCCAGGTGTCCTCTCCACTTCCTCAATCACTCTTCACCTTATCTTTTGAGCCAGGATCACTCAGTGAAGCTGAATCTCACTGGTTAGCTGGGTGGATTGGCAGGTGAGCTCTAGGGATATTTCTTTCTCTTCCCTGTCAGTTCTTGTGTTATAGATGCACACCACTGGACTAGCTTGTATATGGTCCTGGTGATCTGCACTTGAGTTCGAATTCTTGCCTTACAAGCACTTTACCAACTAAGCCATCTCTTCAGTCCCAGAATTTATATACTTTGTAACTTAAAACCTTATTTACTTTGGTCATTACTCACCTGATCCTATTCTATCCCTAATAACAACCATTCTAAGCAATGTCTCCATGAGTTTGAGTTGTCTAGAGTTGTCTTAATTAGAGTAACTATTGCTGTGATGAAACACCATGACCAAAACACCTTGGAGAGAACAAACTGTTTATTTGGTTTAAGCTTCCATTTCACAGTTCATCATCAAAGGAGGTCCAGAGAAGAACTCAAGCAAGACCAGAACCTGGCATTTTTAGCTGATGTAGAGGCCGCAGAGGACTGCCACTTACTAGCCTTTTTCTGATGTCTTGCTCAGTCTTCCTTTGTATAGACTACTAACCCAGGAATGGCACCACCCACTATGTGGCTGGTCCTCTCCTGTCAATCACTAAATAAGAAAATGCACTATAGGCTTTCCTACAGCCCAATCCTGTGGAACCATTTTCTTAGTTGAAGGTCTCTCTTCTGAGATGACTTCAATTTGAGTCAAGTTGACATAAAACTATCCAGTACAAAGGTCTACATGTAATAGACACAATGTCTATCTCTGTCTGTTTATTTCATTTGCAATGTGCCCCTAAGTTCATTCTTATTATTGAAAATGACAGAATTTCTTTCTTTTTAAAGGATATATGATATTATATGTATTGATATAGTCATTTGTTGATGGACATACATTGTCTTCACACCTTGGATTAGTAATTACGAGTAGTATGCAAGTAACACGGTATGTTTTGGTGATAGTGATCTCTCTCTCTCTCTCTCTCTCTCTCTCTCTCTCTCTCTCTCTCTCTCTCTCTCTGTATGTGTGTCCATATTCAAAAGTAGTAATGCCAAGTCATACGATAGTTTTGTTTTTCAATTTTTTGAAAAATATCTATGTGGTTTTTCATGATACTTAGGGCAACTGACACTCCTACCCACTGTGTACTAGCCAATCTTTCTCTATGTTCTTGTAAGCCATTGTTTTTTATCTTCATTCCAATAATGATACTGAAACGCAATTTACCGAGGCTCAGATTTTCATTTCACAGAGGTTAGTGATGTCAAACTAATATACTTGTAGCCATTTGTGTACCTTCTGTAAAAATACATTTTTTTTCATTCAGTTATTGGTCTATTTTTAATGCTCTGATGTGCATGCTATGCTTGTGTGCTTTTTGTGTACATGTTTATGTATATGTACACATGTGCCTGTGGGTTCCTGGGTATGTAGAAGCCAGAAGTGGATTGCAAGTGTTTTCCTTAATTGTCCTCTACTTTATATTTTGAGACAGTGTTTGTCACTGAACCTACAACTCACTAGTTCCTAGCTCTCAGCAAATTCCAGGGCTTCTACCTTTTCCTGCCTTCACTGTGCTGGGATTACCAGTCCATAGTAAAGCTGGATTCTTATGTGGGTGCTATAGATCTGAACTCATTTCTTTATATCTAAATTTTACTGTTTCCTTGCTACTAAGTTGTGGGATTGGCCTTTGTTACTGCAGACTGTCCTGGCTGACTGGGTTGTCATAATACAATGTCATGTCATAAACTGTGTATCTTACAAACAACAAACATTTCTTATTTCATAGTTATGCTGGCTGAGAAGTACAAGATCAAAGAAACATTGGGTTGGCTTTCTCCTAGAGTAATCCACAGGAATGGTAGATGTTAGCTATGTTCTTACTTGGTGGAAGGACAGATAAACATTCTATTAGAAAAGGACTTTAACCTTCTTCACAAGAACAAAGTCAAATTGCATCCCACAGACACTGCCTTATACATTCAGCTATCATGGTGTAAATTGGGGTAGACCAATCATGGTGACTGTATTGGATATTGACTTCCTCTTGAATAACTTGTCCACAAACAGCTTCTTCCTTTCTTTAGTGTTCATTCTGCAGGTCATTTTTAAGGGATTTTACTTGCTGTCTGGAATCTCTTTGCTTGCTACAGTTTCACTTGCTTGATTTTCTTTTTCTTGCCTCTGCTTTTGGTATCATTTCAAAAACCATCACCTAGAACAATATCATGGAGATCTCTCAGATATTTTCTTACAGAAATTTTATGATTTCAAGTCTGATTCTTCAGTTCTGAATCCTTTTGGAGTTGTTTTGGGGTATATAATAGAAGTTCAAATTCATTTCTTTGCATGTAGATACCCAGTCTGAATATCATTTGTTGAAGATATTAATTAGACTTTTCTGATGTGTACGTTCAGTGCCCATTGGTGACCATTTCACTGAGCCTGTGTAGAATCATTCCTGAGTTCTGTCTCAGATCCCTGGGGTCATTGTATCTATGTTTATTACAAACTCTTTTGATGACTATAGACCCCTAGTATAATTTAAAATGGTGTGAAGCTTTCACATTTGTTTTTTATTATTAAATATTGCTTTAGATGTTTGTACATATTTTGTAGTTCATGTGTATTTAGGATTTTTTCTTTTCTCAGTCTGAACAAAAGGACATTTGAGTTTTTATGAAGATTATGTTATATCATTAGTTCATTTTAGGGGAATGTAGTGGATACTCTAGGTGTCAACTTGACTACATGCTGAGTCAACTAAAATCCAAGCAGTTGGGCATGCCAGTGAAGAGTTTTCATGATTAAATCATTTGATGTTGAAAGACTTACCCTAAATTTAGTTCATCTGAACTTGGAAGAGGACAAACCACCCTTAACCCAGGCCACACCTTCTCGTGGCAGCCCACATAAAAAGATTCATAAGAAGTAAGCTATGAGATTTTGCTGGCAAGTTTATCTATCATGATTCTCAGGCATCCTTATATTGACATTAGAACCTACTTCTTTACAATTCCAATGTAAACTAAGACCACTTGAGCCTTATGGACTAAATAGTGACAAGACTCCTGGCCTTCCCATCAAGAGACAGTCATTGTTGGACTAACCAGACGACACTTCATAAGCCACTCTAATGAACACTCTTTTAATATATATTCATTTTTCTCAGTTCTGTTCCTTTAAATAACTATAACTAGTACTGGTCATATAGGCATTTAGCAGCATTTAGTCTTCTAATCCTGGTATATAGGGTATTATTTTATTTGTTGAAATATATTTAGTTTTACTCATCAATCTCTCATAGTTTTCATTGCACAAGTTCTCCTCCTTAATGAAATTTATTCCCAAGTATTGATTACATATGTATTTGAGACAGTCTTATTGTTTAGCCCAGGTTAACTTGGAATTTACTAAGTGGCTGACACTGGCTTCAAATTCATCCTCCTTTCTCTGTTTGGAATGCTCAGATTATAGGTGTGTGCTACCAATGTAATTGTATACAGGAATGTGTGGGCATCCTTTTTCATACCATTTATATATAAAGAAACATGGCTGGTTTTATGTATTAGCTTTTACATGTGCCTCCTCCATTTGATTTTTACATTTCTGTCAGTTTCTGTGATAGTAGATTGGGGCTTTATAAACATCCATAAGATCATGACATTTGCAAACACCGTTTTACAGTATGGATGCCTTTAATTCACTTTATTTAAGTGGTTATTTTGTCTATAAACTTCAGGTTTATGTTGAACAAAAGAGTAGACAAGCTCAGGGCCTCATCCTTGGCTGTGGGAGCCGTCGGCTTGCCACAAGAAATCCTTATTGTGTCGAGGCACACATATCCCTTCCACTTCTAATTTGTTGCAAGTTTGTAATCACAGCAGGCTTTTCCACATTGTCATATGCTTTTTGTTTCTCTTAAGATGATTTATATGATTTTAAAAATATCTTTATTATTGTTTCTCTTACTATTTGAAATCATAATATAATTACATCATTTCCCCTTTCCCTTTCTAGCCCTGAAAACATGATTACTATCCTTTGTTCTCCAAATGTTGTATATCACATCTATTAATTGGCATATATTAAAACATCCTTGTATCCCTTGGATAAGCCTCACTTGTCATGGTTGTGGTCCCTGTAATGCACTATTGAATTTGGTTTTAAGTATTTTATGGGGTTCTTTGCATCTGTGCTTATTAGGGATACTTAGGCCTACAATTTTTCTTAGAGTGTCTTCATCTGGCTCTAGTATTAGAATAAGACCAGCTCTGTGCAATGAGCTGTGGTGTTCTTCCCACTATGGTTTGGAAATTGTGGGAGTGTGTCCCCCACAGTTTCATATGTTCCAAGTGTGGTCAGCAGTGTAGTAGAGTAGGGTAGTAGAAGTAAGGCAGTAGTCAAGTCTAGGAGAGACCATTCCTAGAAGGGTATGAACTTCTCCAAGGGTGGAGATAGGACTCGTGCAAAGAATTGGCCAAGGCCTCTGGTAAACCCATTGCTTCCTGTCCTTCCATGTGATCTTACATATGTGTAACTGGTTCATGTGGCTTCTCTTGTAATATTGTGACACTTGCTGAGATGCCAACATGATATTTTCACATATTGGAGTGTAAGCCATGTAAATCTCTCCTCTCTTTAAAATATTCAGCCCCACATATTTTGTTATAGAAACTGAAAAGTGAGTAAGATGCCTCTTCTGTTTTATTAGAATTTTAGAAGGAGTGGTGTTATTCCCAGTGGAACTGTCTATATTTGGGCTTTTCTTTCTTAGGATAATTTTTAAATTATTGATTCAGTCTTATACTGTGTATTTTTAATGTTTTGGTCTTCATTGTATGTTTCTAATTTTTTTAAATGTTTCTTCTATACAATTAAACTTTGTGGCATGGAATTGTTGATAGTTGTTTTTATTGTTTCTATTCTATGGCATAGTTGGATGGTTTCTTTCATTTATGACAATTAAAAATCTTTTTTAGCATTCTTATACTTTGTTGATTCTGTTTACTCCTTGGAAACGACTCCACTTAATTGCTCTTTAATATTATTTTATAGTCCCCATTTCACTCTTCAGCTCTGAATTTTTACTGTTTCCTTCCTTCTACTAACTTTGGGTTTAATGTGTTTTTAAAAAAATATTTCCTTGAGGTACAAAGTCAAAGCTTTCTTTTTTTTGGATGTAGGTGTTTATTGCTGCAGACTTTCATCTTGGCTTTTACTACATCTCATAAGTTTTGGTAATGGTGTGTTTCCATTTTTGTTTGTCTCAAGATATTTCTAAATTTTTCCCTTTTTTTTTCTCTGACTCATTTTTTATTCTGGTTATTAGTTTGTGTGCATATATTCTATTACAGATCTCCATTTCCTTACTGCTGTGGATAGAAAAGATGAATGACCTGATTCCAGTCTCTTTATATGTGTTGAGTATTTGTATGTGTATATCCTGGTACATGTCTTGTGTGAGCTCTCCCATATGTGCCTTGTATGCTCTCAAAAAGTGTGTGTCTTCTGGTGCTAGGCAGAGCACTGTATGTTATGTCTGCTGTATGCATCATATTTGACCCATAGTGTAGTTCAAGACCAGTGTTTCCTTGTTCACTTTCTGTTTGGAATCTTCATTCTTGATAGTGGAGTTTTTTATTTTTATTTTTATTTTCACAAAATCACTTATGTTTATTTGAGGATGGCACTAGTGCAACTAAATGTTTTTTCTTAATTTTGTTTTGTTTTTCCTATTCTTTTTTATTGGATATTTTATTTACATTTCAGTTGTTAACCCCTTTTCCCCTTTCCACCCACCCAGAAACTCCCTATCCCATCCCCCTTCCTCCTGCTTCTATGAGGATGTGCCCTCACCCACTCACCCATTTCTACCTCCCCACCCTCAAATCCCCCCCCACTGGGGCATTTAGCTTTCACAGGACCAAGGTTGTCCTCTCCTACCTATGCTCAGTGAGGTCATCCTACCCTACATATACAGTTGGAGCCATGGGTCCCTCCCTATGTGCTCCCAGGCTGGTGGTTTGGACCTTGGGAGCTCTGGTTGGTTGGTATTGTTGCTCTCCTCATGGGGCTGCAAACCCTTTGAGCTCTTTCAGTCTTTTCTCTAAGTCTTCCATTGAGAACCCCATGATCAGTTCAATGGTTAGCTGTGAGCATCTGCTTCTGTATATGTCAGGCTGTAGCAGACCTCTAAGGAGACAGCTATATCAGGTTCTTGAGTTTTAATATTGCCTACTATTACTGTGTTGCTCTCTGACTCGCCACTAAATTCTGTTAAGTTTTGCTCTTTTATTTCAGTTTTATGATAATGAGAGCACATATATCTATGCTTATTATATTCTCAACAAAGTGACTATTTGTCTATATAATTCTGCTGTTAAGTAAAAACTTAAAGTCTATTTTGTATGACATGAGTGCAGCTGTACTCTCTCTTTCCTTTCTATTTTGAATAAGATATGTTTATTTCCATCCCTTCCTTGTAGGTTCTGGGTACCCTTGAGTCTCTTATAGGCAAGATACCATATTCAGGTACTTAAACACTTCACACACACACACACACACACACACACACACACACACACACACACACAAGTCTGGTTATGTAAAAAGGGCAGTTGCCACCAAGCCTTACAATTGAGGTTCATTCCTAGAACCTGTATTGTGGATAGAGAGAACTGATTTCTGAAAGCTGTCCTCTGACCTTTACACACATGCTTTGGAATATGTGCCCTCCTCACAAATAATAAATACTACTACTCACTGTCTTCTGACCAGAGATTTAACACACTTAAAGGAAAATTTATTCCATGGTGAGAACTTGCCATAGCAATTTTGTTGGTGCACTCATTGACTGTTCTATAGTTTCTGTCTTTCTTTCTGTTTTTCTCTATTTCTTGTGACTTCATGTTTTTCTTCTCAACTGGTATACTTGATTCTTTTAATTTTGTGCATCCACTCATCTTTTGCATTGTATTTACCATGAGTCTTACATAGACCATCTTAACATAACAGTGCAGTGTATATTAATAATTAAACTTGTATTTACTTACAAAGTCCTATAGCATTATAGCTCCCTATATTTGCTTGGGATATCATAATTTATTTTATATATCATTTGAAGATTCTTAGTTATATTTTAAAATGCTTTGTCTTGCAACCTTTATACTAGGGTTCAATGTGACTTACATGTCATCGTTATTGCAACTTTAGAGTATTCTGAACTTAGCTGTGAATTTCCTGTTTCTAGGAACCTGCATAAGATGATCCTTTTACTGATTAGGAGTCTTTGTTTTCATATTGTACTCATGTTAGCATTTCTGGTATGGTAAGTCTAGTGATAATGGACTCAGTTCTATTATCTGTCTCTCATCCACTTACCCACCCACTCACCCATCTACTCACCACCCCTAGATTTGCTCTCTTTATGTTGCACAGGGCATCCTTAAACTTCTGGCTTTAACTGATTGTCCTGCCTCAGAATGCTGAACTGATGGGACAGGATACAGGTGGGCAGAACCATACCCAGCTCTCCTTCATTTTTTCTTCATCTGATTGAGTACTTAGCACATCCTACTTTCTCAATGACACATATGTCTAACCAACTATTTTTGACTGGCAGTTTTATGCTTTTAGCATTCTAGTATATCATACCACTCTTTACTGACCTTCAACTTTACTATGAAGTTTCTGATGGTTGGTTTTATAGCAACTTGCCATAAACTAGAATAACTTGAGGAAACCTCAGTTGAGGAATTGAGTTACTTCCCTTAGTGATGAGGTAAGACCCAACCCCTATGTGGGTGACACCTTTTAGGAGCAGCCCAGATGAAAGGGGATATGGTAGAAGATTATTCATGCTTAATTGTCTTTGCCCCTGACTATCTAGGTCAGTTAATTTATACTGTGGTTGCTACTGCCTCTTCCTTCCCTGATATCAACCAGTGTTTCAAGCTTCCATTGTTGACTGACAACAAGAGGCTCTATAAGACCATTTCATCTTGTGCACAGATTGGATATGCCAAAGCCCTCAGCCCACTGAGTTTGCAGCCTCTTAGGTGCAATTCAGCTGTTGTTGCTATTTTATTGATATAATAAAGTGTGTGTGTGTGTGTGTGTGTATGTTCCTATGGGTTCTGTTCCTCTAGAGAACCCAGACTAATATAGAGGAATCCACTGTTGATCTTACAGGGCATACTTCCTTATGTATGGATGTTTTCTGTTGTTACTCTTACAATTCTCTCTTCTGTGACTGTCTCTAAATCTTAGGGGGAGGGTATGATAGAGATGCCCCATTTGTGATAGAGCATACCACAGGTACTTGCTCTCGTCCCTTTGACCAGTTGTGGGTGTCTACATTAATCTCTGTCCACCGATAACACAAAAGAACTCTGATAAAATCTGAGAGCTGTACTAAATATATGGACTTAGAGATCCAAATGTGAAGTTCACGTTAATGCTATGTATATTGATCAAATAATAACAATTGGTTCTTCTGTGAGCTATGATCGCCCCCACCCTGAGTTCTTAGTCACATTTACAGTAGCAGGCCAACGTGTGTCTTCAGGAAAAGGATCTCTTACAACGTGTGTCTTCAGGAAAAGGATCTTACCACTGAGTACTGCTGGGCAACCAAGTCTGCTCTCTTCTTTACTAAGGAATATTTCTCAAGAGTCCCTGGAAGTTAATAAGTAATGTGCAATACTTAGTTCTAGGTCCCTTTTAAGAAAAGGGGGTAGTCACTTAGGGCAGTCATTTCATGCCTATGACCCTCCTTGGACTTGGATCCTATTAAGTCATGTGAAAAGGAATCATTGTTGGAGGCTTCAGTATACATCCTTGGAAGAAAGTTACTTGATGCTCAAATGTAAGAAGAGAAAAGACAATTCATTCACAGGATATGCATATACATTTTCTATATAAATAATTACTTATCATTATGTATATCCCTTTCATGTCATTTGACAGCTTCTCTTCCAGTTTTGTGTAATCATCACTGGTGTGACATGACATTACTTTTGTGGTAAAGTCTTAAATTATACAGCACTCAATCAAATGTCATTTAAATATTTATGAGTCATGCCTCTCTGTCAGACATGAAGCCTATGAATAGAATTAAGAATCAAACTGGGTAGGAAATGAGACTATTAAAATGTGTGTAGAATTGCAGGCTCATTTTAAATGATTGACTCAAGTTCATGAGTTGCCTGTGTACACATATAGGGAGTTAATTATTCAAGGGGACTCATTTGTTTTAAGTTTTATGATGGGAATTCAGCATCATGGTCAGACAGCAAAACACCAGCTGATCCCCATTTAGCATGAGGTGGTGTTCAGGTCTTCCTTTAAATGCATTAAAATTATTTTTATTGTTACTTCATAACTGTAATTTTGCTACTGTTCTGAATCATAATGCAAATAACTGTTTTCTGATAGCCTTAGGTTACCCTTGTGAAAAGGTTGTTCAATCCCCAATGGGATTGGGACCCACAACTTAAGAACCAATGCTACAGATAGTATCTTTTCCTTAGAACACAGGTTATGGTCATGGCTGTGTAATAACAACGTCTTTTGACAGCAAATCATCTGTAGAGGCTCTAAGTTAGTGAAGCTTATTTTTGTACTGTATAGTGAAAACTGAAAACTTCTTTCATACTATATACGTCTTTTAAGCTTGGAATCCTAGCATTAAATATAACAATGAAATAAAATTATATGCATCCTATTAAAATGTAGCTGTTCATTTGATTATGAACTCAAACATTGGTTTAAATATTTTGTTAATATTTAGGAGGTCTGCTGCTATGTAATTGATTAGACTACTGAGTCTAAAGTATGCAATGAACTTTGAGATTTTTCAAAATGAAATATTTTAGGGGATCTAGTTAAATAATAGAATTGAGCTGTTAGAAATATGAAGAAGCTATTATTTTTGTATAATTGATCAGATTTCTTTGAAATAGTAGTGGAACATTTTGCTAAATTTATGTAGTTCATTTCTAAATCCCACATATCAAAAGTTAAAATGTCTTTTGAAATGTTTAGTTGGGTAAGAAATGTTACTGGAATTTGTCCTGGAATCTATTTTAGACAAACTTATTGTAGAAATATACCAATTGGATTCTAAACAGCCAAGATGATGTGTTTTATACTCAAATTTAAGTACTTGTACTACTTAAATACTAGAACTCAACTTAATTAAATAAACATGGTTTTATAGCAGCCACAGATAGTCCTGTTTTTGACTCCTTTTTAACCATTTAAGAACCATTGTCAAGAACACAAAAAGTTTACTTTCAGATGACCAGACTCCTTTTCAAAGTTAGGATCTTCCCCCCAGTTGTAAGAGCAACCCAGTTCTGAGTGGAGCAAGGCAGTAGTGAACTGGGGCTTCTTCACAGCGCTGGGCTGCAGCTGTGAGGGCTTGGGCTATCCATCACCATGAGTGAAGAGGGGCTGGCTGATAACCTTCATCATCTCTGATCCATTGGCTTGACTAAATAATATGGCACTGTACACACTGCTATTTGAAAACATTTGCTTTTATTCTTCCTTTATTAGTCTCCTTTGGACATATTTTTCTCATAAATTTTAACTATAAGGATTGAATTATGATTTATTATGGAGATGTGTAAGAGTTTATATGAGTGGTATATAATTTATGAATTATTTCCAAACTATTCTAATATAAATATTCTGAGAAGCCTGGGTGATTTTCTTACATACAGCCCTATGTATGACTATTTCTAGATAATTCATTCCTAGAACTGGTACCTGCCATTTGGGTTACTAAATTTTGATCTTTTATCAAATTGCCTTTCAGAATGTCCGCATACTTGCAAGGTTCTGAGACATAACCCTATTGTATCTACAGCAGTCAACATTTACACAGCTTAAGTGCTTTCAAAGGGGCAGGCCCCTGTTTGCTGCTTCTGCTTTCTGCTCCTACTTTTGGATATGCCTTACTGATATCTTTGGAGGCCCAAATCAAAATTCTAATTGGTGCTTACATTCCCAAAGTAAATTTTCTGTTTTCACAGAGTGAAATAAGTTACTATAGTCCATGTTTGTGCAGCAGAGACTTAGGGAAGGCACAGTGCTTCCTCACACAAAGAGAACAAGGCAGCAACCATGTTTCCTGCCTACTTAAAAACGTTTGCTTTCCTTCCTACCATCTCCACTGCAGTTGCATTAGAAACTGATTCGATTTGATTTCTCTGTTCTTACTTCAGAATTTACACCAACATCTCTTTCACTTTTCATGTCACCCATGCCTTCTAAATATTTTGATTAAAATTTGAGTAAATATAGAGTATAACTTTAATGATCCTATTCCCCCAAGAAGCCATTTCTCATAACTGAGATCTGTTTTCAAAATGCTAACATTGCAAATGCCATGGTGTAAACACATTCATATTAGAGACCCAGGAGGACCAGTTAACAATGCCACAGCACCCCTTCCCCTGTCAAGCATCCTGACATTGAAATAGGCAGATAGAACTGCAAGGAACATGAGATCTTGGACAGCACTTCATATCATCCCGAGAACTACAGAGTAGAGCTTGAATTATGAGCCATAGGCAAACTACTCAATGCAAAGAACTCACCCGTGTGAGCAGCTTGGCATCAGTGATAAAATCCTACATGGATTATCTTAGTGATCATAGATACCAAGCCCTTTCACAAATGAGCAAAATGAGTTGTGAGGAGTTCCTAATGTGTACTTGGAATTATTTAAGACCATCCACTGTAGTTTTAGTAGACTGAATTGGAGATACCAGCTTCTTCATCTTGTGAGGAAGCCAAGACTGGAAACACTGGAATGTGTCTGTTGGTCTGGCATTGTTGTTACAGGCTTCTGTACCCTTGCTTACAACACATGTTAAATAACAAATGGTCTTATGAGTCAGAAAGTCTTTGGAAAAACAAAACAAAAGAAAACAAAACTTGAACAGAAACTGAAATGGAAGAAGTTAGTTGTTGAGGGGGGAGTGTTTGTGGTGGAGTTAAGGAATATTTCACCAGTCACATGTCACCATGACAAACTGGGTTTTAGAAGATGAACAACATTCCTTTAACCTCCCAGAGTCAGTAACTGTTATCTTGGGGATTTATCTGATGACTCTTCTCCAGCTAGCTGTGTAGAGACTGGGCCACCTATTTAGTTCGCTTCTACACATAGCTGAAGTCAAGAATATTTGTAGATACCCAAAAGAAATAGCTCTCACTATGCTCCAAAGGAGGAAGTGAGGGACATGGGAGACAACAATTCGAAGTGGACAATATTAGTAAGGAGAATGTGGTTTAAGTGTCCATGGTGATATAAGTATCCTCATCGCCTCATATTTTCCCTTTTCTATCAAGTGTTCTTGTCAAAGATATGATGTATGCCCAATTAAAACTACATTGAGTTTAAAGGGTACAGGCATGGGAATGTGTTTACAATTCTGCTTAGTGTCCTTACAATTCTAGGGTTTTGGAGGAGCTCTCGCCTTTTGCCTATGCTAACAAATCTTGGGCCAGCATTGTAGCACAAAAACTTATTTCAATCTCCAGGTGTGTATGCAGTACCAGTATTTGGCCTTAAAAAATTTATTGCAGATGTCTGGAATTGAGACTGTTGACTAGGTGCAAACATTACCTCATATGCCACTCGACACTAGCACGGTTGGGGGAGATTATAAAGGTAAATAAAAATGTGCTAAAATGTAAACGTGTGATATTTCTTTAGCAAATTGGGTTTTCTTGTTATAGCCATGTTAGTGCTTTATGAGTCAAATAATAGAGATCTTGAAATTAAGTACAGATTTACAGCTCGTTAGGACACCAGGTTCTGCTAATCCCTTGGATTTTTTTTTTCTTTTGGAAAGAATAACTGCTTTTATATCATGTCTCTTTGGGAGCTTTCAGAGAGGATCTGCAGTTTGATAATAGACAAAAGGTTTAGTGTCCAATATTTAAAGAGGCAAAGCAATGTTGGGAGCATGTTCTACAAACTGGGTGCCTGTCACTGTCCTTTCCTTGGTTCTGCATATCATTTCCCCTCATTCTAAATGCCCTAGCTCCCATTACCCATAGGGGAGAAGCTCTTAGATGTTCAGATGCACTTTTGACTTTGGACAGTACTTAACCTCTATATGCTGTGTGCATATATGCATGTGTGTGTATAAATCTATCTATGTATCAACTTATGTACCTATCATCTATGTATCATTTATGCACTTATCTATCATCTATCGATCTATAATGAGATTAAATTAATAAGGTAATTAATAAGTACAATTAAAATTAACAATAATTAATAATACAATAAATAATTATAGCAACATGCTGCGGTAAAAGCTATTTAATGTACCAAATTTCTTGCTTCTAGGATTTTCTACTTAGTATTTTTGGAATATGGTTGATCATGGGTATCTGAAATTGTGGGAAGGAAAGTCATACATAAGGGGAAACTACTGTGTTTTAGAGGACAAAGGAACCTGGAAAATCAGAATAACTTTATCAGAAGCGGTAGAAGTGGTTATGGAAAATTAAATGGGACTCTGACAGTATTGTTCCGTCACAAAAGCTGAAATAAGGAAGTAGAACTTAAATATTTATGGAGAAGGAAAGTGATGGAATATTCAGGTCATTTTGGATTTGTTTACAGCATGCACGAAGTAAGTAATTAAATACTAATAAGGGATGTACGGGGAGATGAACCCTTTTTAGTATGCTGGTGGGAAGAAGAATTAGTCCAGTCACTATGGAAGACATTCTGGATATTAAAAAGAACCAAACAAAACAATTTAAGGACAGAATTACCATATTGCCACCTCTAGATCTAGGTATTTGCAGTAAAGACTCCAAATGAGCATACCACAGAGATACGTGTTTATAGAAACATCATTTACAAAAGCCAAGTCATAGAACCAAACTGTGTGGCCATCAGCAGATGAATAAAGAAAATGTGTTACAAACACACACACACACACACACACACACACACATGTATGGACACACGCATGGATACATGCTTGCATACACAAACACAGATGCACACAGAGAATAAAGTCATGTATTTTCCTGGAAAAATAGATGCAACTAGATAGCATATATTAAGCAAAATAAGCCAACTGAAAAATATTGCATGTTGTTTTTATTTGTGGGCTACTAGTTTTTATATAAATATACACATACATTCATATGTATACACATGCATATACATGCATATACATATATGTGTATGTATATCTAATCTGAAAGCAGATGAGAAGCTGAAGAGAAAGAATAGCATGGGGGGTAATTGAGAGGAAGGAGATGGGGGATGGGTGGGAGTAGAGATTGTCTTTGTGAAACCCTGAGCTCAGAACAATGAATATATAGCAATTAAGATAAAAGAAGAGGAAATATGTTAGATGGTCTTTCAGAAAGGGCTGGGCACAGAGACTGTCTTGACTAACGAAACAAGTTGAAATGTGCCTAAAGAGCCTTTGGAAATGAATGTGTTGAGGACGCATCAAATCCTTGTTAAGGCTCCCAGCAATGTATGCAAGATGCTCCAAGTTTCCTGTTATTGATTAGGAGCCACAAGTCTTATTTCCTGTTTCTCTTCTGAAAGCCAGTGGAGTCAGATCCCCTGAGTGTGTTGCTTGACTGCCAGAGTCAAGTCCAGACTGAGCCAGCATGGACTGAGAATAATGGTGCTCAAGGCATTTACATTTACTTAACTTTTCTGATACCCTAAAATGTGCGGGTTTACCTTGTCTCAGACCCTGCCCCAGAACACTGGATTACTTTTGTATGTCTCTTTGAATCATGAGGCTGTGTTTAAGCCCATTAAACCAGTTATTGGAGAAAATACTCTCTTAATTTACTAGTGTAGATTTTGAATATATGTCCCTGGTGTTGATTGCTATTTCGTTATTCTGACATTTATGGCTTTGTTTCACCTTTAAAAACATGTATGGTTATATCTGGGAGTTGGCAGGTGCAAGCAAAGGTTAAGTGATACTTTATTGGCATGGTTCTGTTTCATGAAATTCATTTCAGAAGAGAAAATTGACTAAACATTTCAGAAGAAATATTGAATAAAATTTAAAACTGTAATGTTCAAGCCAGCTAAAGCACAACCTGGTTCTGAGTTACCAGGTGCTGATCCCATTGCTACAGTGTCAAGTGTAATATTGCCTTTCAAATGTTTATCTGATAATTTATTTTCTCACTAATACAGAATTCATAATACAGAGGCCTGAGGGAGCATATTTCAAATGTCCCTGGAGATTATTACGTTGATAGTGAAGAGACCACAAGAGCATTCAGACCTAGCCCCATGTGCTAGCATTTATATAAGTCTACTGTATATAAAAATCTCATTATTAAAAAGAAATCACTTCACTGTAGATGATGGTGAAGAATACTCTCATTATAAAGTACAATCAATGATTTCACTGAGCAAGAGGAGCTATTTTGATAGGAAGGTCTGCTAATGACCATCTGCTAAGTAGGGTCAGAACAAGTTGTATGTTATTTAAAGTCAGAGGAAGTGAGCTCTCAACCCCTTTACAGAAGAAGGCACACGTGGAAAATGCATTAGAATTATAATTCTTTTTAAACAAATTATGATTTTTTTTTGCCTCACATGAAAGTTGGTAGCAAAACTCTCTCTGGATCAAGTATTGTGTTTCTTTGGCTTTTTGATCCCATTATTGCTTTCCAAGGAATTAATTTTTAACCCTTGTTTTAGAACCAAGTTACTCTCACCTTTTCCTGTGTGAAATTAAATACTTGTAACTATATAGGCGTTATATATACTGTCAAAAGCAAGCTTTTACCCTTTAGGGTAATTCTGGCAACCATTGAAAATATATGGTTTATGTGAAAAAATATATAACTAACTTTAAAATTATTTCTTAAAACTCTTCATGCTTCATCTTCATTCCCTAACAATAGTTAAATGTGAGTGAAAATAAAGTACTCCTTTAAGCTCACCCAACTAGATACATAATCTTCGGAAATTTCCTCATAATTGACTATTCTTATCTGATAATCTATATCACAACCACATTTATTTGTTTAATCAATGGTATGTTTTGATTTCTTTTACCTAATTGGTAGTCAAATCAGTTCATTGATGTACAATAACTATATTGTATAGGGTATAGTTTATGTTCATATTCTTCCTGTCCATGGCCTCCTACTCCACACTAGGGACCTCAAAGCTGGTGACTGTCGGCACATTTTTCACAATATAGTTTAGAATATGTGACTACAAGATTATTGGTTTTACCTTGAGTTGAGATTATTATATTTACTTTCTTGGTTGTCACATTTAATTAGGAATTAAATAATTAATCATCAACAACAGTGAAAAGAACTGAGACCCAAATGTCACAAGAGATACCTTGGAGAAGCCACAACTGTTATTTCAGCTTCTCCTAAGCTGAGCTGTGACCCTGGATGACAAATGTTTGTTTTTGCAGTTATATCTCTGAAGACTAATTGTTGACTTGTTCCTGTCCGCATCTCTCTGGTGTCAGCTTTGACTCTTTGTCCCAGGATATCTATTATGCAAGTTTTGCTTAGTACAGATATTAGAGATAAAAAAGATTCATTGTTTATTTGTGATTAGAATCCTCAGAAACCAAATAGACCATACATTAAAATAGATAAAACATGTTTTGGTAGAAGGTTCCAAATGTTTCTTAGTGGAGAACATAGTGAAGGAGTGCATAGAGCTTACCTCTAAGGACACATGTCTGCTCTGTCTAGACACCATGCTAAGAATGTGCTGGATATGTTTTATCCCTACAATAGTGTGATTACTCCCATTTAAAATATGAGGCAGGGACTGGAGAGACGGATAAGTGGTTAAGAACACAGGCTGCTCTTCCCAGGTTAGATTCCTAACACCTACATGGTAGTTAACTCCAGTTCCAGAGTACCTGATTCCTTTGTATGACCTCTGTGAGCACCAACACAAACAGGGTACACACAGAGATACATGCAGACACAAGAACCCATTCACATAAAATAAAATAAAATTAAAATAAAATAAAATATGAAGCAACTGAAATTAAGAGAGGGTTGATGTCTTATCAGCTTTATGTACATAGTTTGTGGTTGGTTTGGAAGTGGTATTGATGAGACTAACCCATTGTCCTTTCTATGTGACAAATGGAACTGCAACACTCCCTTCAAAGCAGTGGTCATGATTTCATGATTACATGTAGGCAGGTGTGTTTGAGAAGAATCTGAGATATCAGTTCTATCTTTAACTGATTCAAGGACAAAGCAATGACCACTACCAATACTCAGAAGCCAGTGGAAGATGTCATTGAAATCTCTGCACCACATATGGTAGCCTGTCCTCTGACTCTGTAAAGGCCAGGGCTTCTGTGACATTCTGTAGATGGCTTCTTTGAATGGACATGCTTGGGTAGCTCCAGTTTCTACTGCATTTCTGAAAGATGAAGAAAAATGAAGAAACAAAAACAAAACAACCCCCCAAACAAGACAAAAAAATCAACAAAAAAACTCAAACAAACAAAAACAAAAAACAAAAAATAAGCCAGCTTGAAAATCCCTAATTTTACTTTCATGGAAAGCAGAGGACCCTGTCATTAGCACCTTCTACATTTTTCAGATTATCTGCTTCCATACATGTGCGTGCTTATGCGATTCCCACAGTCTGAGCCCCATGACCCACTCACCTCTCAAAGTTGCTGTCTCCTGACTCTGTTACACTGACAGTTAAAATTTAACATCATGCCAGATCACATTGAATGTGACCCTTTACTGACTTTGAAAATCAAATGGAATGGCAAATTTCAAGTACTAAGAGAAAAGTATTAATGTATTTGATAATAAATTTATTAAAGTGAGTAGCCAAGTTGCGAGTTATAAATAAAATAATCTATCCCTATGCATGTTAAAAGATGACAGAGGCAAGCAATATGTTCTTGCTTGTAAGGGATTCACTTCTCTAGAGATTCAGTAACAGCTTTTCATGGAAGGAAGGAAGATTATAAAAATGCTTGTAGGTTATCTTGTAGGGTGGGGTTCTCAGAATTATGAAATCATTCAGAAGGGTGTGGCACCCAGCTGGTCGTTTATAAAGTTAGAGGAAAGTGTGACATGTATTCATATTTGTTAAATTTCATTTTTGGTTGTGATTGTTTCTCGTTCACTTGAAGTGTTTTTGTTTTTGTTTTTTTTGTATATGTTGTCTAAGAATAAACAGGTACTTTGAACATACCAGTGAAAGTAATGATTCAAACAATGATTAAAGTTCCTGCTTTTAATAGGGTTCACAAACAGTGTAGGAATGATTTTTTTTCTCAGAGTTGTGCTTAAATAGAAATTATTTGGCTTTTGAAAATATGTTTTCATTCATGTCTTTTGCTCATAACATTTCATATCCTGGAAACCTGTTCAAATCCAATGAAAAGGACATGATTCCAACCATTGTTATCAGCCTTAAACTTGGCCTTTCTTAACCTTTCTTTCCATTGCTTTTGTTACAGAGCTGACATAGATGGTGCCATTGGGGATAAGCTGGGGTAAGGGTGACAATACCTGTGTTGTTTCTCCAAAAACTGTAATAAGTAGTTGGTTCAGCACAATTCAGATATAAGCACACTAAACCCCATTTTTGTGTTCGTTTTCTTCTGTAAATGCAGGGATAATTCATGAGTATTTATTCTAAGCACTGTGTAAACTGTTTGAGGGTTAACTACACTCTATTTCACATGAAGCTGACGAAGAAGGAGACTGAATATGAATGCTGTCAAGGCACTGGTAAGCTTAGGCCCAGTGTTGAAGACAAGAGTTCATTTCCAACCTGTTCTTTCATAGTGGGTTGAAGTCCAGGAATGAACTCTTCAGGTGAACAGGATAATTTTATTTTACTATATGGGAGTGATTTATAAATGAAGACTCACTGGTTTTTTTTTTTTGTTTTATTTTGTTTTCATTTTTTAAATCCTTGAAAAATTACAGAGTTCAGAAGACAGTAGATGAGGTCTAATCTGTCACAGGAGCGAAGCTCTCCTTGTCTGAAGCCAGGCATGAAGAAAGCTTTTAACTTTGTGGTCTACTGATGTATATTTCACCTTTTTTTTTTCACTTCAGATTCCTTCTCACATGCAAAAGATGTTTCTTAGCTGTACTGAGCGAATTTTGCTTTCTCCTGATGTTAAGGGCCAGCAATGATTTCCATTTCAGCTAACCTTTACCTCGGCATTTACTTCTCCTTTTTCCCTAAATTTAAACTTAGGACACTTGCTTCCTGCTCTCAGGACCAGAGAGAACAAAAAGAAACGCTGGCATTGCCTTCTCTGTGGATTCCAGTTACAGCAGAGGGGTCACAGTTTTCAAAACAGTTAGGAGATTCCCTTTGCATAGAGAGATAGGCACTATAGGTTAAACATTCCTGACCCCTAAACCTGGAAAAACTCTGCAGTCTGAAACTTCTGATCTGTTACACTATAAAAGTTTTGTGTTCTGGAACTTTTAGAATTTGGATGCTTAAGTAGCAAGGTCTAGGCAGATACCCTCAAATCAAAACAAATGCACAAACAACAGAAACCTCGTAAATCTGAAACACTTCTGGTTCCAAGTACTTCAGATTAGAGAAGGTACCATACACCAAGAAAATGAGGTATGATTTCTGCTGGCAAAAGGGGCGGCCAGGGAATTTGAGGCTTGTAGTTTGAAGCAGGACCATGATAAGCTGAGAGGCTCAACAAGGAGGAAATTGCACATTTGGACCAAAGCAAAAGAAGTGCTCAATTCTTAAGTGCCACAAAACCCTTTTAGTCGGGTTCATTGGAACTAGTTTTGGGTGAACTAATAATAATAATAATAATAAAACCCTGAAAAGTAAACTTATAACTGTGTTATTTTCAAAATTACAGCAATTTGTTTTAATTTGCATTTTCCCCTGCTGATTATTGGCCAAGTATTTTCTAATAGAAGACACACAGGGATGGGTGATGCCAAGAGTGCTTAAATCACCAGGAAAGCTAGATTTGTAATTAGTAATCTTTCTGGAATAGGAGATTGCAGAAAAATGAAACATAGTATATTCTTTGTGGCACAGTAGGTTGGATGCTGATTCTAATTTAGGTTGTCTAAATCCAAATTCTAGCTCTGTTCTTTCCTGGCATTAGGACATTGCCTTACACTTTCTCTACCTGGGGTTTTTCTCCAGCTGAGTAAGTCCTTAGAAGGCTCCTAAAATGAGAGGTGTTTTTTAAATTGGTTTTATAATTTTTAGAATACACATGATCACTGTTTCTACATTACTCTCTCCACTTCTCGCAATTTAACTCCTCCTCCCGTGTATGCCCTCCTAGATTCCTTATCTCTTGTTACATGTATAGACATATATACATATATATATATGTATATGCACACATATGTATGTTTATGTGTAATCTATTGAGTCGTGTGTGTGTGTGTGTGTGTGTGTGTGTGTGTGTGTGTGTGTCTACTTCTGAGTGAATACTCTATTTGGAACTTGTCCCTAGAAAAAACTGGTTCTCCCTCTCTCATTGTCTCTGACCATCTTTAGCTTTTAACATAGGGGTGGAACCATGCCAAATTTCCTGTCAACCTTGGCATTTTTACTGGTGGTGTCATTCTGCTGGTCTAGCTCATGTAACCATGTTGTCTTGTCGAGTGTTCATCGATACATTTCCCTGTCATGACTAGGAGCACTGCATATCAACAGGCCTCTGGCTCTTACAATTTTTCTGCTTCCTCTTCAGTGAATTCTCTGAAACCTCATGTATAGATATTTTGTTACAGATGTAGCAGTTGGAGTTGGATACCCCACTGTAACTTAAATCTATACATTTTGACCAGTTGCAGTTCTCTGAAATAGTGTCCATCTGTGGCAAAAAATAAAGCTTCTTTGAGCCGGGCTGTGCTGGTACATGCTTGTCACCCCAGCAGAAGCAAATGTATCTCTGTGAGTTCAAGGCCAGCTTGATCTACAGAGCTAGTTCCAGAATAGCCAGGGCTACACAAAGAAACCCCATCTCAAAAACAAACCAAAAGAAGCTTTTGATGAGGGGTGAGAGGGTCTATCCTGTAGATATATGTGGGTATAATGATAGACATTTATAAAAGAGTTAGAAATTAGATTGATGTAAGAAAACAAGAGTAGCAAGTTCTTCTCTCCATGCCTGGTTACGCTGGTAGGCTTATAGTACTAGGCAGGAATCCCTTCTTGTTGAGTGACCCCTAAGTCCAATTAAACAGTTGTTGGCTACTCCAGGATAAAAGTGCCACTATTATACCATGTGACTGACTGTTCCTTACAGCTATCATTGTTGTTCATAGGGTAAGTGCTTTAACACATCTGAGGACTGCTGAACCTCTCCTCCTTAGCAGCTAGAATGGCAGCTTCTGATCCTGTGAGAGGCACTCCCCAGGGAGAGGTTTGTTGTGCTATGATGTTGAAAGGCCAGCAGTGTGCTACTTAACGTGTTTAATGCACAGGGTATAGTTTTCCATGCTGAATCCCAAAGTCTTTAGCCACTGTCAGCTGCCAATGCAACTGGAGTTTCTGAAGCAGTTTTCTTTCCCTTTCCCTTCCTCAAGTCCCCTGGCCTCTGTCCCCTATGCCCCACACTGTCCTTTTTTCTAGCTCTTTGTGTTTTGTATTTAATTATTTATAACCCCATCTCACAACCACTTCCTTTTGCATTTTATGATAAATAATTGTATGCTGTATGCCCACTGGGACAGTAAGCATTTGCTTTTGCGTATCTTTTTGGTAACATCATCCACAAAGGAATGATGACCGCTCCTTTGTTTACAAAGAATATAGCAGTGATTCCACTCTATTGGAGACCATAGCTAAGGTTGCTTTCTGATTTAATCCCCTTGCTATTTCAGATAAGACCCACTTTCATTTGAACAGGCATTTTGCCTAAAACTTGACCCTTTGATAATGAAGGTCGTGGGGCACCCTGCATTCCACTGGTGCCATTAGCGATCAGCATACATACTCAGAAGTAGAATATAGAGCTGGCAATCTCCCAATCAGTTTGGAATCCAGCTAACATGGGGGAAAAACAGTTGAATCAAGCCAATTGGTCTAAAAATAGGTTCTCCAATTAGATCGTGGAGATTGGGGCTAAGAACCTTTCAATTTGATATTAATTGTTGCAAACTAGGGTGTTCCCTGCAATTTTATAATGCCTAATTGTTTTGCTGAATAAAAACTGAAGCAGCATTGGTTGTGATTAAAACTTATGGTGTCATATATATCGGTGAGAGAATACCCATGCATTTTATTATAAATGGAACAATTGTTCTTCCTAAATAAGCCAGTCAGGAAATTAATTCATTGTAAATCTTGTCTACATATATGATAGTAACATTTATTACTTATTAATGCTAAATAGATGGCCCCACATTTAAAAACTTGTCTCTGGGAATGAGATTGTATCCCATCAGGGTCCTCAGAGCAGCAAAGCAAAACTAAGATGTTACCTCCTGAATTCATGTGTTCTAATCGGAATAAGAATAAAAGAAGTCATGGTACCTACTATAAAGCATTCTTTTGAGGGTCTTGGGTGTAATGCTTTCAGTATGGAGTGCTTGCAAGCATTTCACAAATAGCAATTAGTATTAGTATAAGAAAGCAAAAATTTCTCAAAATTTTGATCGAATACCCTGGCAAATCTGTTTCTTATTGGATCCCTTGTCTCCAAGTACCAGATACTCTAAGCTAGATTTAAGCTAGATACTACCTCAAACTACTGTTCCCAACAAGAGGCCATAATGACAACTATGCTTTTATGTTACTTGTAATAATTAGCCCTACTATAGTTTTATTAATTAAAAGTCAAGTAGTATTCTCCATTAATAGAATTTGATTGCCCTTAAAAAGAAAGATTCCTTAAAGCATGCTAGAGGAGTGAGGTGAGTAGGTGGAGGAACACCTTCATAGAGGCGAGGGGGAGGGGGAGGGGGAAGGGGAGTTGAAGAGTGATAACAGGGAACAGGGATATTATTTGAAATGTAAACAGAAAGAATGATTAATAAAATAAAATTAAAGATCTCTATAAAATATTTTTATTAATAATAATTAGATCACTGTCATATTCATATAGTCCTAGCTTTTTCATTCTTTTCCAAAAAGGTAGTGTGTGTGTGTGCTTGTGTGTGCATGGGATGGCACACATGTGGAGGTCAGAGAACAATTCACAGAAATAATTTTTTTCTCCATTCACCATACGGGTTCAAGGCATCAACCTCAGGTTGCTAGGCTTAATGGCCAGCACCTCTTCTATCTAGGCCATCTTGCTGGCCAGGCTTTTCCATTCTTAGCATGCTAAACAAAGGAGAATAGCCAGTTTAACCCAGCAAGGAAGCCCATTAAAAGAAATATATATATATATATATATATATATATATATATATATATATATATAATATCCCCCCACACATGTCCACATGCTTCTTCAATCATGGGAATCCAAGCACTGTGCCATTCCCTGATAAAAGTCAGTACCTATAGAGAACTAGAGAACACAAGGCATAGTACTCAGAAGAAAGAAGGGTGAAGCTGTGACAGCCGTATGGTCAGAACATATCAGGAGATGTGAGAGTTAGTGGTTGAGAAACAGAGGTGGCAGCAAGAGAATGATGAGGCATAGAAGTGGCTCGTTAGCAAAGCAACCTTAGCAAGCAGGTTGCTATAACCAAGAGCACAGACACCCGGCAGTAGTCTAATAGTAATGCCACACTGACTGACCTCTCTTGGAAGAAAAAGGATAATGTCTGCTCAGCTTTGAGGATTTGTGTAACCCTGAACTGTGTTTAGCTATGTAGGCTTTTTTCTTTTCATATTAATATGATATTATGAAGTCATCTAGGCAACGGGAAGGGAAGCAGTAATGAGGGGAAAGTCTTAGACGTCAGACTGTGGCCTGGGTTGGTGGGTTCTCTCTAAGTACTTAATTTCCTGTCTGGAAGGTAGGTTTCTGACTTTGTGTCTTATTAGTGAGGCGATCTAACAAACTATTTGCTGTGCTGTTGGCCACTTTCCTGTCTGTTTTATCTCCTGCATGTCTAGAACAATCTGAGAGAAGGCAGTGGAGAGCAAGCATATGTTCAATACAAAGGCTGCATGAAATCTGCGAGCCTGCTGTGCATCAAACCCATGTAATTCATTTATTTTTTAAAGCAGTGATGATACACGCTTTCCTCTGGATGACAAATTACAGAGCACATCTGAAAAACCCTCTCTTAAGGGAAAACATTCTGCCTCATTTTTTTCCTTCCCTGCTTACAATCTTTATTATGTATGATGGAGATAGGAAAAATGATCTTCATTGAATAGCTGTAAAGAGAAAATAATAAAAATAGTAGAACAGAATGTCTGAGTATATTAATGAGCACCAAAATAATGTACATAATGCATACCCAGCTCTAAATTAGGAAAAGACCCAGTGAGTTAGGAGAGAATGGATGATACCTTCCCAACAAATATGCTAATAAGATGGGTTTCCATTTTCTCAAGGAGTACTTTACCCAGTGTTTGTGCTAGGCATTGTGGATCTTTAATGAGTTTGCATTTTAAGTTTGCAATAAAGGGTTTTCTAATATATAGATAATTGTTTTCAAGCTTCCCAGTCACAAGATACTTTCCTTCTCTCCTAAAATCTTCTTTGTTCTTCCTTCTACCAAGTGCCTCATTTCCTAATAAAAACCTGATCATCCTTCCATTCTCCTTCATTTCTTCTTCTTTATCATGACCCATCTGTCTTATAGCCTAGATGCAGAGAAGTGCACTGTGCCCATTATCTGGCTGTCTAGAGCACACATTTCTTTCCATATATGCATGCTTCTAGGAATTTTTGTTCCCTTTTACCCAGAAAAATTTCTCTCTTTGATGTTCTCTTGTCATCATTTTTTCAGCAAACACTTGTTAAATATGTGTGCATAACTCAGCTCTGGGGGGTTACAAAGGACAGAAACAGACTTTATAGTTTCCACAAAGAGGAGAAATGTCTGCAGGACCAGAAGTGATATGTGACATGCATAGAAAAGACTGTGCCTCTGAATTTTGGAATGATAATAGATCAGCATGTCTCAGGAGAACACCAGTGACAATAACTCAAGACTTTCTTCTGAATGAAATACCCACTCTTATTCTCTGCATCACTCTTTCAAGAAAATATTCTTAGAGAGTGACTTTCTGTCACCATGCCTTTGCTCTGTCATCATGGACTCTAACCCTCTGAAACCATAAGTTCAATTCAATGCTTTCTTTTATAAGCTACCTTGGTTATGATAGTTTGTCACAGCAATAGAAAAGTAGCTAATGCAGTCCCCATTTCTAGACCTAGAAGTATAAATACTGTAGATTGGTATACTTACCAGTAGTTTAGCTAGAAAGGGAAGTATGTATGGTTTCCACAAAGAAAATCAAGCTATCATTGTTGCTAGAAAGAGAATGAATGTTAGGAAAGCAATGACTGGTACCTACAGTACATTGTACATAACTTTCCATTCCTGGCCTTTGAAAGAGAAAAATGAACAGAGGAAACAAATCAATTTTTTGCAAAAAAAGAAAGGAAAGAAAAAGAAAGAAAGAAAGAAAGAAAGAAAGAAAGAAAGAAAGAAAGAAAGGAAGAAAGGAAGGAAGAAAAGAAAAATAGGTAAAAGGAAACTGAGGGATCTTGAGAGATATTTCAGTTGGTGATATGCTTGCTTTGTAAGTATAATGACCTGTGTTTGAACCTCAGTGCAGTATAATTGTCAGAACATTTGTATTGTGGACAAATTACTTGGACAATGCTTGGACATACATGGGAATTGGTCCTATATGTATAAGATGGTGACTATCATCATGTCACTTATGGGGATGGCCTGATGTAGAACTATATAACTGTGAGAGAACTAAAGTTGTGAGTTACTGATACCACAAGGAGCGGAGAAGGGATCTGCAACTTAGGATGATGTTTGATTCTTAAGAGTGTTTCTAGGAACACTGTTTCTGGAAACAGTAGACAGGTAGAATGCTGAAACATAAGAAATTGTGTAAGGTGGAAGAATTGTTTGCAGTAAGGTGAGGCAGTCTAGGAAGAGAGAAGAAATACAAGACAGACAAATGACAAATACATTTTCTCACTGTGGTCACATTGAATAAATTCTTCTGCTGTTAACTATGACTTGTTTCTTTAGTTTTCTTCTTGGTGGAGGGTCACTGAACTTACCTTGCTTACAGTGGCCAGGGCCCAGGAGGTGGCCCTAAAATCTCCAGTAATGATTGTATAGAGTGCGTTGGAGGGAGCAGAGATTAGGTGTGGAAAGGCCAGCATACTATCAGCTTGCCAGGAACCTGACAGGGTGGGAGAAAAGAATAGGAAAAAGGGCCTTTTGGCTTTTATAGGTAGGACACTGGGGAAAAGGAAAGAAGTTAAGGTTCTTTATCTGAGGTTCATGAGAGGTCGACTCAAGCCTATGAAGGCTAAAAACATAAAGTCAAGACACAGGGAAATATTAAGGAGCCTGAAGAGGGTAATGAAGGATCACAGTGAGAGGAAAGATGTGGACCTGGGATGAAGATTATTACTGTTGGACACTAGAGATAGAGATGGAAGAGCAGCAAAAACCATGGGAACTGGGGATAGGAGATAGGGAATGTTGATGGAGGCCATTAGAGATAGCATCAAATGTATCGAAGAACAAAAAAATCAACCACACTTTGGAGTGTAAATAATTGTGGGGAAATTCGAGGGTGAGGAGGCAGGAGTGGGTGAATGGGTTGGGGGACTCCCTTGTAGAAGCAAGAGGAGGAGGAATAAGATAGGGTCTTCTGGGGGAATGGGGAAAGGAAATAACATCTGAAATGTAAATACATTTAATATCCAATAAAAAATTAAAAAAAGAATTTACCTGACATCAATTCTGTGTCTAGAGTCAAGTAGCTGGGCAACCTTAAACACAGTCTCACCTTCCATTTTGGTGAATGGAAATGTCATAGAAATAACTTGAAAGGGCTACAATGATGGGAAGTTGTATAATGTACGTTAAATAATGACTGCTATTTCTAATACTGAACAAATATATTGTCTACCATCAATCACATAACTATATGGATATATAGAGCTACTTTATCGTATGCATGACCTCATTCATGTTTCCTGACAGTAGTCTATGGGTAGATTCTATGGGTCCAAGACCTGTCAATTGTCAGCTCTGCACCCTTGGGGACAATCGTAGTATCTTCTTTACTATGATACCATGATGATTAAGTGAGCTAATTCATACAAGATGCTAAGTGAAAATTCTATAAATGTTAACATTTTTATTTTTATCCACAGCAGAGAAGAACACTAGTCAGCATATGCTTTCTGTTTTGTAAGAGGAGTAACATAGTAGCAGAGTTAGAAGACTTATCCCAAACAACATGACTAAGAAAGGACATAGCTGAGCTATCACACATCCTTTGTGTTTCCAAAATTCTTTTTCCATACCCTTAATTGATATGACTTTTGACTCACTGCTAGCTGTGACCTTTGACCCAGGCTCTGAACTACTCATCACTTCCTCTGTGAGCTCCTGTTGACCATCAGCTTTAGGGTTCTTCCTCAAGGTCAGCCCATGTTTACTATGACTTCTTATATTGCTTCTGTGACCTGCTTGTCAAGCTACAGGGGGAGTGATCAGTCCTACCCTAGTGTTCTGTAAGTACATGATGGAGGTTGCTTGCACTCCAGAAATAAAGTAACTGTCTCCACCAATAAAAATTAGTGCATTTGCTTCTGTGAATATAGGGAAGGAAGTCTATTCTGGTCAATTCTGACAGTGCTGCATATCTGGACATGGTCTGCCTATGTACCTATGTGCATGGTCTGACTATGTGCCTATGTGCATGGTCTGACTATGTTCCTATCCACATGGTCTGCCTATGTGGCTATATATACATGGTCTGCCTATGTGCCTATGTGTCTGTCTACTCACTCTCATCAACAAGAATAGTTACTTTCTCACAGCATGGGCTTTAGAAAATGGCTGAATATTTACTGTTTTGATTGAAGTGCTGGTGGTTAATGACCCAAATCTGGTGCTATGTTTATTCTTGTGGCAAACCTTATGGAGTTTCAGTCCCAAATGCTGTGGTATCACGTCCTTTCCTGATGTGTCATAGTATAGCTAGCAGATGTGCTTAAGTATATACATTTAAAATATTTCAACCTAACCTTGGTTTTTAAAATAGTATAGGAGATAGAATGGGCCTTCTGTGTAAGTCAGCTTTAGTACATGAAAGAAAAAATACAGGAGTCTATAAATGTCTAAAAATGGAGTATATATTTAAAAGTAATGGTTTTTGAGACTTTTACAATATAAATATTTAGGGTTTCCCTAGTCCATGATACTATAACTCAAATATTAAAATTGGAAAAGAATTATATAGTGTTTTAAAACAATTAAGTGGTACAATGTCACTGCTTGGATAACACACATGCATACACACACATAACACACATGCATATACACACACATAACACACATGCATACATACACATATCACACATGCATACACACACACACACACACACACAAAACACAAAACAACGGCAACAAAACCCAAAATCAGTAATTTCAATAATTGTTAATATCATTTTTTAAACAAAAGAAAAAGGCCCATTGAATTCACGGATGCTTTAAGGAAAATTTGTTTTCATCTAACTGTAGAGGAAATGTTTATTGCAGCTAGGAATAAAATAGTTCTATAAAGAAATGAAATCATTTTATAATATGAGATGACTCACACATATACAGAACAAGAGAGGAGAGAGAGAGAGAGAGAGAGAGAGAGAGAGAGAGAGAGAGAGAGAGAGAGATCATATTCTTGAAGAGTACACCTGTAAGACCTGTGAAATAAAAATGTTAACAGTGAACAGGATAAGGGAAGGCAAGGCTCAGGGATGCTGTCGGCAGAAAATTGGGGCTTACCAGAGCTCTAGCTGCTTCCTTAGGGGGCCAAATGGGAGAAGGTGATCCAATAAGTAACAAAGAATCACCATAGAGCCTGAGGTCATTCGCAGATATTGCTGTGAACCTGAAAAACAGGATAAGCGAAAGTCCAAATAGTGAATAGAGAGTGGAGAAAGCAAGGAAGAGCCATGGGAAGAGCACAGTGTACACAAATGTCGACAGCCTGAGTTATCTCACAGGCTTATGGCAGATGGCAATTTTAAGCCAAGTCTACTGACTTTAAGACCTAGAATCCCTGACATCCTTCTATCACCAGTAGAGGCTAAAGAGTGCTACATTTGATACCTCACATAGTTGACTAAGGTTAAAATCTTGCCATTTGCAGTTTTGGAAGATAGGAGGAACTAGGTATCATTTGTTACAAATATTGAGACAACAGGGATTACAAAAGTATTGATAGAAGGAGGAAAATGTAAACAGCTCTCTAGGTGACAAAATATGAACAATATGTTAAATGTAATAAACAGTCTAAAAACACAACCACATCATTCATTACTTAACAGTTATTTGAAGAGCACCTGCTGAGTTTTAGGCACTATCTCTGGGCCCTTTGTTAATAGTAGAAAATAAGATGGACACAGTTCCTGCCTTTATGGAGTGTTCAGATCAAGAGACAGGCAGTGACAATGAGGTTTGAATTGTGTCATTGGATAGTATAGTGGTTTGAATAGGTATGGCCCTATAGACACATGTGTTTGAATGCTTGGCTCATAGGGAGTGGCACTGTTAGGAGATGTGGCCTTATTGGAGTAGATGTTGGAGGAATTGTGTCCCTCTGGAGACAGGCTTTGAGATATATATGCTCAAGCTACACCCATTGTTGTACACAGTCTCTCCCTTGGTGCCTGTGTATCAATATGTAGAATTCTCAGCTCTTTCTCCAGTACCATGTACTCTTGCATGCTGTATCCTTCCTACCATGGTGATAATGAACTCAACTGAAACTGTAAGCCAGCCCCACTTAAATGTTTTCCTTTACACGAGTTGCTTTGGTCATGGTGTTTCTTCACAGCAATGTAACCCTAAATGATGGTTATACTCCAATGAGGGCCAAGATTCAAGAACTCTTAACCAAGTCCCAGTGCATCATGGGCAGGCTTCCCAGAACAGGATCCCATGGTAACTGAAGACAACAAAAATCCTGGCAGGAGATTGGAGAAAGAAGACTGAATATTAGAGGCTCAGAGCTCTTGAAGGCTGTCTAGTCTCCTAGAAAAGTCTTCAGAATGGGCAACCATGTACAGAGCAAAACTGGAGACTGGGGAATGGCATCTTTTACTGAGAATTTGTATAAGCCATGTAATTTGAATACAGTGTCAGGTTTAATTTTCTCAGTGTTTATCTCCATCTCGTGCATAGAAAGGAAGCACAGAAGTAATGATAGCACACAGCTTAGTGTCAGGTTGTCTAGAACCGGCCTCAACCAACCTCTTTCCTCTCCATGCTACTTCCCTTGACTTTAGGGAAGTAACACTGTATTTGGACTGTTGTGTCAATGTTAGTACTTAGATTGCAAAGTAAGTCTTGACTTTTAACCACTAACCTGGACATTTCCTTTGAGGTTGTATGTGTGGTACCAATGAGAGATTGTCTATGGAGCACAATGACTAGAGTTGTCCACAGCTATGTGCAGTCTACATTTACAGCACAGCACTTGAATTTAAGTGAATATAAAAAATCCAAACATCTGCTCTCTACTTTCTTAACTGCTTCTCCTCTTCACCACATGCTCCTATAACTATTTGAATCATGCCTACTTTGTACACATCTGTGTCTTCTTGCAGATAGAAAGCCTGCTCAAAGACTAGTGGCAGGAAGACAGTGGGTGTGTGAGTGTACCATTCACTTAATATTTAAGCTCCAAATGAAGTAGCTATGATGTTCTAACCACAGTTCATGCACACAGCTAAGAAAACAAGAACATAATCACAGGGTGTGCTTCTGACCAACAGAACATCCAGAATGAGAAAGCTAGAATTAGCATTTGCCAATCAGATCTACTCCAGGCCCTCACTTTACAGACAGGGAAACTGGGGCCATAGAAGGCCACAGGATAGACTCAAGACCTTCATATGCACAAATGATCTGGGTTTATATTTTTCTTTGTTCATCATTTATCTATTTAGTCAAATGAGTTAGATGGGGCACTTAGAACTGCTGACCTTTATCTTCAGCAGTGCTGAAATAATAGAACTTTTGTCTTAGTTTGGTGGAACAGGGCACCATTGCATACTCTTGCGTATTAAGGTAGAGTCAGATATTTAGCTATTTTAAATGTTATTAAAAAAGAAATAGACACAGGAATTTTTCCATTTTTAAATATTTAAGGCTTAAGATTAATTTTGCCAAGCAATTTCTTTTAAGAGGTTTCTGAATAAACCACAGTTTGTTTCTTAATCAGAATATTTATTAGTCTAGGCTCTTCAAACCCATAGACTGTCCATCTATGGGTTGTATGACAGTTTGTACACACTAGTGTTTCCTGTCTGTTGTGTGGCAGTTCATGCACACTAGTGTTTTTAGAGACACAGTTTAGAAGATGCTGATGTGGTTTGGCTCTCTGGGAAATAACTATGAATTGGAGGAGAAATGGCTTTTGAGAGTTCCTTGACATATCCATTGATATCATCCTTATTTAGATCATGTTCAGGAAGCCACATGGTTGAGACTTAAGAGTTATAGCTTCTGTGTCATTTCTATTAGGTGCAATCTTTCAGTAGATGTCTGGTTCCTCTTACTCATAAAATCTCCTAACACCCTCTTCTGAGATGTTCTTTGAGCATCATGTGCAGGAAGAAGTATCTCATGAAGCCCTAACCCTGGACAAAGAAACAGGAGCAACTAAAAGATGCAGAAATGGAAATAGTCTTTTGCAGGAAAAACCCTGTCCATTGGTTAGCTAAGCCCTGATGTCATATACAGACAACTAACATATGAGCTGAGCAGGTTATATTCATCTATTTAGGAATGCGTATATGTGCATGCACACGCACCCAAGTGTGCATGTGCATGTAAAACAAGATTTAAATAATAAGAGGCCATAAATTTGATAGAAAGATTAGGAACATGGTAAGAGTCAGAGGGGGAAATGATAAGTAGATAAATGATACAGTTTTAATTTCAAAAAAAGATAGTTTTTTTTTTTTTAAAAAAAGGCAGTTTTGTTTCTGTTAAAGAGTTTGTGGCTTCCCACAGGGTAATGTTTTCAGTTATAATGTGGAATCTGCCTTGCAAGGTACCACGTGTTTCTACATGTGACAGTTTAACCTACTTTAGTGTGAAAGGCAGAAACATTTGACATGTTAGAACCATCTCAGAGTAAAAGCAGAGGGACTGGAGACGTATTCCATGCTCATTTTGATTGATGATTTTTTCGTGTAGTGTACCACATCAGTCCCTTACCCTTATAAAAGCATAGTGGGTTAAGTAAGCTCAGGGCTCATGACTTATCCCTTTATGTTTTTCTAGATTCCAAGTTTCAGGGTCTAAACTTGCAACGGAAACTCTGGCAGTGACGAGGATTGTGCTCCTGAAACCTTAAACAGAGTTACAGAATTGAACTGGGAACTAGAGAAGAGTTTAATTAAGCTAAATGTTCTGATGTTTGAATGTTGACACACTGGACCATACTTAAATCCAAGAAAATTCCCCTGGGGAGAATAGACTTGATTTACATGGTACTTCTTTCATTAAATTCAGTGAAGCCTGCAAAACTTGCTAATGAAGGAAAATTATGAAGTATTTGGACTCAATTTACTTGCTCTTTCCACAATAATTTGTCCTCAGACCATCTGACACAGAATCTGAAGTAATCAGATTTCGAAGGCATTACTTCCTCATGCTTTAGCATAAATTCACAGGAAACATGTTCTATGCTTATCAGAAAGAAGAAACTATGGTAAAAGTAGCCTGGTGGTTTTGTGCCCTAAAAGGGACATTTAGGTTATATGAGGCATGAGATTTTAAAATAATTTTCCATGCCTCTTCAGAAGCAAGCTAGCATTGAACTAAGGACAAGGGACTAGAAGAGACATTCAGCGACTAGAAACAGATAAGCCATTGAGGCTCTGGAATTTGTCATTTTCTTGGTGCCCCTTCTAATCTACTCTAAACTGTACAGCTAGAGTTATGATCAGTATCAGCATGCACACTTGATAAAAACCTCTCTTTTAATCCATCTAATGGGATCCCTGTGCTCAGCCTGAGATTCAGCTCTTTAAAATGGCTTTGAGGCCCTACATACATCCATAGGAAGCATTGTCATCATCATAATCCCTTTTCTAGGCTGATCTGCTTCTCATCTTCAGTAAGCTGGGACATTTGGGTAATAGCGGGTGATCCACAGCCCCTTGTCTCACAAGGTCTACATGGACTGCTTAGCAACAAAGCTTTGGCAGGCCTGCTGTAGGGACTCTTTCTCTGTAATCCACTCAGGGAATCAAGTTCACTCTGCATCTTAACTTTGAGTCTTGATGCTTGTTGTAGCTGAGATCTAAAGCTCTGCAAGGTCCCTTCCCAACAGTTAGGTGATCTGACCTGGACATAACAGCTTAACTCAGGATTCAGAGCCATCACTTGACAATATCTAACCATGGCCAAGAAGACACCTCAGAGATGGGGAAGGAGTCTTCAGCCACAGATGTTACTGTCTATCACAGACCTGTGTCTCTTACTGCTTCCCCTGCAGCTCTGCCTTCTGGTTCCACTTAGATTGTTCCTCTCTTCACTTGGCCACTTTTTCTTTCTTATCCTTTGTCATCTCATTTCCTGAGATCTGTTATCCAAGCAATCTACTGTTCTATTTCTCTCTCTTGTTTATTTTCTTTTCCATTTTTGCATAGTGTGTCCCATTTTCTTCCTGTTTCCTTTAACATGTTGGCTTTATCCTATCTGTTCTTTTACAGTTTTTCTATCACTTCACTCCAGAGTCCCTTCTGATTACTCACAAAGAACCAAATGATCTCTTTTTTTCTCTGGACTCTGTAACACCTGGCTCTCACTTTTCAAGAAGAGCTTAACCATTGTACTACTAGTGTATTTTTAACCTCTTTCATCTCATAGTAGTGTGCAAAGCTTACTCATTCACTATATTCCAAGTAACTTGAGGAGTGCCTGGGAAAGAGCCAGTTAACAAAGATTTAATCACATTTGTCTATTTGAGTGAATTAGTTACAAGAGACTCATTGTAGTAACTAAAAATTGTAGCGTTCTAGTGGACACAAGAAACTCCTTGTCTCTTGGTTTCAGACTACTGTGTTAATTAAAAACTTACTCTAGGCTGGGTATATGGCTCTGTGGTTAAAGTATTTGTCCCATAAACAAGAGGATGATAGTTTGGATCACCAGAACCCATGTAAATGCTGGATTGTGTCGGCTTTCTTGTATTCCAGCCATGGAAGGCAGAAGCAAGTGATCCCCAGAGGAAGATAGCTAGCCAAACTAGCTATGTCAGCAATATCTGGGCTTGATGAGGAGACTGTGCCTCAGAGGGTAAGGTAGATGAGTGATTGTGGAAGAATCCTGATACATGCATACATGCACATGTATATCATACACGCCATCCCACACACATGTAAATACCCACATGAAAAGACTAGTAAAAATCTAATCCAACATAGGTCATTGGTTTTACTTTGGTGGCTGCAAATATAAACCTGCCTTAGAAGCCAGTGGTCCAGCTTGAATGGTAGCATGTAAAATTGAATTTAAAATCAAAGAATATGTGAACTTAACGAACATTATAAAGCTGAAACAAATGATCACCAAGCATTTCCTCTTGTTCTTAGGCTCCAGCCTTGCAGATATAGGCATTCAACCACAAATCCACTAGTTTTCTTTAACACATATTTTTCCATCTCTTAACATTTAGAAAATAGTACACAGCATAGCTAAACTAAACATTACTTGACTTTTAACTCCCCAAACTTCAGGAGAAATTTTCAGTGCATGCATGCATGATATGGGGAATTTAAACTCAATCTAAGACTGATGCTTGCTCATTCCACAACTGATACAGTGTGTGGAAAATTACCCTTGGGGGAAGTTTGGAATATCAAGTGCTATATACTGGCCTGCATTTCAAATTCAATCTCATGATTTGCCAAGTTTCTCAGATGAGGGATCATAGAGGCCTGATAATGGACAAAGATTGTCATAGTCTCAGAGTATGAAAAGCAGGGGTTAGAATTGATCTCTACGTAGCATAAACATTGCCATAAAGTTAGAAGTACAGTAGCAAGAAAGCAGAAATGAAGTTTTCCAATTACACATTTCAATACATGTAATGGGGTATATGTGTGTGTGCATACACATGTGCACATGCACACACATGGTTTCAAATCTGGAGAAATTGTTACTAGATCACTAAACACTAGGAAGAACAATTTTATGGAAAAGGAACATGTCCAAATAAAAAATTAAACAACGAGTAGCCTAACTCTGCAAAATAACTCAAGTTTGAGGACTACTCTTATATCTCTCAATCAGAATTGGAAGTCACCGTAATCGAGTAAAACTTGGGCCCAAGCTTGACACCTGATGGATGACAGGTGTCCATTGCATGGGATGTTGGGGTGGAGGAAGAGACTTCTGGGAATCTGAGGCACTACTACCTTGCTTTCATCACCACAGAACTGGAAACAGAGCCCACTAAGGCAAACTTGAGTCCCTGGCTTAGATGTGTTCTACTTGGTCAGTGCAATCTTACACCAAAGGGTATTCTGCACATAAGCAGCAAAGCCCAAGTCTACTTTGCAATGCACTCTGGTAATCTAAAGTTTGCCACAGCATTAATTAGTACTATTTGTTTTGATTATACATTTTATGTGTTCAGTGTATTTGGATGCATCTTACCAGCATTTTTAGGTGGTCAATTTCTTGAAGACAAGGACACTGAGACAAGTAGAAACTAAAATTCCAAGTTGTAAAATGCTTTGAAATCTTATGGATGACACAATTTGTATCCAAAAATAAAGAAGACAGGGAAAACTTGCCCATAAAATGATATAGGACTGGAAATTTTGCTCAAAGGATAAGAGTGCTGCTCATCTAGAAAGCACAAGAAATGGAGTTTGGATTCCCAGCACTCACATAAAAGTAAGGAGGTAGATGTAGCAGCAACCTGTAACCACAGCACCCAGGAGGCAGAGACAGGAGATCCACATAGTGGCAAGCCAGACATTTATACTAGCCAAAATGGACAGGCTCTGGATTCAGTGAGACCTTGTCTCAATAAACCAAGTGAAGAGTGATAAAAGAAAATAAAAAAAAAACATAAAGATCATAAAAACACACATATGTCCAGGTGCCCATGCACAAACACACATAGTCAAACACATGCAAACCCAAATACACATACATATGTATCACATAAACATCTTAAACGATGATATAATAATGCTTAAAATCCTTTATTGATCATCTAGAGTTCATGTTGGAACAAAGCAGATGTACCAGAAAAGTCCTTTTGTAACTATGAAAGCAACTCTAAGGTGATTACAGAGCTAAATGTTTATGACCAAAATTACCAAGGCTTTTGTCTAAATAATTGTCGTACTTCTTGATTGAGTCAAATGTTACCTGAAGATTTTAGTAGGAGAAATGTTTAACATCTTAAGTGAATTCATTTGGTCATAAGGTAGGTCAGGCAAACAATTATTGTACATTGTGGCCAAGAATGGCATCGTTAGCCCTGATTGTGTACAGATGTCCCACACATGAAAGAAGGATGCAGGATGACACATAGCTTCCTAAACATGATAGCTTAGGCTCCTACATTGTAGAGAGGTAGTTGCAATGAGGATCCTGAGTCTTTATTCTTTCTTGAATTTTACTAAAGTGTTCTTGAGTTTGCAGAATCTGGGTCTGGCCTGAAACCTGTCAAAGACTAGAATAATATATGACAAGACATTTAAAACTCGGGGCAGTAGATCGCAAAGCAACTCATCCTGCCTTCATTTATTTTTTAATCTGAGAAGCCCACAGCTAATAAGGATACTTTCTCTGACTTCCCCATGTTCCCAGAACAACTAAGTAACACGGAAGCCATATTCTTGATGTCTAACCGAATGTAGTTTCCATGATACAATGCACCACATGAGTCATCTGGAAAAAAGAACCTAGAATTACAAGGGTGTGACAGCAATTGAGAGCTTTAGGTGTAGAACTTTGGAAGAATTCTCCCTGTTAGTCAAAGAGGCCATTCTAGAGAAAATGCCTACTTTAAATAAATAGTATAAAGAGTTCCATTAAGAACTTTAGCCATGAGAATAAGAAGGTTCCTTCTTTTCTACAAAAACCGCTTGCTCTAGGGAAAATCCAAAAATTGCAGGTGATCTCAGTTGGAACATACCCACAAATACTCACCTAGGATTGCTAGTGGTAATTCCACTGTAGAAGAGTATCCCCAAGAAGTCTGACCTCCAGACCCCTGAAGCTAGTAAGAATGGTGGCTTTAGGAAGGGTGGTGGCTTCCAACAGATGACTCCCATCTGACCACCAAGTCAGAATTGCTTTTCTGAAAAGACTGCTGCTTTCCAGGGTTTCTGGCATGTATCTTCCAAACAGGATCAAGAACATCTGGAGAACTTGGACCCAGCAATGCACTTAGGTCATGGCCTCTAGGCAAGTGATCAGCACACTGAGTCACTAAAATTGCTTTTCACAAAGCATTAGCTGTGTCTGGAAGCGGCATCCAGCAAGCCTGTGTAATTGGAATCTCCCTCCACCCATTGCCCTGTATTGGGATAGTACCAAAACCCAGGTCTCTTCTGTGAACGTTGCTTTCCAAGGCAAGCATTTAAGAGCATGAGGAAAGACAAGAGTCACAGGGCTGTTTGTAGAGGACTGCTGAATTAGATGGCAGAAACCCCAATCTTGAACCCTTACAGGTACCTGTGATCTTTGGTTAGTATTAGAAAAGAAGATGTGGATGGGCTTCTCCCATAACATCCGAAGTCCTCTGGGGACATTTTAGTCATTTGCATCTTTTTGGGTAGCTGATTAAAAATCATGAAGTGGAGGCCTTGTCTGTTTGCTCCTCCTTGTGTACTTTGTGCCCTCCCAAAAATGCCTGGAAACTTGGGCAAAAATACAAAGTTTGCCCAATAGCATTTGTAGAAAAGTATTTGAAGTTAAAATCTGAATCTATAATAGTCTATTTTCATTTTAACCTTGTCCTCACCATAATTTACTCACATAGGAGTATAGTAAAACATGTGTATTTTTAGCACATATTTTGTTGCAATTTTTTATTTCCCTGTCCCTTTACAGTTTTAAATATTTTAAAGGTATTATTTACCAATTATTTCACAATGATTCATTCTATAATCTCACCATCTGAAATTATACTTTCAAAATTTACATATAAGAAAAATAAGAAAAAAATGCCAGTGATGGTTTTAATAACTATATCAATACATGTAGAATATTCCCCCCTCATTATATGCATTATTTTAGTGTTTTCTTAAGCCAGGTGGAACTTTGAATCCTGTCCAGTACCAAACCAGGTGTTCATTACATTTTCAGAAATTTAGTAATGTGTTACTTATTTTCTTGTCACTCTCAGAGTACCTGGCAGAAAGAAGTTAAAAGAAGAAGAAATATCTTGGGCTCATAGTTTGAAGTGATCCAGTCTTTCATGGCAGGGAAAGCATGGTAGTGGACGTGTCTACAGCGATGGAAGTGGAAGCATGGGGTGACTCGTTACTCCTCACAGCAAGGAAGCAGAGGGGCCTCATCCTAGAACCAGAGCTCATCTATAAATTGTAGCACCTGATCCAATGGCCTTAAGTTCCCCAAGTACACCCTAAGGCTCCACAGTCTCTCAGAGAGTGCCAGCAACTGGCGATCAAGCATCCAAACACATGAGCCTGTGGGTGACATTTCATATCCGTTTCATAGTACATATAATATGTACTATGAGATCATCAGAGCACAGATTAAGCAATAATAATTTTTCAGATGTATATAGTATAAGAAATGTAGCCATTGGTAGAGCTCCAGAGTTTAAGCAAAAATTTTGAAAAACAAATTTTTGTAAATTTTTAAATGAAGCACTTTTATATTTTGGTTGTGAGCCTAGTCTCCAATGGCTGAGCCATCTGCCCGGCTCATGAGGGACTTTTATAATAATAAAACTAGTTCATCAACAAAACCTTAAAATGAGAATGTTCTCAAGTAAAATAATAACAACAACAACAACAACAATACAAACCCTAGTTAGTTGTCTTTGCAGCACTTAAGCTAGGATCCTCATCTGAAAATGTATTGTATCAAAGCAAATGGTGCTCTATCACTTACTATAACTAAAATCACATGATTTAGTTTATCTAGTGAAGATTTAGAAGGTTAGCATTTAATCAAGCCATGCCCTGCCTAGCAGAGGTTAGTCAGTGATGTATTCTTTACACCATGGTGGCCTTGGGTGATTATTGGGACTTATGACATAATTACCAGTTTGGTTTGTGTTAGCACACTTTGTAGTGTTCATACTATGAAAGGCCACTTAAAATTAATTATCCTGAACACCATCTGTCATTAAGCAACACATGTCTACATAAATGCATTGGTTTCTGGTGTCACACAAAGTTATTAGATGTAATGCTATTTATGTTCTATGTGTAGAGTATTACTAAAATTTATGGATGAAATTTGAGGTCATTTTTAATTACCTTATGACTACAAGAAAATAGAGAATGTGTCTATATGTGAGGAATAGGGTTTTTCATCAGGGTTCCGAAGTGTGTGTTCCTATAAGGTTCCCTCTTGTTACCTTCCACAGATTACAAATAGTCAAGAACAGAGTCAAACTTTCTCATATTCTCAAAATAAATGCTCATTAAGTAGAATAATGCCTTCATTGAATCCCAGGACCCTGCTCCTTATGGTAGTCACTGCAAAGATGCCTCCTGTAAGTACCATAAGTACTTTGAAGTGAAGATGCAGTCCTGATGAACACTGAACCTGAAGGACACAAATTCCACTGAAAACTCAGTGTCTGAACAGCCTTGTGGGTAGGACTTCCAGTCAAAACAGAACATAATTAGAGTATAGGGCCTGCTAGCATAGCTCTGAACCTTATTTACTCATAAGAATCCTTAAAGAACATTTGTTTACCTTATCTGTTGGGATACTCAGAACTTTACATTATTTCAATGATAAAATCAAATAAGATTTATGGATCATATCTGGAAATTTGTACTGGTATTTAATCTTTATTAGAGTATTGTGTGGGTAGAAATATAATTGTTTTAAAGGAACAAGGTTAGCTGTCTTTGCAGGGGTGGACATGATTAGGGTTAAATGAGGTGATTCCATTCGTAGTCCCATAATTGATGCTTGGTGGGTTTATAAGGAGAAAGATCAGAAACAGTGCATGTCTTACCTCTTGCCATAGAGCACTCATCCACCACCATGGGATTATTCCAGCAAGAATTAGCTGTGGTCCTATGACCTTGGGCCTCCTGAGTTGTAAGGTAAAGTAAATGCCTTTTCTATATAACTTACCTAGTCTTTGGCATTGTGCTACTGGCAACAGGAAGAAAAAAAAATAAAGACTAAAACAATACACTAGTGAAAAGGGAATTCACTAAGGGCTTAGACTTCAAGCACTGAAAACCGAAATGATTTTAAACCAAGTTGAGTATTTGTGAGCAGCCCAGAAAACTGCAGGCCGAAATCTTAGTGTAGTCATCTCTGTGTGCAAAGTATTTTAACTGCGCTTCGAAGCAGAGTTGTTAATGCTGGAGGATCATGTTGGATCAGTGGGAACTGCCTGTAGAGGGATTAGATGGAGGCCAAGACAGGGGAGGCTGATGACAGCTTGAGTCTGAATCATTTAGTATGGCATCAGTTGCTGGACCAAAAAAAACATCCAAACCATTTTCTCTGAGATCTGAGTCATTTCTCCAAGTGTATGCTGCTCGTGGAAAAACACTTACTCTGTGGAGTCTTCTCTTTCTATTCACATCTGCAACGGAGAAAAATCCAAATTCAGCGAGCATCAAGAGAAATAATGGTAGAACTGATCTGCAGTGTAGATATGGATCCTATGGGGATGGTAATGGAAACTGTGGTACCAATAAACTGTGGAGCATATACAATACTCACAGTGTGGAGACACAGTCTCACAGCTACCACTTGTGGTAACTCCTAGTATCCTGGACTAATCAAAGGGGGAATTAAGACTGGAAGAAGAACAGTAGGAAGACCTGGTATCCAGGTACACATCTATCTCCCTGTGTACTTCTGGGAAAGTCTAAGCAAGGATAGTCAATGGTCTTGGGAAGGTTCTGGAGAAAAAAAAGGGGGGGAGTTATCTGAAAGTGACTATCCTCTATCCTAATGAACTTTGAATTAAACTTTAGCTTCTAGATGTTCAAAGCTCCCCACACATGCCACATATTTCCATATCTGTATATAGTCACCCACATCTTCAGCATGATTTCTTGCTTCCTACCATTTGTATGTTGTGAGTGACTTCAGACTTGATGGAGGTCTAAGGACTTACTTTGCATTCACCATCGTCTTTAGCCTCATGATGATTTAGTATAGTCAGTGTGGTGGGTGTTCTTCTCATTTATGATTGATGTTTTGGTCTTTGAATGTTTTAGTAATTATTTCAATGTATTTGCTTTGATGGAGCAGGATATGACCCAAGGTCTGACTGCTGGGAAGATTCTTTCTCTGGTATTATTGTTTTCTCATTCAAAGACACTTATTGAAAATATGCAAGATTTCTCAAAAATAAAGATCCTTAGATCCTGCAACACATCAATCAAGTTGGAACTAAGTTAAGGATGGACCTGTGCTTCAATCTTACAAATGCATAGTCAGGACCATACATATTTCTATATGTAGCATCCAACATTCCTATAGAACATACATGTTCCTCAAAATGCACTGTCATTGGACGATTGGCTTTCTTTAGCTACTCTGATAGCTATAGTCTTTTTTATGTATCCTTTTATGTCAGCTAAACAGTATTTATGTCTTGAGGTAGATCTATTTAATTTTCCCAGGATTGGAGAATCAGGAATGTTCCTGATACAGGGTAAACATCAGAGAATCATAAAACATATAATGAATAGCTACTATTTCTTGTTGATGCTTCATATTTCTAGTGAAAGTACATATAGAGTTAGTAATCTTTGAATTCAGGACTTATGGTGCCAGAGTAACAGCTCATAGGTATTCTTATAGAACCTTAAGTAGATGAACAAATTTCATTTCACTGTCTTAAGTAGTCAAGTCATTGGAACTTGATTTGTTGATGTTGTGAGACACAGGAAACTCTTGTCATGGTTTTTAGTATCAACCAACTTTCTAAGCAAGTAATGTTTTACATGGCAGGGTGTAATGGGAATGACTTGTGTGACTTCCTATACATGGTACTCAGAAGCATGGACTAAAGGGTCCTGAGGGTAAATATTTTCTCTAACACTCTTAAAGTAACATTGCATGAATCTAGAGATGGATATATGTGGTCTTCTAAAGTTCTTTTTCTGGGCTTCTGATCTCTTCTCCAACCCTAGGTATATATTAAGTATTTATGAAATTGAATAAAAGTTGTGAGAACAATCTGTTTCAGAATAAAGGCATTTCCTGAGGTGATTATCCTGTGTTACATCAAAGTGTAATGTGAACCCCATACCTAATGATTTTTGTCAGTAACTGAGTAGAACATTTAACCTCAAATTTGTGAAAAACCAGAAGAATTTGATTTGAGGATTTAAGAGATTAGTATTATGTGTCAAGTCAGTATTCATAAACTGTGAAAGTTGTTTTTGAAGTAGAATTTTTACTCAAATGCAAATGATCTGTCAATAAATTTAGGATAATAAAAGTGCACATTTGCATACTAGTTGAGTGGTGGATATCTGCCTTGTATACTGCTCTGCCCTGGAAGGTACTAATTATTTGCCATTGTAAATCTCATTCTGACTCAGCAAAGACATGGACTCAGAAAGAAATGTTTTTAACACCAAGGCACCAGGTAGGAAGTACTAATAGATCGTGATTTAGAGATGACATTCATGCCTAATACCTTGTTAATGTTGCCCTTTGCCAATTTCAATACTCTACAGAGATTGATTAAGGTGATTGCAGAGGAAACAGTACTTGTTTTGAGTATTAGGTATATGTTAATATGGCTTTCCATGTTCCTAAATCCAACAGGAGGCATAACCTGCTCTCACAGACCCATTTCTAATACCTGTTTAGCTTCAACGTGATGCTTTATTTTATAATGTCCTCAAGTTGGAGAATCTAGTTTGGAAAAGCTGTGTTTAAGTAGATATATTAACAAATCAGGGTTCAATTCCCCATCAGTTGAAATTTCCTATATTTGGCAGCTCTTACTAGACTAAAAGACTTGGAATCAAAGTTAACAATATGATGCACGTGCATTTTTTTTTCCTGGAAATTGTATCTTAGAATTGAACATGCAATCATGATCAAATTTTCTCTTGAGTATAATAGATCACATTATTTTTTCCCTGTATGCAGCAGCTATACATTGGCTACATATCAACTTAGGTAATTCTACCCAGCTTTCTAGATTCCCCCTAGTTTCTGTGGTCTACTTCCTCTACTTGCATCTATTAAAATTGTTTTGGTGAAGGAAAATTGTGGAATTTTCACATGAAGGGGGAGGTCATTGTTCCCTGGTATGTGAAGCACTGCTAGATGTCATCCTCTCTCTCCCATCAACACACAAGCAAAGGGGTGATGAATGGTATAAACATGATCATTTCATATATATATAATTTATTTATTTTTTCAAATTGTAATTTATACTCATTCACACAGGAGTTATAAACATGAAAAGACAGTACATGGGGAAGGTGATGACACTGGAGCGTGGGTGTTCAGGGGGAATACAGATATCTTTCAGAACAGGGTATCGACTGGGTGAAGGTTCAGGGAATAGGTCACTATGACTCTGCCTATGATTCACTTGTCCTTATCTAAGTTGGTATTGTCTGCCAAGGCTACCTATTTACGAGGTCTATGACTACTTAGGCTGGTAAATTGTCACAAAAACTGCCTGTTTACAATAGCTTATAGCCATCTGTTTCAGTGTTTATCCACAGAGACCCAAGATTTGGTGTTAGTATACATGTATGACAGGCCTATTGCTGATTTTAGGCCTTCAGTGTGTAAACAGGGATACCCCTGACATTTCCTCCCTTCTCTAAGTATAGAAGGGCTGTGGCAAATCTAATCTTGCAAAGGCGGGGATAGAGGCCTGACCTCCAGTAATTGAAGGGGACCTTGTAAACATGATCATTTCTTTGTTGCCCTCCAACTAATGTCTTTTGACAGGAATTAGCAAGCTAAGACCTGTGGATTCTTTTGGGTAAACATCTTATATTTGAGAATTAATTTATTACATTTTAAAGGATTTAAAACTGTCAAATTCCCCTAACTGCAGACATAAAATGAATATGTAATAGAGATGCTATGCGTATCACAAAGCCTACAATTTTCATCTGACTGTTTCTGGAATGTTTGCTGCTTCTACTTACCATAGACATGGTAAAATAATATGCATTCATATTGCATTTATTGTATATCTTGTACTATTCTTTGCAATCTTTTTGTTTTAACTAAGTTAATCTTTGTGGAGACTATAATACATTGTGGTAGGGAGTCCTTATAATTGTCACCAATAATTCTTTTCTGTGGCATTTATATCCATTTTAATCCCCTTTTTCGGATGCAGGGTATTCTGATTAATCATTACTTCCTTCTAATAAGATATGACTTGGTGGATAATATGTAGAATGTGATTGAGCAATGTCATCAAGATTAGATTGAGACTTGATTTCTTCTTGAGTATGTCATTGATCTTCCATTGATGAATTGCTATGGAAGAATCTAGCTGCCATGTAGAGCTGTCCATGAAGAAGGGACCAAAACTTGCCATGTAATCCCAGATGTGAGTCAAGAAGTAATTTCGTTGCTCATTTCCTTCATCAGAGCCTTCTGGTAAGACTACAGCCTACCCATCAACTTGACCACAGTCTCTTTCAAATCCTGGTACTAACAGCACCCAACAAAGCTCTACTCATATTCTCAAACCATAGAACTCATGATGTGACTGTTGAAAGTCAGCGGGCTTGGGAGCAAATTATTAGGTATCTTTAACCATCCAAGCTGCTCCATGTTTGGGGGGCCACTTTGTAATGGCCCGTTCTGCTGCTCCGATCTGCCGGTCAGGGCCTAGCAAGAGAGAGAGTAGGGATGGAGACTCGAAGAATGGAGACAAGACAGGGAGTCTGATCAAGTCTCTTCAAGTCTCGTTTATTGGAAGGAAATTCTGGGTATTTAGACCTTTTACCACGTGCCTTGCCCTGGTGGACAAGCACAGCTGAAGGCACTACGTCATGTGCCTTGCAGCGTGGATATCACGTGCGCCTAGCTAGCAGTGTGGAAACCACGTGTGCCTAGCTGCTGGTGGCACTAAACAGCAAAACAAGATGTTTATCAGAGTGTGCCCAGCTGTTTCAGGCTGTTGAAAACAAGTCTCTTGTCAATATGTACTGCTCGAGATGGCTGCAAAAATGATAGCTGCTTTTAACTAGAAGTTGGCTCCCAACAGGTATCAACATGGACATAGATTTTGGTAAATAGAGTTAGAAGTATTGCCAATAACAAGCAAAGAATTGAGTTGGATTTTGAACCAGAAAATGGTCAAAAACTAAAAAGACTTGAATTCTTAGGAGAGTATTATGCCTTGCTTAATTTACCTGAAACACAGTGGTCACAGAATTTTGAGCTTTTCACAGAGTGTTAAATGCAGAAGTGTGAAGAAACAATTACTGGTTACTGGGAGGATGGGGTTCAGTTTTTTGCTAATAGCAGGAAATCTAGCAACACTGTGGCAGGTGGTTACAGAGGAAGTGGAGAACATGCCTAACACACTGGGAGGGTCGCTGGCTCTGTGTTGAAGAGGCGGGCTGTTTCTTTTCCCTGATAACACTAAAGTATAATAGGAGTGAAAGAAATTGGAGGAAAAACTATTAAACAGAAGGCAGCCAACACTTGATTGCTTTGAAAATTCTTAGGTTCTTATGTGGAAAAGATGATAAAGTTAAGAAACATTTTAAGCAAGTAGCAACTATAGGACAGTCAAGGGCTTCAGCAAACTTAAGGCTAAATCTTTAAATCATATCAGTAGGTGTCTAAGGTAGCAAAAGACATAGGTGGAAGAGACTTGAGGATGTGTCTTATGTAGTTTAGTTCTAGAAGATTTGGAGAGACTGAGGTCTTGCAACAATGACATACACAGATGTTGCACTTGGGCTTAAGGGAATGGACATTATGTAAGATGAGATCTTTAGCTCTTTCAGAAATAAGTCTGGGAAAACCAGTCAGCTGCAAATCATGGTTCAATTACTATGCTTTATACTTTTGAAATCATTTCACAGTGTATCCAAGGCTTGCCTTGAATTCTGGCAATCCTCCTGCCTCAGCCTCCTGAAGAGTGGAATAATAGGCATTACCTTGTATTCCCTGCAATGCCACATTTTAGTTAATTACAAAAATTTAAAAAAAAAACACCAGAAAGATACATTCAGGAAGGTGTATACAAACTTTAACATCACCACACAATGCTGTTCATGCTCAATGTTACAAAAAGTTCTTTAAGTTTTTCATAAAGTTTTTAAGGAAGTTTATGGTTTTGTGTTTGGCTACTACCCTCACATGCTATGTGAACATTTTTAAAACACAGTGAATGCCTTTGTAAAATTTATAGTGTTTCTAGCTGCTCCTAGGCATATAGCACCCATTTTCAGTGCCCCCTTGATTTAAGCTATACTTGCTTAAAGCCCAGATTAGCTTTCCACTATAACATATGACTTTCAGAGCACCTCTGGCCACAAGTACTGAAAATGTAGGGAGAGTATATGGAGAAAAGTAAGTTTTAAAGGATCAGCCAGGTCCTATACTCAGGTTCTCCCTTCCCTGCCTTTAATGTTTATACAAATGTCTGCACATGAGTGAAATGTAGACTCCCAGATGTTAACTGACTGTTTGGCAAAAAGGGCAGTTACTGAGAGGTTCTGGCTTGTATGGAGAGGAGAGTCACATCTGTTACCTTAGTGCTTATAGTAAATACATTTAAGACATTTTAAACCAAGGATGGGTAAGATTCTGCACAGAGCCTTACTGAGCCTTACCAATCTAAGACAAAAGTGCATTGCTTTTGATAATGCATATTCCATGATGGGTAAAGAAGGCATTTTTGTCAGAACAACCTAAGACATGCTCAGTCTTGTTAATGAAATAAAAAAAAGGGGGGGGGGGAGGCAGAGAGCCTTTGAGGCTGTTTGGCAAGAATCTGACGTGAGCCAAGGACAAGGAACTGGGCTTCAGGCAAGAATCTGACATTAGGCTAGAACAAAGAAGTAATTTCAGACAGCTATCTAAATCTTAGACTAGAACAAAAAAGTAATTTCAGGCAAGGATCTAAATCTTAGGCTAGAACAAAGAAGTGATTTCAGACAGGAATCCAAATTTTAGGCTAGAGCAAAGAAGTAGGTTTCAGACATGAAAATGATTTGGGGCTAGAACAGGGAAGTTAGCTCAGATATTTTGGTCATCCTGATAAGCCCTTAGAAACAGTGATCACAGAGTGTTCATGGAACTTTGTTTATTGCCTTGCTTGTTCTTTGACTATGTGTGTTTATTGTCTTGCTTGTTCCTTGACTATTTGCATCTATTGTTTTGCTAGTCCTTCAACCTAGAACTGACTTTAATACTTGCATGAAATTAAAATGGTATAAAAGCAAAAAGGAGGAGGGGGATGGGTTAGGGGAGTTTTAGGGAGGGGAAATGGGGAAAGGGGATGATATCTGAAATGTAAATGAATAAAATATCCAAAAAAAGACTTTTTAAGAGATTTTACCTTAGAGGAATTTAAGTACACAGCAAAACTGAGTGAAAGTTAAAGACATGTCCCATATAAGCCTTGCCTCTTCATATGCAGGGCCTCCGAATACTCCATTTTAAAGTAGGAGAGGTTACCTCTAAGGGATCTCCACTGTTGTATAAGTAAAATTGTATGAATATGTAGGGCACATGGATTCCCTTGGTTTAGGGCTGTAATAACTTCTAAGTGATACCTTTATTTTCAAGAAGTTGGAAAAACCCTTTTTATTTCTCTATTCTAATTATTTCTATTTTATTACAAGATGCCACCATAAGACCAAGGCTTGGTACACAGCCCAGTGAAGGGGAACATTTCTCCACTTTCTTACCCTTTCTCATTAAAAAGAGGGGTGCTTGTATATGTCTGTATATGCACCCATGTACATGGTGATCCTGGTATCTGACAAGGGACATATAACTTTAAGTAAGAACAAGCTTTACCTGTGACACTGTAGAAGCTTTAGAGATGCTTATCAGTGGTTTGTTTTCTTTCCTGAGTTCCTAAGAATAAGTGTTGACTGATATAGAGGGATCTCTATGATATATGTATCTTTGTATTTTGATTGGCTACTTTTATGCAAGTGAGCATCACAGTCACATCAGTAACAACAACAAAAAAAACACAATAAAACCCCACAAACTTTGGTATAAAAACCAGGGTTATTATCAAGGAGAAAGGTGCTGATGTCTATTTTGCTGTGTGTGTCCCTCAGTGGTGGAAGGCTTGACTGTGTCTGGCTGTATAAAGTCAGTACGACCTTTCTTTTGTTCTGAAAAGTCTGAGTGATGAAGCCTTGCTAATTCTAGTACCATTCAAAGGTATCTGAACACAATTGATTCAATATTACCTGAAACCTTGTTAAAAATATTCATGTTGGAGTCCCATTGCAGGTGCACTGGAGCAGGCTCCCTGGCTATGGGCCATGGAATCTGTGCTTGAATGGATGATCCTTACACATACTGTTTTTGAGAAGCTTTTGTAAGCCTGCACTGAAGTCAGATTAAGTTAGTTACAGGTTTCTGAAATCTTAATATACAGTTTTGGCAAGAGTTGCTTTGTTCACAGTGAATTTCTCTCTCCACACTTCATTTTTCTCTCTTGCTGAGTAGTAGGTTTTGAAACGTGGTTTGTAACAAATCACTTAAAAAGTGGAGATTCCTTAGCAAAGTAGACCTATGCTCACTTACAGCTGTATGTTCCCTTTTGGACCTTCCTAAGATTTTTGATTGCCTGGAGATTCCTTTCTCTTTTCATTTGAAAACTGCACTAATGTTTCTAATCACAGCAGGTTTAGAATTTAAGCTTGTTATTGAAACAGAAGTGTCTGTTCTTAAGTCTCATCTTTTTAAGATAGGTGGTTGTTGTCATGGTTCCACATGGCGAGCATAAGCTCTTTGTCCCACTAGGAAACAATTGTTGGCAAGTTCTAGGAACTGCTGGTGGTAGATTAAAAAGTTAGTTATGCAACTTCTCAGAGGGTCCTGTTTGAAAGAAGATAGCTATCTCCTCATCTATCTGGGTCTTCTTATTGCCTGCTGAACCGTGCCAGGCAATTATTAGGCCATTTGTGTACTATTTTAAGCTTAAGGCAGACGTGGCGCCTCACGTCAAGACTGGAACATTCCTATCTTTCCTGTCTCTTAAAACAAGAAGATAATAAACACTCTGACAGACTATAATCAGGAACTGGCTTGGTACTAATGAACAAGTCAGAGGTGGCCACCAGGGATATTTCTGAAGAATGTTCCCAGGAACAGCTAAAGCTCTATGAGGGATGATAATGGGGATTGGTATAGGGAGGGATGATTAAAAGGAAGAAGCCTACATGTTCTACTCTTCCTTCTCCTGTTTCCCTAAAACCTAGACACTTCAGGTCAAGTCTAACACTGCCCATGCATGCATTGCCTCTTTAGAGAGTGAGGCTTGTTTTAGTCTCTTTTCTATGCTACATGAGAAAGACAATCTCAAAGATGTTGGAGAGGATTTGAAGTGGATTGTCCAATTCCCTTTCTTCCCATTAGCTCTAAGGAAGTTATAGCTGTATGAGAAATTGTCACGGATACAGTGCTTAGTGGCAGCAGAAAGCAAAAGAAACAGCAGCCTGGGTAATACCATTGGATAATCTCAGGTACTTCAGGAGGCCAAGACTAGACTAACTCATGTTCAAGGCCAGCCTGAGCTATAGATTGCATTTGAGGTTACTGACTTAGAGAGCCTAGTGAGGAGAGCCAGTCTGAGAATAAAAGTAAGAAGATGCCTGGGGATGGAGCTGTGGTAGAGAAGCCTCAGTTTTAATTCATATCTGAGGATGGGAGGAGATAACAAGTTTTGTGCTCTACTCCCTTCTCTTTCTCTTCAGAGCTGCTCTGTTCTGCAGAGGCATGTTCATTTGGTGCTTCCACCCTGCTGGTTATGCTTCCTACACCCACAAACCCACCACTGACTGAGGAAGAAGAGTGTAAAATCAAAATCAAATCCTCAAGGAATTGTGGTCCCTTTTCTTATCTCTTCCTGGTCATACCATAGATACCATGTTTGTCTTTAAAAGAAGATACATGTTTATGTAACCAAAGTCAAACACACATGGAATCTGATTTTTACGAGTGTAATTCAAGTTCAGGAACTGCAAGCCTACCACAATACTTATCAGAGTATTCATGTGCTAAGAGGGGACATGAGGCTGGGCTGGTTACAAAGTTAACAGGCCTAACACCACAGAGATATACAAGATGGTTGATGCAGGAAATACTGGGGAGCCCCATCTACCTCTACAGTCACATGTTAACAGTGAATTTGAGATTCCTTCTCAGGGCTCTTAGTCTGGTTAATAAAAGAATTTACGAATAAACTCAGAAGAAAGCCCGAAGACAGTTTTATTAGAGTGAAAGCAAGTATTAAATTTGCTAAATGATTTAGACAATATGTAATGATGTGGAGACTTCAGGAGAAAATGGCTCGATAAAACTAAATTGCTAAAGAATTTCAGTCTATTAAACTGTCACAGGAAGAAAAATGAAATTTCTTTCTTCTGCTGAAACATTCAATTATATGCTTTTTTGTTAGAGGTGTTTAAATGTTTTCCATTCTCTGAAGATGATTCCAATCTATCTTTTATCTCTCTTTCCATTAATTATCATTTTTATCTGGTTACATCTTAAATTGGTCAAATACTTTCATATAATGTGCTGATTAATTTTCAAGTGGGGGAATGCAAATAGTACTGCTGTTTGTTTGACAATAGTAAGTGTTCTATAATCTCTTTGGTCGCCAAAACAAGCAGCCTTATAAATTCAGCACAAAGTAATAATGTTATTTTAATACTGTACTAAACATATTTCATTATTCTTGAGTCTACAGCCTGGGGTTAATAGGTCTCTACATTTTTCTTCTAATCCTAATAATTGAGGACAAATATGAGATGCTTTGCAAAATCAGTAGTAGTCTTTCAGATTGAGTTATATGGATCCTTCAAATGAACTAAGACAGGGTTAGAAAGCAAAGTATAATCTTATTATTCCATATTAGTAAAACACTTATATCTAAGCCTAAAGAAATGATAAGTATCTGATTTAATTATATATTAATTAGTTTGATTTAAGCACTGAAGAATGTATGCATAGATCTAAATATCATGGTGTATACCATAAATATTAAGAATTCTTGTCTTTTTTTTTAATTTATTTTTTCTCAAATCGTAATTCATTCACACAGGGGTTATAAACACAGAAAGGCAGGATGTGGGGAAGGGAATGACACTGGAGTGTGGGTGATCAGGGGGAATACAGATATCATCAGAACTGGGTATCGGCTGGGTGAAGGTTCAGGGGACATGTCACTATGACTCTGCCTATGACTCGCTTGTCCTTATCTAAGTTGGTATTATCTGCCCAGGCTACCTATTTACAAGGTCTATGACTACTCGGGCTTGTAAATTTCCACAAAAGAATAACAAATCTGGAGGCCTTAGAAACAAGGTAAGAGGCCGGGCGGTGGTGGTGCACGCCTTTAATCCCAGCACTTGGGAGGCAGAGGCAGACGGATTTCTGAGTTCGAGGCCAGCCTGGTCTACAGAGTGAGTTCCAGGACAGCCAGGGCTACACAGAGAAACCATGTCTCGAAAAAACCAAAAAAAACAGAAACAAGGTAAGACGCGAAGGGTGACGACAGGCTTAACGTAAGACACTCCCAATCCCGCACTGCATCACCGTCCTAACCCTTGGACTGCCAATCGCACATGGCATCACTGTCCTAGCCCTCGCTATCTCCGCTTAGGACCCTACTTTTATTAGTAAGCTAATTTTATTAGTAAGTTATGGTTAACACTTTCTAAAGTAGAGTAAGCCCCTACATGTATGTCTAAATCAATGATCCCAATAAATTCTGGATTTTCCTTGTTTTCTTGCCTTTCATGTTTGTTTTCCTGGTTTGCAGTATACCCATGCTAGCCAAATGCTGAGATTTTTTTATTTTATTTTATTTTACTTTATGAAAATGGCTGTTTCGCCTGAGTGTCTGTCTGGACATTACTTGGGTGCCTAGTACCCAAGGTGATCTGATCTCAGAAAGAAAACCGTCCATCTTTCAGGATTTATTATTGTTTTCTCTGGATTTTTTTTGTATGATTTTTGCTGTGGTGAACTTTGTTTCCTTCTATAATTAGCATAAGGATTTTACCATTAAAGTATGTTGAATTTTTTAAAAAAAGAAATTTTGTCAATTAAAAATAAATGACTTTTTAAAGGTGTAATGTTGCAAATAAAATTTTATTAATAGCATAATTCCCCATTGTTGTGAATACTCTCTAGTTCTTGAAAATCTATTTTAAGCAAGAATACTTGTTTATGATGAAAAATGGGAGGTGCTTCCAAGTTTCAAGATTAGATGCATGACTGAATGGGAATGCAACCAATCCTAGTTTGGAACTTCTAGACAACCATGTTTCATACCTAGTCCTTAGTTATCTTTTAAGTTCACCAGCTACTCAAGGCGTGTCCAGTGATGAGTGTCCACTGTTTGCTCCTTTTGATCCCATCCGTTGCTCAAGTTCTTCTGATGGCAGAGACCTCTTGTGAGGTCTACATCCTACATATAAGCCATTAAATAGGCATTCAGTAATTTTTCACTGTTTACTTTCTTCTTCTGAATTTTACGGCACTTTTTCCCACCTTCCTCTGCAGCTCTGTACCTTCACTCCCAGTATTTCCTCTCCCTCAGCTCCTTTCTCAAAGCAAAAGGTAGAACTCCAGGCCAGGGCTCTCACTCTCCTCTCTGAGTCTCTTTGCTGTTCTGTATCCCTTCTCTTCTTTAAAGTCCTTTCTGTTCTCATAGTTTCCTATTTATTTAAAAAAGATATATCTGTTTATTTTTAACGGTTATAAGTACTTTGCTTGCAAGTATATATGTGCAACATGTGTGTGTTTGGCTCTTGTAGAGGTCAAAAGAGTGGACAAGATCCCTAAGAACTGGAGTTAAGGTTGAAAGCTACCATGGGGACTATAGTAACTGAACCTAGATCCTCTACAAGATCTGCATGTGGTCTTCACTACTGAGTCAACCCTGCATCTCTTCACATGATTTTCTGCAAATATATCTTTATCTTTCCTACTTGGAAACAATCACAAAAACATCTTTTAACTCTCTAAACCCTTGACTTAACATTCTATTTCTTAGTCTTTTCATTAACATTCTAGAGATAAACAGCTTCCATCTATCTGTCACTTATTTTCCTCTTCCAGGCCCTCTCACCTCATTGCTGGATACTGTGATTCCTAGACAGTCAGCCTCATCCCTCCTCCATTCCTATGGACATTTAGCTTCTGATTTTAAGTTGGTTGTTCTGTCCTTTTCTTGTAGCTTAGGTGTGGGTGTCCTCCATGCTTCAGCCTCTTACCCCTTTCTGTTATTTCTCCCTGACTCTATTCCATCCATTCCATCTGCTCCCTTACTTCAGTTTCCATGTAAACAATCCTTAAGACAATCTCATCTTTCTGCAAGGATCTGTTCCATATTTTCTCTCTAACTCCTGACAATATCCGTTGGTTTTCTACCAGAATCTCAAGTTGAGATCATATAAAAACAAGCTCATTCCTTTTCTTCTCTCAAACCAGGTTTCCTTTTCAGTTCCTTATGTTTGGAGGTATCACCAAAATAAAACAAAATTCACCATTGTTATGGTGACTTAACCACAAAACAATAGTTCATCTTTGAGAATGTTCGTTTTCTTCTTTATACAAATCTTCAAATTCTGGTGCCTCTTTTCCTGTCACTGTTGCATATGCTAAATTTATCCTTATGTCACAGCATAGATTTAAATCACTGAGATCCAGGTACTATAAACGGCTTCCCCCATTTGTAACGTTCTTTTCTCTGCTCTAAATGCTAGTCTTTTCTCATATCCCAACAAAAAATTTCTAAGCTCTTGGTCTGATGATAAGAATTCTTTAAGCATAGTCAAATGTAATAATACATACGTATCTGCAATATTGGTACTTAGGAGGCTGAGGCAAGAGGATCTTCAATTTAAGAGCATTCTGAGTTACATTCTACCTAAAATATAGAATATAACCAAAGACAAAAAAGCAAGTTCTTGTATTTACTTGTGTCTTCTGTGAAACATAGTCTATATCCTATATTTAATCATTTCCTTTCTAATGACTGAGGTTTGATTCTATGTCCTATTTGGTTGCATATGCCTATGGATAACTCTTCCAATGTGAAAGCATATTAGTTAAAATTAATAATTGTTGTTTTAATAGTTAAAATTATTTAACCTCACCTTAAACAGTATATATTGTGTTAAATTATATCCTAAATAAGAGATTGTAAAATGAAAGTTGAAATAAAGGCATCATTCTCACCTCCAAGTTTCTCAGCTTAGACAGAGAGCATCAAGCAAAACAGGTGAGTAACTTTTCATCAAATTTAAGATGCATTCTTCTTATACATGTATAGTGGTTAGTGGTGGTGGTAGTTGTTAATTATTAATTTAAGGAACAAATTAACTCATTTAATAATTGATTTTTTAAAAAATATGGCAATTTGCTTGCATGAACCATGGAGCTCAAGAGAGCAAGAAGGCTTCAGATTTCCAGGAACTGGAGTTAGAGATGGTAGTAAGTGAAATCAAGCCTGGTCCTCAGAAAGACCAGCCAGTGCTTTTAACCAATGAGCCATCTCTCCAGCCGGCCAATAATTCATTTTTTCTTGTTATGCACATGCCAAGAGCTGTACTTAGAGAAAGGATTAAAACAAATACAATTTGTCATTGCTTACTCTCAATGTGTGCTTTACCCTCCAGGAAAAACTATACTATTATTACAATAAAATGAATGTTTTGTCATGAGGAGTTGAATAAACATGGAACCTATGTTGGAGGACAGTGAGCCTTTCTTGAGTAAAGGATGACTACACTGAAACATGAAGAGTCAACTAGCTAAAGAATTCCAGAAGGAATAAGCCTCTTCCAAGGACCAAATGTCACCAGTTCAATGAATTGCAAGAATGAGTCTGGACAGCAATAAGAAGAAGGAAGGCTAATTCTAAGGAGAGACACAGAAAGAAGCTGTAAGGGCCTTTCTGTGTCTAGTGACTATTTCATTTCCTTAAAAGCTTTATCTCTCAGTGTTTTGCTCAGCACTGTTCCAAAGTCCCTATAATAACATGAACATCACTGGGCTTGTGAAGATGACTCAGTGTGTAGTGTTTGATATAACAACATGAGTACCTGAGTTTGAATTCCCATTGCCCATGTTAAAATCTGATCTTGAGAGTGTGTGTCATTAATTCCAGTACCAAGAGACTAAGACGGTAAGAAACTAGAGCTTAATGGCCAACCAGTCTAGCAAACTAGTGAATTACAGGTTCTATGAGAGATGCTGTCTCAAAATATAATGTTAAGAGCAATAGAAGAAGGCACTGATGTTCACACACACACACACACACATACACAAATGTACATGCACACACATACGTACACACACTGAGATGGAAAAAGAATATGAGCATCCATCTTCTGAATCTTATTTAAAAATAAATATACATAGAGTCCAAGGAATTCCAGATCGAACAGCACATTTTTATTTTTAGCATTAGTGGTTGTGGAGCAGTGTCAGTTCTTACCATAGTGTATTTGACTTGGCTTTAGCCAACAGCTTGTTATTTAATCATTTAGATAATTGCCACAAACAGTATAGTGCATTTTAGTACTAATTAGATCACTGGCATGTATTGGGGAAATAAAAAAAAATAGTTTTAGGAGAGATTAAATGTTCTGTTTTGTTAGGGCCTAGAGCCACACAGGACTCCTCTAGCTAATTGTATGTGAAGATTCCCCCCACTTTAGTGTAAAAGTCATGGTTGAGAGTACATTGTGAAGACGAGTACAGATTTGATTAAGATTTTAACTTACTACTACCTCTTTCTCCCCTCGCTTTGCTTTTAGAATTCTTTGATGGAAATATAGTGTCCTCCACTTTCTGCTTCCCTACAGAGAAAGAGAGAGCTCCCCATGGCTTTGCATTCTCTTTCTGGTTCCTTAGTGAGACAGTTACCAATGACTGTGCATCAGTACTGGATTCATGCCTATTGATTTGGGCATTACAACCTCAAATGTTACCTCTTTAACCCAGACCTCTTAAGTCTTCCCAGGTGGTTGGCTTGTTGAATCTCTAGCAACACTAATTTAGTCTGTCCTCAAGATTACTAACCTCTTGGAAGTTTCTGCATTCTAATTGATGGAGGAAGCAACACATCAGTTTGTGTACACAAAACTTCATACCTTTGTTGAGTTAGGGAAAGTTTATTTCTGAGCAACAGAGCAGAATATAAGGTTGGTCCTTGATGCCTCTTTAATTTGCTCCTTACCTTGCTAGTGGTTCTATGGCCTTTTGGGATCTTCCATTTGATGATCAAATGTCACATAATCCTTAGAAACTTGTTTGTAGCTCATGGCTAATTTGGCTAAAACTGCTTAGTCCTTCAAGGTTAAGGCACAGAGCTCTAATTCAGGACAGTTACAGGAACAGCCATGTGGTAGGACTTTCTGCTTGTTCATGCAACTCACCCCTTTCTAAAATGCACCTCTTTCTGTGGAGTGTCAATTGAAGATAAGACTGTTTTGAAAATGTCACAAAACTATGCAGAATTACCAAAACAGAGTTAGAACTTAGACATTTCTTTTTAGAAATTTACATTTTTGATTTGCATAAGATTTAGAGGAGCCCCTCCAACTGATTCCAAGCTATTAGAACTGGTATGATTTCTTGGTCTACCTGTCTCTGTCTCTGTGTCTCTCTGCCTCTCTGTCTGTCTGTCTCTGTCTGTCTCTGTCTCTCTGTCTCTGTCTCTGTCTCTCTCTCTCTCTCTCTCTCTCTCTCTCTCTCACACACACACACACACACACACACACACACACACACACACACACACCTAAAGTTAATGTTTTGAATGAAACTAGCAATTATAACTGCTGACATCCCTGAGGTGAAATTATTCTTTCTAAGTGAAATCCTTCACTTTCAATAGAACATACAGAGATAGCACCTAAGATTTATTACAGAAAGAAAACAAATGGCACACAGTTAAAATAGACATGTTCTCCGGGAAAAATAGTACTCAAGCATCACAATCCTGACTCCACTTTTGGTTTTGTCTAACCTACCATATATACCACAATTCTGAAATATTTTTGGATGATGCAGTTTTTTATTTTAGCATACAAAATGGCCAAAGGTCACTTGGAGGCATGTGATTCAAACCTTGCTCACAAGAAGCATATCTGTGGATACCATCAACATATCCTAACACATAATGGCCTCTGGCTGTGGCCATTATGACCATCATTTATATGTCTGCCTATCACTGACAGTGTCAACCATACTCATCACCAGGTGCATCTTCTTCTTATGCTTTAGGTCCAAGGGAGACTTCTGGTTTCTTCACACCAGGGTGACTATTAATCAGAGCAGTGGATTGGGGGCGTTTCAAATTGGCAGTTTTGGCCAGTATCCATTTCTGGGCCTCTGGGGATCATAGAGTAGTCACTTCTCCATACATTCCAAAGCCAAAACCAAAACCATTCCTGCCAGCATTTCAATTAATTAGGAAATCAAGAAGGTCCAATCTCCCAGAAAGATCAGCTTGCAAAGGTTTTTTTTTTCATTCTAAATAAATGTCTGATTTTGAAAGCACTAAAGACATTGGCAATAATAATAGTTTTCAACCTAATATCAATTTGATATTAAAACTTTTGTAGTTGGTATTATGCATGCAAGATTTCCAAGTGAGACTACAGACAAGACAAAGAATAGAGGAATCAGCTGTATGAAATAACATGGCTGGGGGAAAAAGTCTTAGGTTCAGCAAGCCTGACTTGGGATGCAGCCCAGTTCCACTAGCTCCTCTCTCCATCTGACTTGGAACGACACACCACCGAGCTTTCAAGTGGAGCCTTCGAGGAGATTGGGTCGATAATAAGCATAATGTGCCCACCAGCAAGGTGCAGACTATGTGTTAGCTTCACTTCTCTGTAAGAGAAGCCATTATGCAGCATTCACTTAGTTCTGATGTTGAGTCCACAGTTGCAAACACATGATTTTAAAAAATGAGAGAACTGCCCACTATAAGATAGCTACTTCTTTTTATAGGCATAATAAAGCCCTAACTCCAAACCTAGTTATGCTTATGTAAAGAGTATAGTAGTCCAGGATTCATAGTAATAGGATTCAAAGCAAAATCTCTAATCCTATTTTAGAATTTTTTAGGGGGAAACATGAAAAATAGGCCATTATTTTAGGAACAAATTGTTGAAACAAAATGATTTATTGTGCCATTAAAAGGAGTTTGCCTAATGGTTGGCACATTTATTTCATAATGCTATTAAGTGACTAATATATGAGCATATAGTGATTTTGTTTGGAAAATGCCATCTTGTTCAACACCGCATGACAGGTGAAGGGCATATTTTTAATGCTTTTGGATGATAATATCTTCTTATAGAATATTAAAATAATTTACTTCTCAAAGACCTATAGTAATCTGATCTTTTCAGTAATGGAGATCAAGAGTATTTTATCAGCATGTTTTTATTTAATGAAGTCTCTTTGTTAAGAGATGGGCTTTTTGTTTAAAGGATAGGCATTTCTCACGAGAAATTATTTTCACACAACACATGACACAAAGTGAGTTTTCCAAATCTCTCCTTTGTATAACTCACAAATGTTTAAAGTGGAAAAACTCATATATATGCACAAATCCAGAAAAACATGGTTTATTTCAGTCTACTTCTTATGCTGATGACTATAAATCAATAGTTAAAATTATGTCTTTAAGAAACCAAGTGTTAAATATTAACTTTATTTCCAAGTCCAGTTAAAGACAAATAGCTGTTTAGAAAACTAAAGTATCATTAATAGTGTCAGGAATTTGTACTTGCCCATGGGATGGGTCTCAAGTTGGGACAGTTATTGGTTGACCATTTCTTCAGTCTATGCTCTATCCCCAATCTCTGTATTTCTTGTTGACAGGTTTAGTTTGGGGATAAAAGTTTTGTGGGTAGGTTGGTGTCTCTATCACTCCACTGGGGTTCCTGACTGGCCACAGGAAGTGGCCTCTTCATGTTCTATACTCCCAATGCTGTGAGTCACAGCTAAGGACACCTCCACTGATTTTTGGGCTCCTCTATCCCAATGTCTTCTCTGAAAATGCCCTGTACCTCCCCCATCTGCTAGTTCCATATTTCCATTCATTCTTTTGGCCATTTGGCCATCTCCTCTGCATCTCCCCAATTTAGATACATCCCATGGGCAAGCTCCAATCCCTGACACTATTACTAATATTGTGTTATACTTGCAGACAGAAATTTAGCATGGCTGTCCTCTGAGAGGTCCCACCCACCAACCGACTCAGACAGAGGTATATACCCATAGCCAAACAGTAGATGGAGCTTGGGGAGTCTTATGGAAGAATAGGAGGAAGTATTCTAGCCCCTAAAGGGATAGGAACTCTAAAGGAAGACCAACAGAATCACCTTGCCTGGACCCTTGGGGCTCTCAGAGACTGAACCATCAACCAAAAAACATACAGGGGCTGGACATAGACCTCCCTACACAAATGTAACAGATGGGCAGCTTAGCCTTTATGTGGGTCCCAAACAACTGGTCCCAAAAGCTGTTCCCTTTATGAGGGATATATTCTTCTACCTGGGTTAGCTTGGTTGCCTTGTCTGGCCTCAGTGGGATAGGAAGTGCCTAGCGGCTCACGATATAAGGTGAATATATGATAAATTAATTAATTAAATAAATAAAACCAAATCTGACTTCTCTCTCTCTCTCTCTCTCTCTCTCTCTCTCTCTCTCTCTCTCTCTCTCACACACACACACACACACACACACACACACATAGAACTTAGCATATTTCCTTTTAAGGACTAACATTCTATACATTTATATTCATGTTTGTCTGCAGAGGGATGTTGTCTATTTATCCTGGCTTTCCAAGGACAATCCTGTTATGTGCCTAGGTCTTGGAATATTTTTTTCTGATTTATTTATTTTACTTTTAAATGATGGTCATTAATGTTCATTAAAGGATAAATTATATTTGCTTCTATATGATCTCACTCAGAGGTGTAAGATGCCAATGCATTGAGCTCGGTCCTGTTTCTAACTGATGAGCAAGCCTGAAGGACAGTAAGTGACTACTTGTCTCTGTTTTCCCAGCCTTTCCTGATCTTACATAAATGTCAGCCTTCCAGGGCATGAGTGAATAGTCAGTGCTGAAGGCTGTGTGCTTGCGTAGAAGAAGTTCTTGATTCTGCTGTCCCTGCTGGACACTTGATTTTTCTAGTCAGCTGATTGGTGACCCAAGTATTTAAGGTGCACAAAGCCATTGGACTCCCAGTTTGCTTGGCATTGTAAAGTACAGATAGGATAGAGTTTGAGGAATTCTGTGATGGTGGATATCAATCTTACTCTATATTTGTCTAATATTTCTAGTGTGTCAATTTTGTTATTTCTTGAAGATAAAAACTATAGCTGAGTATTTGTTATATTCCCCTACAATTATTTCAGAGATAGCAGAGAAAACTTCTTAGAGGCTGAATGGCTCATGGTCATAGTCATTATTTAGTTTATGTTTTTCTTTAATTTACACAGAGAGAGAGGGGGGGGGAGGGAGGGAGGGAGGGAGGGAGAGAGAGAGAGTCACTCTGATACTTAAGACTCATTTTAGAAGTTGTAATTCCTGTTCAAATGTCATGAGAGTACCCACTTAGACAATGCAAAAGTCTGAGGTTCACTTAACTCAATATTTGTTTTTAACACTTAAGATATTTTAAATAAGCCTGCCACATAACAATGAGCTTTAAAAGTTTTTCTTTCTTCTCTCTCTCTCTCTCCCTCCCTCCCTCCCTCCCTCCCTCCCTCCCTCCCTCCCTCTTCCTCCATTTCTCCTTCCCTTACTCTTTCTTTCTTGCTTGCTTGCTTTCTTGCTTTTCCTTCCTTCCTTCCTTCCTTCCTTCCTTCCTTCCTTCCTTCCTTCCTTCTTTCTGTCTGTCTATCTTTCCATCCTCCCCTTCCTTCTTCCATTTTCTTCTTTTAGATGTGGTCTCACTGTATAGCCCAGGCTACCATGGACCTGAAATTTGCTATGTAGCCCAGATTGCCCTCAAACTTGGATTCATTCTCTTCCTTAGCCTCCCAATTATTAGGATTGTAGGTGAGCTACTACTGATGACTTAAAAGCAATTTTCATGGAATCTTTAAATTTTCTAGTGATTGAAAATCAGTGGAAGACATACAAAACATTTATTGATATTTGCTATCTGCTGGGTGGATTGCAATAGTACCAGAAACCATTCGAACATATGCAAATCCAAGACACAAATGTGATGAAGGAGCATCAGAAGAGAGTTGAGAAATGAGCAGTTATTTCAGAAGACAGGATGGGGTTGAGATGATGTCGTACAAGCAGCTGTAGAAAGTACTTAGAGGTTACTCTATGGAACCTGCCTTCTTACTTGGAATAAGTGGCTGTTTACTCAAACTAGCTTAGCTCATTCATTTCATTATTTCTTGTGCAAAAAGTGAAGCTAGAACTATTAATCTGTTAGTTCTGTTAGCAGTAGAATTTTATAAATATTTAGTGGTTCTGTTTTATATGTCATTAGCTGATTCAAGTAGAAAAAAAATCAGTTGGTTATTTATCCACACTGGGGATAAGGAAAAAGTGAAAATTAATTTAGTTGATGTTTAAATATTCAACAGTATTGTAAATGCTACAGTGTAGATTTGGTTGAAAATTAAAACTCAGGGGTGGAATTGTTTGTTTTGAGTGTAGTAGAGTTATACTTGTTGGTAGAGCGCAGAATCATTCAAAAACAGTTGGGGCTTTGGGAGATGCCAGAAGTATAGACACATACTGTTCTTGCAGAAGACCTGAGATAGTTTGCCAGTCCCCAACATTCTGGGTGGCTTAAAATTATCTGTAACCCTAGATCAAGAATGATATAGTGCCTTTGGCCCTGTTAGCTCATGTGAATGTACAATCTGCCTTCCCACTCCAGCATCCACACATACTTATAATTTAAAATAATAAAAATAAAATAAACCTTTAGAAAAACCATCTTACCTAAGAAGTTTGTGGTGCCTATTTAACTTGAATTGGATATCTTTAGAACACATCATTATATCTAAGTAAGCTGAGAGTCTACCAAGGATAACATTTCATCATTGTTATAATGATCAAAGAAGATAGCAGCTTTCAATCTCTGTCTTCTATACAGTATTCCTCGTAAGATGTAAGTCTGACCATATAATCCACTCCTCTAATTAACACTGTTTAAAATTTGAGTTGCAAGTTCAAAATTTTTATATAGTTTTCTCCATACACACCACTTGGTTAACTCTTCCAATTTTCAAACTGTATAAAGATTTGCTGCGTACATATTTCTAATGATCTGTAGCAAAAATTTCCAAATAACATTAAAAGCACACGCATGGAAACATGTGCTTTCGCTTTGTATTCAGGCATGTTTGAAGCTATGGAGGACCCTTTGGAGTGTCTTATAATCATGTTGAGTTCTTTGTAACTGCATGTTCTAAGTTTTGATTACATGTTGTTAAAATCAGTTCAATGGTGACATTGTTGAATTTAACCAATGTATGAAATGCCAAAACTTTTAAGTTTTAAAGGTTTTGGTAAATTGCACTTACTGGGGAAATTAAAAGGTTGCAAGCAGTGAGGGGCTGAGATTCTTTCTCCATTGCACAGGAGACACTGAGTAAATGAAATCAGGGTGCTTAACTGATAAACAAATTGCAAAGCAAAGAAATAGGTACAGTTTGGATTTTTAAAAGTCTTATGTAGCTTAATGTCCAAATTGTTTGGCTATTTGTAGAATAGGTGGTTGAACTTGAAAAAAAAAATCAGTGAATTTCTACCTGAAGGAAACTAGGTCTTGTTGGTTAGCTATTAAGTAGATGGATGAGGGATCATTTCACTAAATTCTTGCAGGTGGGTGAAAATGATGTTTATTGGGGAAGAAGGGAGGGATTTTAGACAGAACAGATTGTTGGAAACCACTATGAGAACAAAGGGATGGAAACTAGGTGTGTTTGCTAACAAACTTCTCCTCTAGTGGCTTTCTATAGCACAGTGATTGTTGCATTTGCTCCACAATGGTCCAGTCTCCTGTATACACTGTAGCCCCACTAGAGCTACCAGGGCTACTCCAATAACCAGAGTGGGTTGATTCTAATGGATTCTATTTCACCTCTGTTTCTTTATGGACGCAAGTTGCAATGTAAGTTATATTTCGTGAAGCTTCGAGTCATGAAAGCGGGGGGGGGGTTATAGTTAACCTACCTGTCTATGGGATACCAACAAGGTGGCCTCTAAATATCTTGTGGCTCACTGAAGTGAGATCCTCCCCAGTTCATGCTCGTTAGTAGTTCTTAAATATTACAAATTTGCCAGCTAGGAGAATATCCATAGAACAACCTTTGTAAATATTTCTAAGACAGGGAGTAACTAAAGTTAGCCTTATAGCTGGGTAATTAAATGAGGATTCCCTCCACGAGTCAAATCTGACAAAACAAGTCATCCACACTAGAATACCTGAGAAATAAAAGTAGAGTGATCCAGATCATTATGTGCTAAACTTGCCACTTACCCAAGAAGTAGCACATGTACACACACCCCTCCTAAACAATAGCATCTGAATCACTATGAAGTGGGTCTGTGTACGTTTCTTGGAGTTTCTAAGGAGATTATGTGAACCACCATGCCAGATTCCTCCCAACAACTGGTAGCTGCTGTCATTTCATTAGATGGGGAAAGTTACCCCAAGAAAATAACTGGGCCTCTTAAAAGTTTGTGTTTTACGAAGCATTTATAACAGAACAGAGAGAAATTCCGAAATAACTAGACAATATGACTACTCATGCTAGGGCAAACAGAACAGACTATGTGCCCTCAGTCTCCCCTCTCCTGAATCTATGGTTAAAAAGAGGCCCGTAACTTGTGGAAGAGAAGACCTGGTCAGCAGCAAAACCAGATTGAAACTTTATATTTATAAATACTTGAAAAATTACAGTAAAAGTTACCAGGAATGCATTTATGAATTGTTATCAATTCAAATGTGACTAGTTATTCTCAGGCTGTCAGTAACTCATTTTGTGTAATAAAAATATATTCTAGATTTTAGGAAAAATTTCAAAATTATACATTAAGGTGATGGGAAACAAATAAATGCAATTTATCTCATTTCTACTACTGCCATTATCTGATTTCTACAGTCATATTATACCCGTCTTTATGGTTGCATGCTCTCCTAACCAATAACTTCTCATAGTTTCTTTCCTTTGTCATCCCTAGGAACCATTGTCATAATCAACAACAAATATTTATTGAGCACCTGCTACGTGTAGGCTATCACACTGGGTATAAAAATAGGTCTGTCATACTTCCTGTAGGGAACAGCCTTTGATCTAGTTTGGATAGTGGGCATTCACCAAAATTACATGCCAAGTGGTTATGGATCAAACAGAACTAAGGGCGGACAGCTGTTGTGTTACACAGTTAGGGTTCAAGTTGAGCGCTGAAGAAAAAAAGTAAGACTTCAGAGGATAGAAATAAGGAGATATTGACACATCAGCAAATGCCTGACAACAGTAACCAAACATTGGGCATTTCAGTCTGACATTGTCATTTACAGATGT
>NW_021604670.1:9043831-9234781 GCF_004785775.1 Grammomys surdaster | reverse complement strand
TAACCAAACATTGGGCATTTCAGTCTGACATTGTCATTTACAGATGTGTTGGACTGCGTTCATGGTTATCTTGTGCCATTGGCTGGACACATATGGAAAGGATAGGGAATTGTGTGATGCCTCTAGGAAAGAGGGAATAGACGGTGTGGTGGAAAGAAAGTTTCTTTTTCCTTCTTAGAAGGGGGAATCTGAGCTAGGTTAGAGCTGCACTTCATGGCTCTTGGCTTAGGTTTTGGTTAAGGGAGTTTCAGGAGGAAGACATTGCTAATAAGGCACTCATTTGATTGGGATGGTTTTCTGTTTCTACACTATTTCTTTAATATCTTATTAGAAAGTAGTATACAGATAGGAAAACAAGAAAGACCCTGCTTATGGATAAACTTCAGTTCAAACTGCCAAGTAAAGGTCAGGATATTCAAGGATCCTTTTATTTTTTTTTTAAACCAATTTTAGAATTATAGAACTGAAAGCTGTTAGGTACCATTGAGAGTATTATTCAGTCCTCAAACCCTTTAGCCTTTCCATTGCCTAGCAAACTACTGTCAGAGTTATGGCTACAGTGTAGATCAGTGGATTCCCAGTCTAAAACCTTCCCTCTGCCAAATGTGGCTTTTCTGGCCACACAGTTGATTTTATTGTTTTTCACAACAAAAACATATAATTTGAAATAATTCAACATGATAGTTTTGATTTTCCATGCTATTGAGTAGAAACTAGAAAGAAGTGCCTTGTAAAGACATTTAGGGTCCTGATTTCTACAATTTTGACCATATATTAGCCGATTCCAACATTAGTATACTCTGTTTACCTCTTTGGGCTTCTAGTTCCATATCAGCTAAAAAGGATGTTGTATTAGAATAGTTATATACCTATTCTCTCATTATTCTACTACTATTTAAATAGCAATTAAATCAGTGGTTGGAGTCAGCCTTAGTGTTCATGGCACCAATAAGTGTAGGCCTGAAGTGTTCACACAAAGAAAGTAACTTTGTCCTTGTTTTGCCAACTCTGGGCAAATTCAGAAAGAAGGAAGAAATCTGGGGAGATGGTTTTGACTAAAACTTGGCATCATGCTTTAAGCCTGTCCACAAAGATGCCCATTCATGATCAATGAATGCTTATTAAATTAGATGAATGGGTAGATCTCAGAGGGAATTTCATTGTCCAAACACAAAAACATTGCCCCATTGTAAAAATCCACACATATGGTGAGAGGCCATAACTCTTTGCAGAGAATTTAACTCTACTTTACCCTCATATGTGCTAGTCATTATCTATTCTGAGTCAGACTTCATAGTTTTGTTTTGCTTTGTTTGGTTTAATTTAGCCTAGAATTTCTCCTTTAAGGAAGAGTTGTGTGGCCCCTTAAATCCTCGAGTGCCTTGTTTTTTGTGTGATGTTGACATAGCTAAGTTCAGTATTTACATTTCACTCAACTTTGTTGGAGGAAAAAAATCTCATTGTTTGAAATGAAAGGTGAAAGGGGACAATGTACACATAGACAGAATAGATGGGGAGATGTTGGAAAATCCATTTGTAATTAAAATTAGTGTCCTAGGATGGGACAGGCACTGCTGTATTTCTGGTTATTATGGAGAGAGCAGTCCTGTTTCTGATGATGTGCATTTTTTTAAAAATTTCAATTCCTTAAATACACACACACACACACACACAGACACACAGACACACACACACACACACACAGAGAGAGAGAGAGAGAGAGAGAGAGAGAGAGAGAGAGAGAGAGAGACTTAAAGTATGACAAGCTAGGGCTAATTATAGGAGATTCATATAATAAGCGTAATTTGTTAGTTAAGATTATCAATGGGCTGCTGCATTAGAGAGATTTACAATAAAAGTCTCAAGGTGGTTTGAGACCCAAAATAAAGCAGCTATTCACTTCTGTCACATAGAATCTAGATTGCATGTGAGTGTGATGGGGATAGGAGGGGTCTTAGTCTCTGTTGTGGTGGCTCTACAGTGCTAAGAACATGACCACTGTGTTACTTGTTGACCTGCATCCTCAATGCATGGCTTCCATCTTGTCATTCAAGTTGATGGTTCTATTTGGTGATCATGACATAGACATGTCAGTAACAGAAAGAAGAGGAAAGAAATACGTGAACTCTCATCTTATAGGATCCAAAGGTCCAACTTGATCCAGTTGGCTAAAACAGTTTTGCCTATTTATGTATGTAAGATGTATAATGTATAGATTTGTGGCCATATGTCCGGCCAAACACCATTAGCATGTTAGGATGTAAGAAACAGAAATCCCTGTTTCAGGAAATCAAATTTACTAAAGCCTTAATTTGTTCAGTAGACGGTTTGCATCAGTAAAAATGGAAACCAAAATGACAGCAATGAAGTTGTCTGTTATATATAATCTAACAGCCTCAATACGTGACATAAACTATCTGACACAGAAGGAAGCTAAAGCTCAGGCAAGATAAAGAAGCCCAGGAAACATAGTAATTAGTATCTGTAGAATTATAGAAAACTCATTTTCTTGGAGGTTTTAATGACCAAATTAGAGACCAGTATTTCTTTGAGGGATGCTGGCAGCTATGTTAAAGAAAACATAATGAGGATTATAATAAGCAATGGGGGATGGAACTCAAAAATCATCGTATTATAGAAACATTGAAGTAGGCAGAGAAAATAAAGCTGGACTTGGAAATATACTATTTGATATTACTGAGAGAAAAATTCCCCAACTACTTGGTTTGGTAGAAAAGAATGACTTTTTTTTTCAATTGTTGACCTTCCTTTGGTATTCAGAAAGCAGGGTCTATAATGTGAGGCAGACTCAAGTCCTCCACTCAGAGCCAGCTGAGGTTTGAGCCCCATAAGAAAAGATCGGCAAGGAAATATATGTACTTCCTTGTATATGTATGTACAGATAATGTACTACATGTGGGCCAGGGTGTAAAATTCCTCATTTCAGAATCATCCTGTTCTGAGAAGGAAATGTACATTTAAATTATGCCACTGGCATCTTTGCTTTGGAGGAGTTGCTGGGTTGGATTTCTATTGAACAGTGTTACAGTTTTGATGGTGGTAATTTGATTGCAGGGTCATTTGTAATACACTAGAAGAAAAGCTTTTTGTTGTTTGTTTTATTAACACATTCTGGGCATGTTTCCTTTAGAACAAAATATATGGCTATGCAAATCTTTGACACTACTTCATTTTGTGTATATTACAATATAGTATAGAACAAAAAATCTGTGAAAAGTAAGACGATATGAAGAGAGCAGTGATTTTATTAAGTAATAAGCTGGTTAATTAGTTATGATGTAGTTATCAGAAATGTAAGATGTATAATCCAAAATTTGTAAATATAATGTAAACTATTACTACTAGAATACGAGAATTTGAGTAAGTACTATATTAGCCTTGGTTTTGTTTGTTTGTTTGTTTGTTTGTTTGTTTGAAAATGTCAAACTATTGAAAAATAAAGTTCATTTTTTACAGTTGGATTTTGAGGGAGATGGAGGAAGAGGAAAATGATAATTGATAAGTTCAAAGTTAAATTTGGATAGAAATTTTTGTGTTGCTGAAAAGTACAACTATAGATAACAACAATGTACTGTATTTCAAAAGAAAACAAAAATTACTGTCAAGACAGGATCAGAATGTTTCTTCAAGAAATGCCACATGTTTGGAGGAAATGGATGGGCCAGCCTCAATAAAATCATCACATGGTATATATAGGTATTGAAACATCACATGGTTTCCCATAAATATAGCCAATTTTTATGTTATCAACTAAAATAGTCTTAAATTTTTAAGTAGATTTTTATGAGTGACTGAGGGCTGAAAATTAGCATATTGCCTGTGCCCTCAGCCCCTCCTTGCTTCTCCTACCCTCAGCTGCAATGCTCCTCTTCCCTTACTCCCACACAGTCTGTCCTTCATGTGCTTCAGATAATGATGCAGAAAGGGAGAAGATCCCATCCATCAGATTCCTAGGGCAACTGTATCAACGCACAACAGACTGGCCAAGAAATCTCACATAAATGTATTCTTTGACAGTTTGACAGGGTAGAATTCTGTTTTCCAAATGTCACTGTGATTGGTTCTGGTGGTGACTCTGGGGTTGTCTAGGTCCATCTCATGTCTTTCCTACATTCTAGAAGTTGGCAGCAATGCTTGGTGTTCCAGAGTTCGTAGATGGATGTAGTCTTCTAATAGCTGCTGCCTTCTTGCTCTCATTTCTCTGGCAAAATCACCAGAAATTTAACTTAGGGCTCATTCTGAGTCCAACACAACCCTCAGGATCTTCAACTCAACTATATATGTGAAGTTCCTACTCCAAGTGCAGCCATACTGATAGTTACTAGGACTTTGGACTTGGATATATATTTTTAAGAAACATAATGTAAATTGCTATGTACTGATAATTAGTAGTTGTGCCACCGTGTGCAATTCTTTCTTCCAGTCATTATCAGAATGAAAATGTATCACTCTTCTGGCCAATGACACATAAAGGTACATTCACTTGGTATTATGTGAAGAAAAGGCTTTCTTGCTCTTGAAATGTAACCAAAGGCAAAGACATCTTTTTTCCTCTGGATATTTATGTTTATTGATGTCAGACCTGAGGTGGCACAGCCATCTTGTGATCTTGTAATACATCACTCAAATGAAGCCTAGGGGAAAACTAAAGGGCCAGTATCTTCAGTGGTACAGATCAGAGCAGGAGTCACATCTAAAGACAGGGGTGAGGGGTGGAGAGTGAGTGGGGGGTGGGGTGAACTTCAAGGCAGTTTCTGCAGGGTGGCATGGTTAAAGTGCCACACTTCCACATCAAACAACTGGTTTGATGAAACAAAGAATCTCCTCTACTATTATGGTGCTGGTAAGGTGACATTGCATGCCAACTATGAGATGCCATGTTTCTATACAAACTCAGCAACATTAGATTGCTCTTTAGAGTTAATTCTGGTTAATGGAGTCCTATATTAACAGTTAAAGTAAGTACCCTATAAAACTTCATGTACTACTACTTCCTGTGTTCTCCCAGTCTGGAGCTGATGCACCCTGGCAGACAGTGTCACTGGACAGGACTATAGAGGGTTTTCTTGAAATGGTGCTAGGGCACTAAATCTGTAGCACATATATGCTTTTTACATCATTTAGTAAGAACTCTACCTCATGGAATTAAAGGAATAGTTTTTTTAAAAAAATATATGTGTGTTCTGAAGCTTACTCAAGAAAGCTGGATTTGTCAGAACTTTGGCACTCATCTGTATTTAATAAGTTGGCTTTGCTACTTCTCTCTGATTGTGCCTTGTCCTCTCAAACAGACACTGAGTGACATGAGAAACTTTGTCTTCATTTCACTGGCCCTCTGTGAGGCTGACGGAGGGTACATGATCAACAGCTTCAGGTGCCAGGAGAATGCTCCAAGAGGTCAGTCCCTACCAATCCCCCAATCCAGAAAAAGGCCTGAGGCACTGGATTCTTTGTTCACATGATATGCATCACAGAGCCAAATTATAAGTATTTGTATGTCTTTATAATTTCCAAAAATCATAATAAAATTGTTTCACATGTGACACTCTTGTGTACTTATACTTTTTCAAATTACTCTTTTCATATCTAAGCAGGAAGTTTAACATATAAAGAGATGAAAGTAGAGTTTCCCTTTTTTTAGATTAAGCAGAGACTTCATGTTAATACAACAGCACCAGTGACTTTTCACCCCTATCCTGGAAGATCATATACTTATCCCATCTGCCAGTCAACAAACATTAATGATAACAATTACAATTATTTATGTTTGCAGACATGGCCCTTGTAAATACAAATAATTACAAATTACAAATAATTGCAATGGTGTCATGTACTTTCTTGACCCATGTGGAACGGCTGAGTGGCAGAAAGGACTACTTAGAAACACAGATAGTCACAATGTGTTGGGGGGATCAAGTGAGACTTGATCTCTTGACACAGAGAAACATGTTTGAGAAAAAGTCCCTAGGATCTGTGGTGTCACAGAGGGGCCTGGGTTTGCTCATGCTGAGATATCTCAGGGCCAGTCTAGCCTAGCCACATCCTCTTGTGTTGGGCTTGGCAGCTCTGTGATGCAGACCTTGTCACCTCAGGCTTTCTTAGCAGGATTCAGAGGTTGCTAGCAACTGATCTCCTGAAGCAATATCCTGACATCCAAAGATGCTGACAGTGAGCAGTAAGCCCAGCAGGCACTGTACCAACAATAGCAACAGGTTTTTTTTTCCTTTTAAAAAGTCTTTCCAGTGTCTTGTTTCTAAATTACTCCAGATACACTTTTATATGTGGGCTGCGGGGCATTCTTGGAAATTAGGAATATATTTGCCCTAAATCTTTAGAAAAATATTATGATCAGTAGAAATGAAAATAAAATAATCTCCACTGCCTTATGTTGGCCACCATAATTTTCAGGAATCAACAATCTTGAATGTGAAATTCTGGTTCAAGACATGATAGTCTTTCCTCAGATTTTGTCCTTCTGGGTCCCCTAATTTTTTGACACTTGCCTTGGCCAAACAGGGCCAAAGCAAAACCTAAGAAGGTGAAGGAACAGGAGACATGCCATTCTATTTCAGAGCTTCTGTAGGATACAAGCTGGAAGGCTGGGCTGAGTTTCAGGATGTGCTCTAAGCAACGGCTCTTGTGTGGAACGGTCAGGCTTTGGGGTCAGCACAGTCTCACGCATGCGTTCTGCTCTGGGTCTCATCCTTGATCTTGTAATAAGACAAAAAGGACAGGAGGGAGGGTACATCTCTGTCATTGTTCATTATATTGCTCTCTTATTTTCTCAAAAAGGAAAAAAAAAACTATTCTACTGGGAATTAAATTTTTTTCATGCTCTTTCACAGTGAACAGATGAATTTATTTCCAAAAATTATAAGAAAATTGTTTCAGCATGTTTCGTACGTGACACTCTCTTAATTTTGGAAAACAAGAGACATATTCTGATCTCATGTAAAATTGTATATTGTAATAATAATATAATGTGCTCCACCTTCTTAATTATCAACCATTCTTGCCTCATTGTGAATATATTCAGTCGACCGTTGCATGTCCAAGCCTTTCCAAACCAAACCGATCCAAACCAAAACCTTCAGACCACTGTCATCTCCCACCATTCCCATGTTAAGTTCTTTATTAATTATTTGTACAAATTTTTTTTGTATAGTTACAGTGTATTAGGTTCTGGTTAGGCTCTGGTATGAGCAAGACTTGATTTTCTGACCTACATTCTTCAAAGATATAGTGGTTACTAGACAAGGGCTTTTGAGTGGAAGAGTCTTAATTTTCTTAAACATGACATGTAATGTTTATCATTCATGACATTCAGGTCACTGTTCTGGAGGTGCTAAAAATACTAAAGACTGGAACAATGGCTCAGTGGGTAAGGACACTTGCTGTCAAGCCTGACAACCTGAGTTTGATCCTAGAAGCCACAGGGTGGAAGATGAGAATTGATTCCTACAAGCTTTTTTTTCTATCCCACATGTGTACTGTGTACTATTACATACCAAAAAATAGTGTAAAGGAAAAATACTTAGTGATTATATACTAAGTATCACAATATTTCAGTGCCCTGTGTAGTCCTTGTACCATCAGAAGGCAGAGAGTAGATTTGTGGCTACTGGACAGCACTGTGGGTCTAGCTTGGAGTAGCCCCTCTCTTACTCATGGTGAATGCAGCCCTCCAGAGAATGGGCTGGGCTATGCACATGGCACATGGCCTCCGATGAACAGTTCTCCTAAAAAGCCAGATAATGTTACAGGACTTAATATCTCAACCAAAATACTAAAGTAGTGCCAATGGGATTTTAGCACCTACTCAGCATTAGTTAAGAGCAGTTATGTAGCTACCCTGATAGACGAAGTTATAAAACCTAAGACTTTGGGCCTCACAGACCCAGGCCAGATTTACTGGCTCTGATTTCAAAGCATTTGTTTGTAATCATCATACTTGTATTACAGTTGCTCCTCATAGTAAGTGCAGCAAGAGGGCCATCAAAGGAAGTGTATAAAATGGGGTCAACCTCATCATGCTTTGGCAGGTTAAAGCTTTCTCATGGAAACTATAAAGACTAGTCTAAAATCCCTTCTACAAACTATAAATAAGCCCATAAGACTACTTGAATGTCAATATGCTAAATGTTTTTATGCACATACAAAGAGCATAATGATCATTGGTTTTCTCTGGTTCCCTCCTGAAATCCCAGAGTCTTTTCAAAGTTAAGAGTGGCAAGGAGTCAGAAGCTCATGCATCATGTAGATGTCACCTAATTGTTGGGGGTGTTTTGTTGGTGAATTCTGCATTATGTTATTTATTTTGTACATGCCTATGGCAGTGGGGATATTCCTGATGGAGAAAAACAGTGATGTAAATTAGGACAGAGCTCTGGCTTTGGTTAAATCCCCAAGGTTTTACAAGTCCACACCATCCGTTTGCAATCCCTGCAAGGCTTAAGAATCAAAATATAGGATTGAAGCCCTTTTAGGAGCCATTTGCTATATAGCTAAGCTTTCACGTTTTGTTTTGTATTTTCTTTATGCTCAAAAATACATCATTAACTTGAATGCTTACTATTACAATGTTAAAAGAAACAGTGTCTAAGCTATTGTCCAGACAACTATAAGCAAAAATATGTTCCTAGGATCTCCTGCACAAATCACAGGATGTTCTTTCAATATTATGAATTATTGATATGAAAAAAAAATTGGTAAGGCAATCTGAACTATCTCTTTGGTGACTATGGAGGCAGATCTGGGTTCAGGTGGCATATGATGGCCTTGGGGAAGGTTTGGCCATATTCTGACCCTGTAGATGTATCTTTGGCTCAGAGGCTGTTCCCTATAGCTTCCTCTAGAAAGCAAATGAGTTATTCTCTCTTCAGAGAGCAACCTATTGACACTTCCTCACATATTCTCCACATAAACAACACATAGGCAGGGGTGGGAGGTGGCATGGTGGTGGTGGTTGTTTTCTGGCAAGGTATCATCCCTGGGTGGTAAAGAGCAAAAAAGGAGGCAATAAAAAGAGACTTAGGTAGTCAGAACCTCCAAATCTTCCCATGGCAGCAGTTCAGAGTATGGGAGATAGCCAAGAAGAGGGAATGTAAGTGTACAAACATGTGTCTGAGTTCTGAGACCCTCCAGGTAGAGTCACTGTTGAGAAAAGCTAAGCTGTAGTGTATCCAGCATGCTCCCTAGGCTCCTGTAGCAACAGGTCTGACTTTCAGCTACATCTTTCTGCCCTCTATTCATGCTCCTTCTCTATATTGCATTTGTCTCCTGTTATGTGTTTCCTTAAAGAATAAACCCTTAAAATATTAAAGTTTAGCAGGACAACAAAGAAAAGCAAGCACACAATTCTGTCTAATTCTCTCTCTAATCAACCAGGGTGAACTCTCAGGAAAAGTTTCTAGATACGTGGAAGTAGCCAGTTAGATTCCCATGGTCCTGGTAGTGGTAAGAACATATTTTTGGAAGGTGACCTATTCTTCAGGCAGAATCTGCCTTCCTAGACATATTCTATCTAAAGGCATTGTATTTTCTAGTTTGCAGAATAACTCTGTACTTGTTTTTCATGTGTGTGGTGTTTGTGTATAGCCATGGGTTAGGTGAATTTCTCTTCATAATAGAAAAACTTTTTTGTTGTTGTTGTTTTTCCAGACAGATTTTCTCTGTGTAGTCCTGGCTGTCCTGGAACTCATTCTGTAGACCAGGCTGGCCGTGAACTCAGAAATCCACCTGCCTCTGCCTCCCAAGTGCTGGGATTAAAGGTGTGCACTACCACTGCCCGGCCATAGAAAAACTTTTATAAATAGCCTAACAGAAAACTTTTTCCTCTAATCAGTCATTTTGGGATGCAAATTAGTTATGGGATGGCTAAGAAATGACTTTTGCAATCATTTCCCAAATGCGTTCTGTTTGAAAAAAAATTAAATAGTGCACAAATTGTTTGGAAGTGTGTTTGTAAAGCTTCCATGAAGACCAGGAAAGCTGGCTACAGTAGACTTACAAACTGCTTTACCTTACATGAGAGCCTTTGTTCTGCAGTGTAGAAGCAAAAGAAAAATTATGTATGAAGATTCAGTAGGTTCCTTAGTATTGCAGTTGGAGTGAGATTTTGAAAGATGATGTCCAATTATGACCTATCTATGCATGGTCCTGCTTCATCTGGGCCTAATCAACTGTCATGTCTTACCACCCATTTCCATTTTCTCTGAGTACCAGCTTGACAAACTGAACATACCAAGTATTCTTGATACATGCTGTCTCTACCTACCAGCATTTGGTCTTCCTAGCAGTTTTATATGACTAATTCTTATTCTTATGGATTAAGTTTTAATATCACCTTTTAAAGCAGATTATCATCTGTGAACCACTGGTCTTATTTAAGTATTCACATATATACACTTCCATTGCCTACAGCATTTCTTCAGCAGAAACTTATCCCAAACATGATTAGGTAACTTTCTCATGGTTTATCATTATTTCCCTTGCCTGACTCTTATTTATAAGGGTGGGAAGAAGTGTTTGCTATTTATTGTTTATTAAATGCCTAGCCCAGAATATAGAGGATGAACAGTCCTCATTAAATATTTACCATATGCATGAACAGAGGTTTGGAAAAAAGGAAAATTAGACTGTTAGAAGAATAAATACATATGAATCTAGAACATTTCTTTAGTTTCTATGTAGTTGGCATCCAAGTCTAATTTTTTTATTGAAAAATTAGAGAAACTCTTTCATCCCCAAAGAATGTACTTCCAGATGTCGGATGAATCTGTCTGCTGGATGCTTGAAAATAAGATGTTTACCAAGAGGAGAGAACAGATGGATGGGTTACCTTCTTTCAGATAGATCTTGTTTAAGATTACCAATTGAAGGCAAACTATTGCATTTCATTGGTATGGATATCATTTGTTATGTTTCAGAACATTGTAAATATTGTGAACATGTTCCTTTTAATGATCGTAAGTGTAGATGAGAATTTGGGGAACCATAGAACTTGACTACTACAACATTATACTGGCATGGCTCATCTAGGGGAAATTATGTAAAACCTGACACCATTGTTCACAGAATGAGTCTCACTGAGGTTTTCTCAGACCAAGAACTCCCTTTGTTCTTCTGTTGTGAATGCCCAAAAAGACTATATTAAAACATCTTTTACATCTGTACAGCATTTTCTTTTATGAATACACCAAGGAGAAGTGTTTGCCTCTCATAAATCCTTACCAAGAATAATTCAAGCAAAAGAGACTGTAGATAGAACTGTCAGCTCTAAGGCCCTAACAAATTACTCTTCTAGCCCCCATTAGCTCCCACGTTGAAAGCTCAAGATGCTTGGAAACTTGGTGAGGATGCTGGCATTTCTGTATTGTCTAAGTTTGCCAATGATAAAGAGCACTTGTATTTAGGCCTGAGCCACCATATGATGTTTAATGTTTACTCAAGGTTAACTTCTCTTGCATCGGTCTTCCTATTCTCTTCTTCACTTTCTTCTTTGTGAGAATCTCCAGTTTTCCAACTTGGCACACAGTAAGTCCCTGGCAAGAAGATAATTTTACTCCTATACTGAAGGTTCTTTGAAGCTACAGGACTTAGGACTTATACCTGCCACAGGTATACCTGTCATCATTATGCCGTGCCAATATGTATAGAGTTAAGATAAATTGAGTACCATTTTTTTGAAAATTAGTGTTTCAGGTTTTTAAAAATAGTTCGGCAAGTATACACACACACACACACACACGTACATGAACATATATGTACTGTATACATCCACAAAGATTTAGACACAAAGAAAACCATAAAATACTAAACTTGGGAATCTAGCTAACCACTGTGGGAAATTCATTGTACTACCTGGGCTACTTTTCTGAACCTTTGGGATTTTTAAACACAAGAACACAATTTTCAACAATCATATAAACTAATTTATACTGTTTATACAATTTATACAAGTAGAAACACTGGCAATAAAATAATAATTCAGGATAATAAAATTCTGGGAAGAATAAGCTTATGAAAGAGAACCTTATAAGAAGTTCTGACACTGTGTATATCTGTACTTGAGTATGAATGTTGGATCATCATATCTGGTTATTAATTACATAGTCTATACATTTTCCCAAATACATATTTCCAAATGTGTACACACACACACACACACATTATCAAAAAATAAAAAAGAAATGAAATATATACATATTTTAAAAACTTTCTATTGATTATTGTGAATTTCTCACCATACTCTCTAATCCAATTTATCATTCCAATCCTTTTGTATCCACTCTCTACCCTTACAACCTCCCATGCAAAAGAAAATAAAATAATATAGAATTTTTAAAAAGCAAGCAAACAGAAAAAAAAAAGAAAAAGTCTTTTCATGGAAGCTGTAGTGTGTCACACAGTATACTTTTTATCTACACATCTTCCAAATGTTCATTGCAGTGAGTTATATGTCCGTTCAAGGCCTTTGGCTTCTGACACACTATCAATACTGAATCCTCCTGGGGACTCTTCTTGGATATTCCGTTGTTGCCTTGTGTCATGGAGATCTTGAGATTTGACCCTGCCCCTAGTCTGCTATGGGGTGGTGTTGGTGAGGAGAGAGATGAACTCCTCCCCTGCCATCTGAAGCAGACAAAAGGAGAATTAACCTGCCCTTGCTGGCTGTGACACTGGGTGAGCTTGCTGGGGCAATGATGAAAAAGCTTACCCTGAAGTTTGGGAGCAGGGGAGCTCAGATACTGACCAACTCAGCTACCTCCCAGGTCCAGATCCTGTGCTTTCATTTGGCCCACTCCAACATCTACCCCATCTGCGATCCACTGGCATGTGAGAAAGGGTCAGTCCTGCAGATTCAAAGCTGTAGGATCTCTGTGAGCACTACTTTTAAACGTCATTGTTGCTATTGTCTATTTAATAAAAATTGTTCTCTTATAATTTGTATCATGTATATTTAAATGATGGAATGTGTACAAAATTGCCATTTATGAGGGGATAGCATCAGTGGTGGTAGGAAAATTACATTTAAGAATGGTAACATTTTGACATACCTGATCTGTATTACAGTCAAACTTATATCAAAAGATACTGTAGGAAAATGACATTATTTATACAAACAATCATAAAGAAATAGATGGTTTTATACCCACACAACCTGTACATGCACAGACATGTGATAGCACGCCATTAGGTTCAAGTCTACTTGTGAAAGAAAGTACAAGATCTGCTCTTGAACTGTTTTCCTTGTTCTTATTAAATCTTGCCTAAGAGTGTCATGCAGCCCACAGTTTCATTATTTTCTTTTAAAACTATGAAAATATATTTTTTCTTGACCTCATTAGATTTGAAGCTTTATAATTAAAAACAAAAACATAATTTGATCTTCAGCCTATCATTCTTTGGTCTCTCTCTCTCTCTCTCTCTCTCTCTCTCTCTCTCTCTCTCTCTCTCCATCTCTTTTACATAGAAATAGTAATGACATACTAAGTGTGCTTTCCACTTTAGAGACTGTTCAATACCTTAACCTAGATAAGTGTTTATGTTTGCAATAACTTTTTACCCATGAGTTCACATGAATGGCTGTTTCATGTCTGTTCGTTCAGTGGCTGTTATATGTAATTTAGCTAATCCATAAAATGACCCTATGAGCTAAGCCACCTGAAGTATTTTGTTTTCTTCATTTCAGAAATGCATAAGAATCTGGCTTCTGTCCAGCGAGGGTCACAGTCTTTACGATTATCTTTATTAGCTGTGTCAGTCTCTGACATGCTGGGCAAGACTGAACACACAGCTACTTAGGTAAACTGCCTATAGACATCTGGCAGAGTAACAAGGATTGCCTGTCACTTATTTCTTATTGTACTGAGACTACTCAAAAACAATCTTATTTTCTCTTTTGACATGTCTATCCTGCTGATTTTAGTCAGGTTTACTTTTTAATCTTCTCAAATTCCCTATCCTCGACTTCTGGAAATTCTTAGGTTTTCTTAGTTTCTTTTAGTTACTATATACACACAGGATCTTAGTCAGCTTTTGGCATGTCCTTTCTGAACCAGAAAATGATGGCAAGCTTCTATTTTTTTCTTTTTGAACTTATTTACAATGACCAAAAAACAGTTACTGCATCATTTAACTTTAAAAAACAAAAACAGAACTTGAACATAATTCTGCGATTAAAAATGTCAGATTTCTTGTGACTCAAACTTTTTATACAGCAAGAGTGTTAGAGTCATGTACCCTACATATGTTCTTCTTCTGCTTCTTGATCAGGAAAACCTGAATTCTGGATCTCTCAAGGCAGAAAGAGGGTCAAGAGAAGAGAAGAGAAGAGAAGAGAAGAAAAGTCTCTTTTACCAAACTCTATCAGTTACACACCTAAATAGTTGTGTGACATTAAGTGCATTACTTCCCAAACAATCACCAAACTATAGTATTTATGAAGTGCTTTGATGTCTATGATCAAATAGGATTTTTCCTTTATTCTCATTGATATGTCAGTTTTCTGATCCCTTCACAGTATCTATTGGCTTGGACCAAAACCCAAGGTAGCCTCGGTTTATTCCATAAGTTGATGCTACATTTTTTTTCCCGGATCACACCACCAAATTTCTGCAGGGACAAGTGCCTGTGACTGCCCTGAAATGTAGGGTTCTCTGCAGATAAAAGCATGTACCTTACATATGAACCAAAAGTAGGCTTCATGTTCCCTCAGCAGGGATTAAGATGGGTGCCTGGAAGAGATGAATTGCACTGTGAGTAGAATGTCACTGCATCTGAAAGTCACTGCATCTGTCAGTCACTGGAATGTAGTTTTCTAAAGTTGGTATTGAGTAATTTGAAGCAAGTTTCATTTCTCTGTCTTTTATAAATCCTTTTCTTTTTGTATTTCAAAGAGATCCATTTGTGGTTGGTCTATTTTAGTCCATGTAACAGATTAAGTATATTGGCAGCTTCAGAATTGGCAACAGCAATACTTTGACTTAAGAAGTAGCATCTTTCGTTTTCTGTAGAACAAGAAGTGAACATTCACACACATTCTGAAGATGAGCAAGAGACACCAGAGTATTTGCTTCATTATAAACGTGGAGATAAAACTTAAGAAATGGTACAGTAATTTGGAGGAAGCCACAAGCTATAGGTAGCCAACTAACCAGTTCTTTTAGATGACAATGATGCTTAGCACTGTTTTTTTTATTTTTATTTATGTTTTTTATAATTTATTTTTTCTTAGCACTGTTTTTAAAAGAGAAAACACAGTGTTTTATGTAATATGTGGTTCCTCCAAAGAGATACAGAGAAGGGTGGCCTGGAGAGAAGTTGATAAGAGTAATGTAAAAATTGTGCTTGAATGTTTCAGCTTAACAATTTTATTCATGAAACATTTCATGTTTAGAGTATATTCATACTAAAAGTGAAATGAATTACCTTCTATATACAAATGGCTATATGATCATATTTGCAAGTGTTTAAACAAAAGAGTCAAAGTCTGGAGTTTAAACTGTTGAGAAGCATGAAAAGATGGGTAGAGTATCAGAGGGACTATTTGAGTGCGGTTGTGAAAGGTATTGAGTGTACTTAAGAGATATAGAAGATGTATATAAAATGTAATAGAAAACATAAATATTAATAGTAAAGTAATGAGATATTCTTTTATTTAGCAAACACTTTATTCACATTTGCCATCTATAGGTGACTTAATGTACTTTAATCAATATACCATTAATTTAAAATGAGTTCAGGAAGAAAATGAGACTTTACAAGCAGAATGAGAAAATCTTTTCCTTTTGTCTAGGGATGCTGGCTAGGGAATGGTAAGATTAAAGCTAGGGCCTAGGCCTAGCAGAGGTTAAGCAGTATGCTAATCAGGCTATGCCTCCAGCCCCAAGAAATCACTTTGAACAGACTTTAAGGAGAACACTCATAACATAAGCATGTGGAATTAAGGAATTATGCCAGATTTAAAAAAAAATTGTATGGTACCTTATTGGATAATTGCATTTCATCTGTTCAATCTATGGGGTAATGTGATAGCACTGATAAACAATTCAAAAGATTTCATGTTTTTCAAGCATGATTTTTACTCTTTTTCTTCTGATGTATATTTAATTCTGTGATGAAACCTTCCATTCAACAAACAGTTGTGAATATTGCCTGGTCTTTAGTTTTTCTAATTTTCTTAAATTTACTTCAGTTTGTCCCTTAGATTGTTGAAAAGAAACTATTTTTCATTGTATATGCCAAGAAAAAAAGAATCACCTTACTAAATTGACTCAAGTATATAATGTATTCCTATTTTATTCTTTAAAAAATGTTGGGTCAACCCTGATATTGATAGTAGTTAACCAAAAACAACTATTAGCAACCAGCAGGAAAATAGCATTTTGTATTCTTAAATCTACTTTTTCTTTCATCCAAACATGCTCATGGGGTGTGTGTTCATTTTTTTGTTTTGCAATGACCACAAGAATATGACATGTTCCATACAGGCAGAACTCAGAGCTCCTAGCTTTTATGGAGGCCAGTGTCTCAAAGGGTCAAGCTTATGGGGCCATGCCAGAATAGTGAGAATGCATCTCTTGAGACAGTATAGAATGGTTTAGTTGCTTAGCCCAGGGATAGTCCACATAGGTGACATGCATTGACTTCACTCATTTAAACAAAATGATTTGGAAAAGTAAAGGTGAGGCATCTTTAAAGCAACTCCCGTGTGCAAAGGCCTTTGGGCTCAGAGATATGAGGGTTACAGAACAACTTCATTTCTTGCTGCTTACTCCTCTGTTGTAGAGGCCCTTGTGTCTGCATCTCCTTTAGTCTGGGTTTTTCATGCCCGAAATGGGACTTTCATTTCTCTGCAGATTCAGAGTCTGCAAATCATCTGGGAAAAAGTCACCCTCATCGCCTGCTATCCCTGCCTTCAAGTGCAGTATTTTATGACCTCTTTCTTTTCTAGGAGAAAAAGGAAACAAGCCAACAAAGATTGTCCAGCTGTAGCTCCACATGGAAAGCCATTTTCTAAGTATTCAAGCTGTAGATCTTGGAAGTACACTGAGCTGTCTCGAGTGTCTCCTGTGGGAATGTGCAGCTGGATGGGATTCTTTATTTAAAATTGTAAATGAGAAAGGTGTACGTTTTAGTGGGTAGCTCTGTGGAATGATCAATGTACAATGTGGTGATATGGATGAAAATATTTGCAAAACATCCATTACTCTGTCTCAGATGATTCTCAGTTGTATGCTTTCAGTAGCTATCTAGAACCCTTTGGAATCTGAGACCCAGAGTGTTCATGAAACTTCTGGCTGTTTCTTTTCCCATTCACAATTGATGGGTTTATTTCTTGATATTTAATTCCAAAAGGCTATTTGTATTAGCATATTTGAAACTCCTGCTACATTTCTTTTGATGAACAGTTTCTATATTTTACCTGTAATGATCCAATAGATAATTCAAATACCAGGTCTTCAGGGTAGAAACACACTCTCCCTTTTATGTGTCTGTAACCTGAACCTAATATTCTGTACATGAACACAAAGAGAGATTGGAAAAATAATTATTATATAAAACTTAAAATTAGTGATTTGTGCCTAATTTTGTGAAATCATACTAGCCCCTTTGTTTTCCTTTAATTTACATGTATATATGTGTGTCGTAGCCTTTTGATATTCATAAAGGTTTAATTAAATTTTTTGCATGTGTGTGTTCTTAGAAAACTTCATGAACATCAGGTAGAATTCTATTTTCTTGGAAAAACTGTAAGAAAATGTCAAATATGATTGCAACTCTTTCCCCACAGAATCACACTGTTGTTCAATAATTGATTCACACAGCAACATTTGCCATAGAATGTTTTTTAGTAAGTTCTTGGTCAATCTGGGAACAAGAAGGTTGAAAAAGATGAGGATTTTTATTAAATGTGTGTGAAGCAATTTAGTACCTTAGGGAAAATCCACTGAAATGTCCAAAAGCTACTCTGCAGCTGGGAAAGTAAATTCATATAAACCATCTTCATGGTTAACTCCAAAACATGAAGGCTGGCTCTATACATCAGAATCCTGTTCACCCAGAGGGATAGCTTCCCATCTCTGTGGGGAGATACAAGGCAAGGATTTCCTGTGTGTAGAGAGATGGAGTAAGTTGCTGGCAGTTTCTAGTCACAGAGCAAGAAGACTGAATGCCTTTAAAGGATTTAGGTTTTCATCTTTAATAAGGATGGATTAACTCACAGTGCTTCATCATCCTCTGCTCAACAATCAATCATTTGCACATTCTCCTTGTAATTATTGCTGTTTTCATGGACTGTGGGGCTTTTGATATGTCACTAAATCAGCTTATTTTATAACTCAATCAATTTAAAAGTGAACTTTATGTCACTACTAAACAATGAGAAGTCATTGCCACAGGCCATAGATCAAAAGGAACTGTAAAAACAACACAAAAATAAAACTCAAAATGATGTCTTTAGTTTCCAATTTTGTATTATTGTCTGATCAAGTATCTATGCTTGAAGGTCTGTTCACTGTGAAATGGAAGATTTTTTTAAATGCTAGAAATGAGTTAAGAAATGGGATGGTGAAACAGCTCAGTTGTTTGAAAAGTGATTACCTACTATGTGTAGCTCTCTGGGTTCTTTCCCCACCATTGCATAAACTGGTGGGACATGTCTATAATCTCAGTATTTGAGAGGTGGAGGCAGAAGAATTCTAGGATATAGAACAGTGGAGTTTGAAGCCATCCTGGATGTATTAACACTGTCTCCAAATTATTTAATTAATTATTTTAAAGCAACTTTAAATTAAAAAAGTGTTATTCCTCATTTAATCAGGATGGTTAAATAAGTTGAGAAAAGAAACTGGCTTCATAGGGTGTCCTTTGCCTATAATTTTAGCATTTAGAAGATGAGGCAGGGGGATTGCTTTAAGTATGAGACCAGTCTTCTCTACATAGTGAAGTTCCAGGACATCCAAAGCCTGGATATAAAAAAAAGACACACAATATTATGTGATATTAAAGCGATATTATGCTCTTTAAAATAAGCTTGCAGAGTCCAAACAATAGTTTGAGAGAATTTCAACATGCCCCATGATCCATCACTGTTGAAGCTTCCCTGACTAGGGATCACCACTCTATAATGAAGTAATGATGCAGCAGACATGTAGCAGTAATACAGTGATAACATTTCTTCATAACTTTTTCATATTTCCTGGATGGTAGCCTCACCAGGGTAATTAGTTCAAAATAGAATTGGGAAAGATAGTTACAAATGTTCACACAACCTAGATTCTGAAGGTATGACCATTTAAAACTAGTGAGCTTTAAGGTAGTTTTGAAATATCTAGGTGATATCTTCATTATTTTATTAATCACAATCCAGAATTTTTGAAAGAAATCTAATACTTTTTATAATGTGTCCCTAAGTATATCCCATACATGTGATTATTAAAAATTGGCTCTTTATAGAGATGTTGCCTATATATTTTTAAGTGGTTAACAGCTGCTATTGAACCTAGGGATATTATAGAAATATTGCATTAGCATTTATTCCATTGGTTGCCAGTTCTTAGAGAGAGATAAAATTTTTAATGGCTGGGTAGTCTTAATAAAGACGGTGACAGTAGATTCAGCAAGCATGCTATCAAACCAGAAAGCAATGTGGCTTAAGTGATACTTAGACTCTTCAGCTTGTAACCCCAGCTCAGTGATTTATAAGATTTATAATCAAATATTATGTATATTGAAAGAGATAATACAAAGAATGAATCAAATGTTACCTGGTACAATATGCATTTAAAAACATTCCTGGGCTGGAGACATGTCTCAGTTGATAAGAGCTGCTCTTGTAGAGGACCTACTTTAATTCCCACATGGCAGCTCACAACCATTGTAACTCCAACTCAAGGTACTCAATGCCCTTCTCCACAGGCACCAGGGACCTACATGGTACATAGGCACAGGTATAGGCAAAACAACTCTGCATATTTTTAAATTATAGCATGTATCATTCCTGCTGCTACTCAGCTCCGATAGCCCTGAGCCATAACATGGGGTTAGAAATACAAAGTGTGATATACCACATGGTCCAGTGAGCTCCAGAAGTGAGCAATATAAACACCATCTTATTGACTGAACATTACCACCATGCTAATTTGTATTCCAGCCTTCTTGAGCATGTTACATGATACTCTGGGATGTGCTTCACAGGAAGACTTGAGCAGAGCTCGCTTGGAGCCATCGTCAGCACTAAGCTTTGCTGACTGAGAATCTTGGAGAGAGTCATATGGAGGTGGTGATTAAAAGCTTGTAAAAGAAGATCTATGGAGGAAGGCTAAAGAAATTTGGCTTGTTTACCCTGGAAAAGAGAAGGCTTATGGGTGATTTAATGCTGCTATTGAAGCATAAGAGGGTTCTTTTCTAGAGCCTTGTACTAATCTCTTCTATAACTCTCCAGAGAGTCACTCAGGAGGGGGTGGGCTGACAGTGCAGTGAAGGATTTACAGTAGGTAGGAAAAGCTTTCAGTATGGAATTAAAAAAAATAAAAAGAAAAGCAAAATTGAAGTGAAACTGGAAGTTCAGTTTGGGGAGGTTTTAGTAAGAGTCATTTGAAGTGGTTGACTACTTCCTGCCTGAAGACAGGGGGGCATGGTATTCAAGAAAATACTTTCTGCAAATGTGAAGCCCAGCCACCAGACTCAGAAATATCCATTTTGTTAAGATGATGATTCTTCCACCCTATGATGAAGATCTGGCTTTGTTATGTAGAAACTCAAACCTATCAATTCCAATGATAAAAGGTACTTAGGTTCTTAGCTTAAGCAGTGTTGGTGTGTCTTAACCCTTCTATACATTCTCCATATCATCAATCCAGAAACTTCAGTGTATACTTCAGGTTTCCAATGAAAAAACTAAAAGTATCCTTAGTTCTAAGGATACCAAAGCAAACTGAGATACTGTCTTCCCCTGTAAGAAAACACCATCTTAAACAGTCAAATCAGCATATAAAAGAACAATTTATATGGTATAGAATTTACTTGGAAGCTTTTCACTGGGACCTGGGGCAAGGGTGTCTAATGTCTTGTACACCCAAAGAAGGAGTTCAGTGCAGTTGGCCCTTGAGATGAACTTACATTATAAAGATAACTAAGAATTTACAAGGCATATTTAAAGGAAAAAAAAAAGACAGTGTAATGGAGGGATTTCAGGCTTGAAGAAAACACAGGTAAAATTTTGAGGTTATAAAGAATTGTTCTGGTATCTGGTGTGTGCTCAGAACCATGTTAGCAATGTGGATTCACTAATGGCATGTGGCTTTGGGAGACGTAAGATGTGGCAATTTAAGTGAGATATGATATTTTTAATTAATTAATTTATTTATTTTAAATAATTTATTTTTTCTCAAATTGTAATTCATTCACACAGGGGTTATAAACACAGAAAGGCAGGATGTGGGGAAGGGAATGACACTGGAGTGTGGGTGTTCGGGGGAATACAGATATCTTTCAGAACCGGGTATCGGCTGGGTGAAGGTTCAGGGGACAAGTCACTATGACTCTGCCTATGACTCGCTTGTCCTTATCTAAGTTGGTATTGTCTGCCCAGGCTACCTATTTACAAGGTCTATGACTACTCAGGCTTATAAATTTCCACAAAAGCTGCCTGTTTACATTAGCTTATAGCCATGGTTTCAATGTTTTTCCACTGAGACCCAAGACTTGGTGTTAGTATACATGTATGACAGGCCTATTGCTGATTTTAGGCCTATGGTTGATTTTAGGCCTTCAGTGTGTAAGCAGGGCTGCCCCTGACATCTCCTCCCTTCTCTAAGTATAGAAGGGCTGTGGCAATTCTAATCTTGCGAAGGCAGGGATAGAGGCATGACCTCCAGTACTTGAAGGGGACCTTGTAATGGCTCCTGTCCCCCTGTCGTTGTCCAGTGAGGCATGAGGGCTATACCCATCCTGATGTCTTTTTCCTGGAGAGGGGATACTTTTGACATCAACTCCTATTCAGTCAGGCTTGTCCCTCAGGGAACCCAGAGAGATATTTTTAACTTTTATTTATATTCCCTTGCAGTGCTTAGCCTTGCAGCCTAAGCAAGAATTCAGATCGCCTGTCAGAGTGGGTTCTGGGTGGCCCCTCTCTCCCTGGTCTAGGGGCGGAAGTCCCCTCTTTTAGGTTGGGTGGAGATGGGTTTTGGAAACACCCTGTATAAAGTAACAACCTCATCTTGAGTCTCATGGTCCTCCATAGATAACTTATGATAATGTATCTGAATAGGTTTTGCTACCAAATTATTTATCTGCTGTTTCACAGAGTTAGTCAGCCTATTTGAGGGCCAGGGACCAACAGAAATAAGCAAAAAGAACCCAAATAATGGTCCCAAAATGGGAGGAAATAGGGTTGACAACCTTGGAGAGGCTGAAAACCAATTCTTGTACCAGCATTCATCTCTCTTTCTCTCTCTGATTTTTCTTAGGGCCTTCACTGACCTACTGCGTGCTTTCTTTAACCCTCCTTGTCTTGTCTATGTAAAGGCAACATTCTTCTTTAAGGGCTGTACACAATCAAGAGCTGTACACAGTCTTTTCTATTGTAATAGAGTAAAACAAGTCCAATAAGGATCTTTGCAATTTTAGGAGGTCTCTTCAGATAGTGAAATGAGGGAATTCTTCAGATTAGTGATGTCAATCTCTAGCTGTTTGATGTTCTTGTCAGTGGCCCTTCAAAGGTCTGAGTAGTATAAGTTCGGAGTCCAGCATCTGGATTAGAACTTCTAACAGCAGACATCACAGGTGATTCATTTTTACCTGGGATGCTGCCTGAGTTAAAGCTCCTGGGAGTCCCTCTTTCTCTCGGTTTTCTGGGATTGGGTACAGAGCTGCCACATGTGACCTGCTCTATGCTCGGGCCCAGACCGGAAGTGTAAGATATGTTTTAAGTATAATATGCCTACCAAATATCAAAGACTCAGAACACAATAAGAATATATCTTATAATTTTTAACATATTACAATTTGAATGATATTGAACTTAATAAATCAGAGAAAATGTTAAATTATATAGCTTAATTTTACTTATGTGGTTATAATATAATTTAAATGATATATTACGGATATATCTCCAACATAACTTCTCTACCTAAACTTTGGGGAACCTTGTGGAAGAGGGGCCAAAAGATTACAGAGGGCCAAGAATTCTGCAGGGAGAGTGTGTCTTAGAAATGGATGCCTCAACAAGATCTGACAAATGATATTATCAATACACATGCTAACACAGAAGGGAAAAATATATCTTGGAGGCATACCCCTAGGCAAAGTACTACAGGCAACTAATGACTACTGAGAAAGAATTAGTTTCTTCTAGGGTTGAAACTCTTAATTTGTTATGCAATGCATGTAATTATCCCTGAAATCAAATACATACAAACAGAAGCATAGTGATAAGACTGTATTTGTATATTTTGCATCTGTATCTAAATATGTAACAACAATATTCAAAGAAAAAGAAGTCATCAGTTTGAAAGGGAGGGGGGGTACATGGGAGAGAAAATAGAAGGAGTTAGAGGAAGAAAGAATAAGAAAAGCATAATTATATTTTTATTTTAAAATATTTTAAATATTAAAATTATTTTTGAGATTAGAATAAAATTATATAAATAACTGTTTCCTTCAAACCCTCCTATATCTCTCTCCTTTCTCTTTTTCAAATGCATGACCTTTTTTGAAACCCTTTGTTCCTTTTGGCTGGGGCAGACACCTAGCTGGTCTGCTCCTGTGGAGACACTATATCCTGAGCCATCTTAGAGGAGCCACTGCACTGAGATCAGCAGGTAAGAACCCTCACCGACTACCCCACGGCCCAAAGTTACAACTGGGAGCCAGGTGTGCTCAGCAACCATCAGCAACCCAAAACCCGCCCCTCTGGAATACTACTTCCCTTCCGCCCGGCGCCTGGTCCTTTTGGCTGGGGCAGACACCTAGCTGGTCTGCTCCTGTGGAGATACCTTATCCTGAGCCATCCTAGAGGAGCTGTTGAATGCAGAGCAGTGGACAACGTACCCTGAGACATTTTAGAGGAGTCACTCCACTCAGACCAGTGAATACCTAGCTGGTCTGCTCCTCGGAAGACACCATATCCTGAACCATCCTAGAGGAACCACTGTACTCAGAGCAGCAGGATTTCAGGATTCCAGAGGCAGCCTGAGACTCAGGAGTTCTTCCACCCAGGAGCTTAGGATTACAGGATCACAGAGATATCTGGACTCTGAGGAGTTCTGACACAAGCAAGATAACTGGAAAGACAGACTCCAGTCAGACACAGTGAGCACAGGTGACACTAGAGTTAACCAGATGGCCAAGGCAAGCACAAGAACACAAGCAACAGAAACCAAAATTACTTGGCACCATTAGAACCCAGTTCTCCCACCATAGTAAGCCCTGGACACCCCATCACACCAGAAAAGCAGGATTCAAAATTAAAATCACTTCTCATGAGGTTGATAGAGGATTTTAAGAAGGACATAAGTAACTCCCTTAAAGAAGTACAGGAGAACACAGATAAACAGGTAGAAGTCCTTAAAGAGGAAACACAAAAATCCCTTAAAGAATTGTAAGAAAACACAACCAAACAGGTGATGGAATTGAAGAAAACCATCCAGGATCTAAAAATGGAAATAGAAACAATAAAGAAATCTCAAAGGGAGACTACCCTGGAGATAGAAAACATAGGAAAGAGGTCAGGAGTCATAGACACAAGCATCACCAACAGAATACAAGAGATAGAAAACAGAATCTCATGTGCAGAAGATATCATGGAAAATATTAAGACAACTGTCAAAAAAAATGCAAAATGCAAAAAACTCCTAACTCAAAACATCCAGTAAACCCAGGACACAATGAGAAGACCAAACCTAAGGATAATAGGTATAGATGAGAGTGAAGATTCCCAACTTAAAGGGCCAGTAAATATCTTCAACAAAATTATAGAGAAAAACTTCTCTAACTTAAAGAACGAGAGGCCCATAAACATACAAGAAGCCTACAGGATGCCAAACAGACTAGAACAGAAAAGAAATACCTCCTGTCACATAATAATCAAAACATCAAATGCACAGAACAAAGAAAAATACTAAAAACAGTAAGGGAAAAGGTCAAGTAACATATAAAGGCAGACCTATAAGACCAGACTTCTCACCAGAGACTATAAAAGCCAGAAGATCTTGGACTGACATCATACAGACCCTAAAGGAACACAGCCCAGACTACTATACCCAGCAAAACTCTCAATCATTATAGATAGAGAAACCAAGATATTCCATGACAAAACCAAATTTGCACAATATCTTCCCATAAACCCAGCACTTCAAAGGATAATTGATGGAAAATGCCAACACAAGGAAGGAAACTACAACTTAGAAAAAGCAAGGAAGTAATCTTCCATCAACCTCAAAAGAAGATAGCTACACAAACATAATTCCACCTCTAATAACAAAAATAATAGGAAGCAACAATCATTTTTCCTTAATATCTCTTAACATCAATGGACTCAATTCTCCAATGAAAAGATGTAGACTATCAGACTGAATACATAAACAGGACCCAGCATTTTGCTGTATATAGGAAATGCACCTCAGTGACAAAGACAGACACTATCTCAGAGTAAAAGAATGGAAAACAATTTTCCAAGCAAATGGTCCCAAGAAACAAGCTTGAGTAGCCATTCTAATGTCAAATAAAATCATCATTCAACCAAAAGTAGTCAAAAAATGTAAGGAAGGACACTTCATACTCATCAAAGGAAAAAATCCACCAAGATGAACTCTCAATTCTGAACATCTATGGTCCAAATGCAAGGGCACCCACATACATAAAAGAAACTTTACTAAAGCTCAAAACACACATTGCACCTCACACAATAATAGTGGGGGATTTCAACACCCCACTCTCAGCAATGGACAGATCATGGAAACAGAAACTAAACAGAGACACATTGAAATTAACAGAAGTTATGAACCAAACGGATTTAACATATTTAAACCCATATCTATAGAACATTTCATCCTAAAACAAAACAATACACATTTTTCTCAGCACCTCATGGTACATTCTCCAAAATAGACCATATAATTGGTCACAAAACAGGCCTCAACAGATACAAAAAGATTGAAATAATCCTTTGCATCCTAGTAGATCACTACAGACTAAGGCTGGTCTTTAATAATGACAAAACCAATGGAAAACCCACATGCATGTGGAAACTGAACAAGGCTCTACTCAATGATGACTTGGTCAAGGAAGAAATAAAGAAATTAAAGACTTTTTAGAATTTAATGAAAATGAGGAAACATCATACCAAAGCTTGTGGGACTCCATGAAATCAGTGCTAAGAGGAAAAAAAGAAATTGGAGAAAGCATACATTAACAACTTGGCAGAACACCTGAAAGCTCTAGAACAAAACGAAGCAAATACACCCAAGAGGAGTAGAAAGCAGGAAATAATCAAACTCAGGGCTGAAATCAACCAAGTAGAAACAGAACTATACAAAATATCAACAAAATCAGGAGTTGGTTCTTTGAGAAAATCAACAAGATAGATACACCCTTAGCCAGGCTAACCAGAGGGCACTGCGACAGTATCCAAATTAATAAAATCAGAACTGAAAAGTGAGACATAACAACAGAAACTGAGGAAATTAAAAAAATCATCAGATCCTACTACAAAGGCCTATACTCAACAAAACTGGAAAATGTGGATAAAATGGATGATTTTCTAGGCAGATACCAGGTACCAAAGTTAAATCAGGAGCAGATAAACCATCTAAATAGTCCCATAACCCCTAAGGAAATAGCAGCATTCATTAAAAGTCTCCCCACTGAAAAAAGCCCAGGACCAGATGGTTTTAGTGCAGAATTCTATCAGACCTTCAAGGAAGACTTAATACCAACTCTCTTCAAACTATTCCACAAAATAAAAATGGAAGGAACACTACCTAATTCATTCTATGAAGCTACAATCACACTCGTACCTAAACTTCACAAAGACCCAACAAAGAAAGAGAACTTCAGACCAATCTCCCTTATGAATATCAATGCAAAAATACTCAATAAAATTCTAGCAAACCAAATCCAGAACACATCAAAACAATCATCCATCATGATCAAGTGAGCTTTATCCCAGGAATGCAGGGATGGTTCAATACTCAGAAATCCATCAATGTAATCCACTATATAAACAAACTCAAAGGAAAAAAAAAAAACCACATCATCAGCTCACTAGATGCTGAGAAAGCATTTGACAAAATTCAACATCCCTTCATGATAAAAGTCTTGGAAAGATCAGGAATTCAAGGCCCATACCTAAACATAGTAAAAGCAATATACACCAAACCAGTAGCCAACATCAAACTAAATGGAGAGAAACTTGAAGCAATCCCACTAAGATCAGGGACTAGACAAGGCTGCCCACTCTCTCCCTACCTATTCGATGTAGTACTGGAAGTCCTAGGCAGAGCAATTAGACAACAAAAAGAAGTCAAAGGGATACAAATAGGAAAGGAAGAAGTCAAAATATCACTATTTGCAGATAATATGATAGTATACTTAAGTGACCCCCAAACTTCCACCAGAGAACTCCTAAACCTGATAAACAACTTCAGCAAAGTGGCTGGTTATAAAATCAACTCAAACAATTCAGTAGCCTTCCTCTACATGAAAGATAAAGAGGCTGTAAAAGAAATTAGGGAAATGACACCCTTTACAGTAGTCACAAATAATATAAAATACCTTGGTGTGAATCTAACCAAGCAAGTGAAAGACCTGTATGACAAGAACTTCATGTCTCTGAAGAAAGAAATCGAAGAAGATCTCAAAAGATGGAGAGATCTCCCATGATCATGGATTGGCAGGATTAATATAATAAAAATGGCCATCTTGCCAAAAGCAATCTACATATTCAATGCAATCCTTATTAAAATACCAACTCAATTCTTCACAGAGTTAGAAAGAGAAATTCTCAAATTCACTTGGAATAAAAAAAAAAAAACCCAGGATAGCAAAAACTATTCTCAACAATAAACAAACTTCTGGAGGAAGCACCATCCCTGACCTCAGGCTGTACTACACTGCAATAGTGATTAAAAAAAACTACATGGTATTGGTACAGAGACAGGCAGGAAGATCAATGGAATAGAATTGAAGACCCAGAAATGAACCCACACACCTATGGTCATTCAATCTTTGACAAAGAAGCTAAAACTGTCCAGTGCAAAAAGAACAGCATTTTCAACAAATGGTGCTGGTTCAACTGGAGGACAACATGTAGAAGAATGAAAATTAATCCATTCTCATCTCCTTGTACAAACCTGATGTCCAAGTAGATAAAGGACCTCAGTATAAACTCAGATACACTGAAACTAATAGAACAGAAGGTGGGGAAGACTCTCGAATACCTAGGCATATGGGAAAAGTTCCTGAACAGAACACCAATGGCTTATGCTCTAAGATCAAGAATTGACAAATAGGACTTCATAAAATTGCAAAGTTTCTGTAAGGGAAAGGACACTGTCAATAGGACAAAATGACAACCAACAGATTGGGAAAAGATCTTTACCAATCCCACATCTGATAGAGGACTAATATCCAATATATACAAAGAACTCAAGAAATTAGACTCCATACAACCAAATAACCCTATTAAAAATGGGGTACAGAGATAAACAAAGAATTCTCAACTGAGGAAACACGAATGGCTGAAAAGCAACTAAAGAAATTTTCAACATCCTTAGTCATTAGGGAAATGCAAATCAAAACAACCTTGAGATTCCACCTTATACCAGTCAGAATGGCTAAGATCAAAAACTCAGATGATAGTAGATGCTATTGAGGATGTGGAGAAAGAGGAACACTCCTCCATTGTTGGTGGGATTGCAAGATGGTTCAACCACTCTGGAAAACAGTCTGGAAGTTTTTCAGAAAATTGTACATAGTATTTCCTGAGGACTCAGCTATACCACTCCTGGGCATATATCTAGAAGATGCTCTAACATATAACAAGGACATATGCTCCACTATGTTCATAGCAGCTTTATTTATAATACCCAGAAGCTGGAAAGAACCCAGATGTCCTTCAACAGAAGAATGGATACAAAAATGTGGTACATTTACATAATGAAATATTACTCAGCTATTAAAAACAATAAATTTGAGAAATTGTTGAGTAAATGGATGGAACTAGAAAATATCATTCTGAGTGAGGCAACCCAATCACAAAGGAACACACATGCTATTCACTCACTGATTATTGGATTTTAGCCCAAAAGCTTGAAATACCTAAGATTCAACTCACAGACCACATAAAGCTTATGAAGAATGAAGACCAAGTGGGGGTGCTTGTCCTTCTTAGAAGGAGTAACAAAATACTCAAGGGAGCAAATATGGAGACAAAGTGTATAGGACAGAAACTGAAGGAGGGACCATCTGGAGACCATTCCACCTGGGTATCCATTCCATGTGCAGTCAACAAAGGTAGACCCTGATGTGGATGTCAGGAAGCACATGCTGACAGGAGCCTGACATAACTGTCTCCTTAGAGGTCTGCAAGAGTCTGATATATTCAGAGGCAGATGCTCACAGCTAACCATTGAACGGATCATGGGGTTCCCAATGGAGGAGTTAGAGTGAAGATTGAAGGAGTTGAAAGGGTTTGTGACCCCATGAGGAAAGCAACAATACCAACCAACCAGAGTTCCCAGGGTCTAAACCACCAGACTGGGAGCATTTAGGGAGGGACCCATGACTCCAGCTATATATGCAAGGGAGGATGGTCCTGTCAAGTATAGGTGGGAGAGGAGATCCTTGGTCCCATGAAGGCTGGATGCCATGTGTGTGGGAATTCGAGGGTGGAGAGGTGGGAGGGGGGTAGTTGGGGGCACATCCTCATAGAAGCAGGAGCAGGGGGGATGGGATAGGGGGTTCCTGGGCAGGAGGGGGGGGAAAATGGGATAAGGGGAGAACATCTGAAATGTAAATAAAATATCTAATAAAAATTTAAAAAATATAATAATAAAAGAATGGTCACAGGCAAAGCAGAGACTGGAAAAAAAAACACTGTTATTCTGTCTGTGCGTGTGTATTCCTAAATACATAGATATGATCTGCTCGGTCAGTATAATGATACTTGTTTATAAAGGTTTTCATGACTGTCTATTTGGTGTTGGATAACCAATCAGTGTGCTCTTCTCTGGGGAGAACATTTCTCTTGATCTTAGCATTCCTGAATTACCTAGAGTCTTCCCTATAGGGTTGGGAGCCTTCTGAGTCTTCCCAAATCCATTTCCTCTCATCCACACCATCATGTCTATTTGTGTTGTCTTTGTTCAGGTCCTGCTTAAGTAGTTTGTTTGCTAAGACTTTATTGATGTAGCTTCTGACATTCCTAGGGGAAATAATGTCACAGCACACTATTCCTTTGGCTGTTACAGGTTTTCTGCTCTCTCCTCTGCAATGATCACTGAGCCATAGGTATGGGAGTTGTATAATAGATATATCCACTGTATTCAGATACCCAACTCTGCATTTTGATGCACTGTGATTTTCTGTCATGATCTCTTGTTTTTCAAAAAGAAGTTTCCTTGATGAGAGGTGAGAAATAAGCTTACCTGTGGATATAAGGACAAATATTCTATGGAGACAGGACACCTACGGTTTTTAAGGTGAAAAAGGACAGAAAGGCATATATAACTTATACAATATATCATACACACACACACACACACACACACACAAACGTATTCTAGAAACTTTCAAACCAAAAAGTCACAAATTTATTCTTATGCTTTGTAATATTCTTTTATACTATCTTATTATGTTTTTTATTATTTAAGTCATGTAAGACTACTTACCTTATTTTCAAAACTTACTAATGTCTCACACTTCCACTTTAGAATTCTGAAATATGATGTTATCTAATAACTGCTTTTATTCTTTAGTTAGCAGTATTTTTCTGCCTTCAGTACAATGATACTGATTTAGCTTTGGGGTCTGTCAGTATTTGAATTAAGTAACTGGTAAGATTGGTGCTATGAAGCCAAAAGCCCTGTCACAGCACATAGGGAAGCAAAAGATAGTTCTGAAGGGTGACTACTCTACTGGTGGTGAAAGGAAGGGGGTTAGAGAATTAGAAATGCATCAGGCACAGGAGAGGCCTGTCCTATTTACAAGAGGTATCATTGGGTTTAGTGAATGGCTGTTGAGTAACAGGACTCTGACAGCCTGTAGCTGAGTCTTTGCTTTCTGGTTTTAGTGATATGGTTTGATGAGTATGATGTTTGTAGTGATAAGGATTATAGATGGGGCTACTTTGGAGATATTAGGAATCCAAATTTAGATACTGTAATGGAAGATGAGTGCATGTCATCTCCCAGGACTATTGAGTCATGTCATCAGAAATTATCTTGTAGATAGTAATTGAGAAAACCCAGTGATAGAGTGTAGAGAGGAGGATAAAACACAAAGAAATGGGAACTTTTAGGGATCTAGACAAGCATTAAACAGAACTGGATAGAACAGCATGGTCTAGTGAAGGCAAAGGTAAAGCAGCTCAAGAGACAGGGACAGTTACTCATTCCAGGAGACCAGTACTGGGAGAGACCTACCTGACATCTACAGACCATTAAGAAGAAATACTTCCACACAAGTGGCAGCTGATTGTGGCTAGCTGAAAAAAATAACAGAAAATGAAGAAATATAGCTGATAGTTTTACTCAGTATTAAAAGAAGTTTGGCCCTGGAAGAAAGGTGAAGATGAGGAAAGAGAGACTAAGAATGTATGATTACATAACTAAAGGTAATACAGTCAAGCCTATCTTAGACAGAGGGTCTTACAGGTAAGCCAGAAGCTATAGAGTTCACTGTGGTTCGAACATCAGAGAAAAGGAAGGCTTCTGCAAGGAAACATGAGCAGAATTGGAGAGTGTGTGACAGGTCTCCCTCCACTTCTGTGCTGAGGATCAGAGTGCAGCTGGCAGCATCAGGCACAGCAGGATGCATTTGTCTCCCAGAGTATTGCTGAATAATTCAGCTCTAAGGGCAGAGAGAAAGGTAATAATTTGAACAAGGATCCTGTTTATGCCAGAGCTACAAAACATGAGCTAGATGGGGCAAGAGAGAGGGCAAAACAAGTATAAATAGAAGCATGGTGAAGGACCTTAAGGAAGCCAAAGATCAAGTGTACTTGGAGGAAGAAAACAGAAAGGAGAGGAGATTGTATCAGCATTTAAGGTTTTTGACATCAGTGTTCATAGACAGAGCCATTGTGGGGGAATATCATGTACTCAAGTTGATGACATTCTCATGAAAATACGGGACAGAATCTACAACATTGTATTCCTTGATTGCTGTCAGATATTTTTGAGTCCAAAATGTTTAAAGATTACCCTGGTTGTTTCAAATAATATCCATGTGCACATGGGAGAAATTCTTTGAAGCAAAGGCTACTTTGTGAGTGCCAGAGAAGAGGAGAGAGAAAGAAAGAGGGAAAGAGAGAGATGGAGGAAGAGAAAGAGACACAGAGAGGAGAGACAGGAGAAGAGGGAGGGGAAGGAAGGAAGGGAGAGACAGAAAGACAGAAACAGAGATAGAGAGTCTGACAGGGTAAGACTGAGAGGGAAAGAGGTAGAGGGGGAGTGGAATAGGGAGAGGGAGGGAGAGAGAGAGGGGGAGGGGAGCACACTTTACTGTCAAGATGCTTTGGATAGCAAAGTTACCTCATACATTTTCTTTCTGAAAATGGGTAATTTGAAGTTCAAAAGGCTGTTGAAACATCAGCAAGTAGCTGTTGTTGTTTTTTCTCAAATGTAAAAAATATTTTGTAGCTTATTAAAATATGCTAAAATACAAAAAATGGCTAACATACTACAAGCTAGTAATGACAGAACAAATGGTAGATACTGGTAATGTGACCTTTGTAAGGGGAGTCTGCATGCCTGGCAGAACAAGGGTGAAGCGCAGGAAGGGGGTGTTTCCTCAGAAGCATGGATGACTGCTGTATGCCTGTACCCTCTCCCTCAGATGCCCAGTGTGTTTCAGGGTCACCTGGATGGTGGAGCTGCAGAGACCTGCCAGAGGGTGCTGGTCAATGCGATGATGAGCTGCCCTTTCTATGGGTCCTTTGCTACAGCTTGTTCTCTAGCTCCATCTCCACTTGCAAAAGGATTCTGAGCTCCAATTTAATATAAGACAGACAATGGTTCCAAGTCTTTCCTGTGCCAAAAGCATCCCAAGGCATTCAGCTATGCTGGCAACTGTTGGAGGAGAAACGTCACCCTTCATATGGCCACCATTGCATTCTGGGTGGTCCCACAGCCGTGAGCCATAGGGATTCCACTTTGGACACTATTTGTCATTTTTCTTAGTTTGGGGGGAGGTAATAGTTACAATAGGAGGAATAGCCTGGCTGTAGGCCTCTCTGAATATGTTTCCTTTACTTTCAGTGACAACTGATAGGTTTTATGTTTCTTATTAATTTTATTATTTTAATTTTTATTACTTTAAATGAAAACTGAAATATCATGTTATAGTCACATTGCTGAATATGTCAAAAGAAGCAGAAAATAACTGAGGCAAGGCTTGAAGTTGGAATCACAATACAATAGCTTTAAAGTCCAGCTCAGTCACAGCCTTTGCTATCTTTTAGGGGGCCCTGGTTTATGTTTGAGGGACTAAATCTTGAAAATCTTAATCTCAGTTTTAAAATGGATATAGTTTACTTGTTTACAATGTGAGCTATCTGTAGGAAGTCATTATGATGTATTTGGTTTGTTTTTTTTAGGCAGAAAATTTGGAACATGCCAGTAATGTGCCTTAAATAGTGGTACTGTTGTAAACAAACATTGTCAGCTCCCTCAGAGTTGGCATCATTCAGATATGAAAAGCAAATCCTAGACCTCCTTTATTTTTAACCCAGACACTTGTGTAGAATCTTCTTCTCTTTGGGGGATGGGTCACAATTAGACTGACAATAGCCATGTTCATAAAAGATGATGAGGAACACTGTTTTACCAGTGACCAGTGTGTGGAACTGTCTTTCCTCTTAGGTGACACTCTTTGTCTTTTCTGAAGACAAAGTGGCATTTATCTTGTCGAGTAAAGTCAGTCCCTGATACTCATTTGCATTAAGGATGCTTTCCAACCTGTCTCTTTGTATTTTGGGTCCACTTAGGAAGCAAGATGATGCCTGCACTATCAAGGTGATTTCTCTTTGGGTAGATGAATAGAATTTATCAAGGTGATTTCTCTTTGGGTAGATGAGTAGAATTGTCATCTGGAAGCTGTCCTCAGCAATGATGCACATTCAGTTTTAGAGTATTGCAAGAGACACTGAACAACTCTTATGATTGCTATGTACTTTGCTTCTTTCCAAATTCTAGGATTCCTTAGAATTTGAGGGCTAAACATACTCAACTCTCAAATCTTCAAAGTTACCCTTTCTAACACTCTGCAATGCATAACTTGAGTTGTGTGCCAGTGTGGTGCTGGGCTTGAGTGATTCAGCCAGTGGAGACTCCTAGGCTGATAAAAATCCACACTTGAGCTGGCTTTGCTGCTTTCTGCTTGGTCACACGGTCTCTTCTGAAAAGCTGCCTTCTGAATCAATCTATGTGGGATCCTGTTGGGCGAAGTTGTGGTTTCCACAGGTCTGCCACCCCAGTCGGCTGGGACTGTGACTCTGGGCAGCAGAACCATGTGCAGGGGTTTATGTCATGACAAAAAGGTAGATGAATCTGGCGACACCCCCCTGAAACTCAGGGTGGACCTGCCTTGAATAGGGAGGTAGGAGGGAGGAGGGTCTTGGAAAGAATGCTTAATTGGCTACACCCTCTGGCCTTCAGGTATCTTATAAATATGAAAATCTCTTGAGGTTGAAGCCTGTAGTCATGCCCTCTACCTGTGCTAGGTGACACAAACCCCTTTGGGAGTAGTTGCATTGCCCTACACGATTGAAAAGCATGGACCAATGGAGGTCTTAGACTGATTGTCAGGAACCTGGGGTCTGGGAGGGAAGCCAACACCTGCCATTGTCCCATTAAGGGCCGGGGTTTGAGACCTATGTTCAACAAGGAACCAAGTTATCCTTATACAGTCCCACAATGTATATTTTATGTTTGTATTTTGTGTACATGCAGAGGAAATTCTATGCCACAATGCAATTTGTGATTAGGGTTGGTGAAGGTTTTTGGATGGGGTGTGTGTGTGTCTGTGTGTGTGTATGAATGTGAGTATACAGAAACAACACTACCCAGAGAGAGGTTGTTATGATTGCTTGATGATGTATGTACATGTGACATAGGAAGACTAGTTGCTCTTAGCCATTTGAGTGGTATAGGAGTTACAGTTAGGGGTCTCCTGTACTCTGCTGCTTTCTGCATTGAGCTGCCTCCTGGTGAGATTTCCACAGATCACAGATTACCCATCAGTTTTCCAAGTTAACCTGGAAAGATTCATGTGTAAGTATATTTGTTAGTAAGGGTTTTATTGCTGTTAAGTGTCACTATAGCCATTGCAACTCTTCCAAAGAAAATTGGCATGGTGGCATGCAGGTGGACATAATGCTAGAGAAGGAGCTAAGAATTCTACATCTTGATCTGAAGGCAGTAGGGAAAGAACTGACTTGATTTCCTGAGACATCAAAGCACATCCCTCACCCCTTAGTCACTTACCTTCTCCAAAAAAGCCACACCTACTCCAAGGCCACTCCTTCTAATAGTTTTACTCCCTATGGGGCTGTGAGGGCCATTTTCTTTCCACACCATATCTTCCTCCTTCCAGGCACCTTATTTTGCCTACTACATTGACAGTTTTCAGTCAATGGAATTATCCATTTGAATAAAAATGTATTTTTGATGTCTTGGAACAGTATTAAATTAGGAGACAAGATGGCATATTTGAGGGAGGTCTAACAAGGAACAAAACTCATAGACTCTAACTCTTTTAAACTGAGTGGCACTGAGGAACTAAGGTAACTTATTAAAACTCAAGAATCACTATTTGCTAAAGAAGGAAGAATTTGCTTATATTTTAGGGAATAGGTAGAGATTGGAAATTCTACAGCAGAATCTTCAAACCTTGTTTTAGGCTAGTGTTGTAAGATGTGGCTTCAGACAGGAACTCTGCCTGTTTTATGCTTTGCTTTTGCAGAAACTTTAAACTTTAGGCCATCAAAGTAAGAAGAAGTTATTGGAGGAGGCATGTTTGTTTAACTTTCTGAAAGTGGTCTGCCTCTCTGGGTTTGTTTCTTAGAGCATCTCAGAATTCTCTAGATGTTGAGTACAGGAGACATGAAGTCACAAATTAAGCCTCTGCCTTACTTTGATGTGGGCTCAAGATGCCCAGCAGCTGACTCAAGGAACGACTTCTCTAATGATAGACTTCTACTTTACCTACCAAGTATTTTCTCAGTTTCTGTGGTACTGTTGCTTGAATTTGTACTGTTGCCTGTAGGCTTATGTATTTAAACACCCTCCCAGTTGTTAGTTCTGGTTGGAAAGATTATGAAACTTTGAGGAGGGTAGAATCTTGTTGAAGTAAGTAGGCTACCAGGGGAGGATTTTGAGGTGTCTATTGCCTGTTCTTACTTCCTGTTCTCTCTCTCCACTTCTGGTATGTGGATAAAAATCTTCCTGCTCCTACTTCTACTTTTTCCCTTCTTGATACTATGGCTTCAATATCATAATGAACTCTGTCTCTTCGGAACCTAATGCAAAATAAACCCTTTCTTTCTCTAAGTTGCTTTTAATCCTGATATTTTTACTACAGCAACAGAAAAATAACTAAAACATGGGCTTTTTCCTTATTTATTTAGCAAAACCAACAATACAATTCTGGAAGCACTATGCAGGCTCTTCAGACACCCACGAATTAGTGCACAGGATATATGAGATACCTGAGTATACAATGAAGCCAAGAGGATATTGACTGTTGTCAGGAGATTGGAGAAGAACAACTTACCAGCTAGCAGAATTTTTCCCCTTTTTTCTCCATCTTTTCTTTCTTTCTTTCTTTCTTTCTTTCTTTCTTTCTTTCTTTCTTCCTTCCTTCCTTCCTTCCTTTCTCTCTTTCTTTCTTCCTTCCTTTCTTTATTTCTTTCACTTATTCTTTACTTATGAAGGTTTTATAGCAAGGAAACAAAACCCACTTTTCTATGAGCCATGAAACAAATTTCTTTCCTATAGTGGTTATTGATATTTATAGTATTTATTTATTCCAATGAGAATAAGTAAGAATTTGACAAAACTTCTATAGTATGAGCATTTTATAAGCATTTTTTAAAAAGGGGGAAAAAGCCTAAGCACCTAATCTGTGTCAGAGTCGATGTCCAAGAGTATTTGTTGGAGAAAAAAGAAGTCATGGTTGTTAAACATGTGTGGGAGCCACTGAGGATTTGGGATTCACTCCACCCTATCCCACCCTTCTGAAGCTGTGTGGTTTGGTTGCTGTGTAATAAAATGGGCTTAATGTGTATAGTTTGAAGAAGTCAGTTTCAATCTAAAGGTTTTATAAAAGTCTATTTTGTTTCTTTATAGCACACCAAAATCATTTAGTTCTGGCATGTACCCTAGCTGACTGCATTGATTTATCTAAGTAGAAAAACAGTTTTATTTTACAAGGAAGAAAAGTCAGAAATCATAGCCAACATCACAAAGTGGATTAAGAAGGAAAGTAATGATCTTGGCCCAGGTCCACCTGGGAGGGCTTTGAATCCCAGAAGGAGGCTGATCCAGCTTGTGGGGTGTTTCCAGTCTGAACACTGAACTAATGTAGGAAATGCCTGGTTGGGGCAGGCCTCCCTCTTTACAAGGAGATAACTAAGTATTTACTAAGGATGCTATTCACTGAGTTCTAAGTAGTTGTTCAATCTACCTGAATCCAAAAGTAGTAGTGCCTTTTCTGTCTAAGTATATCTCTTAAAGAACTAGCTGCTAACAATGTCACATAATTTCAACATCATCTCTGGCTGAAACTGCCTCAAGAATGGGACATCATTTCTCTTTTACTGGGTTCCTTTTTGGCTTCACAAACAATCTAGCATTTAACAGCTGTGGCTTTCTCAAGTTATTCTAAGCAAAGGCTTGTTTTTGTGGGCTAATCTTTTGTTTTGTTCCTTGACTTGGGTAATTGAAGTCCAATAAAGTCATTGCTTCATGTGGGAAATAGCCAGGATAATTTGTGAAATTCAACACATAGTCATGCTGCTCTTCTGAGATGTAAATGCAGCTCTCCTGCTTATGATCAAACAACAAATTCCATCATCAGATCCTCATCTATCATCCTCCTCACCAGGTAGGAGCTAATAAAAGCCACCCAAAGACCTTATATTTAAAAAGCTTTAAAAATTGAGAAAAAGACAATTGAGCACACTGGTGGGTGAGAGTAGGTAGCTTGTTAGTGCCTTGATAGGCATAATGAAGACTCAGCAACAATGACTCATTGTATGGAATAGGGAAGGTCTCTCCCTGGAGCTGAGCATTACAGTGCAGTCTAGAAGGTTATAAGCACTCGCACTTGTGCTTTGACAGAGCACCTGAGTGTTCCAGCCCACACCAGCTTATTTAAAAGCTCCTTTGAAGTATGTCTGGACACCCCAGTGGATAGGAAACAGAGCTTTGTCGAGTGCTTGACAAACCTAAGGTGAGAAAGGTTGTGGGATGATACTGACATTGCAATGGTACTGACACTGATGGAATAGCACTTTTGATAATGTGCAGACTGGAGTTTTGAGGGAAAATGAAGGGAAGTGGGGAGGCTTTTACAATAGTCTAGGTGAGACATGGAAGGTCCAGATGGAGAGAGTTGAACCAATTTAAGATACAAGTGTAATTACAAGCTGATAGATTGTTGATGGAAAGAGAAGAGGAAGGCAGGGGAGAGGAAGAAAGGGAAGCAAAGGAGTGGAAGGGAGGGAGACTGGAGTTGAGAGAGAAGATGTAAAAGTTACATTAGTGAGGAAACAAGCTTACTTGAAAAATCAAAGTAGTAGCCCATGGGACCGTCTGAGAGCTCACTGATGGCTTATGAGCATGGAGTTCAGGTGGTACCACTCATGAAATGACTTATGATAAAGATTATGAGACAAACATTTTCCTCCCTTTGTTCCTTTTACTTGTGTATTAAGAAATGTTTTCTCTCAGACACAGAGAAAACCCTGGTCTCCAATGGTGATGGGAAATCAGAGAAGATTCTCAACTCAAATATAGGAATGGATTCTCCCACTTGACAGGACAGCAGCATTCATAGCTCTTTCAAGTAGTTGCAGTCAACACTTCCCAGCACCTGTGCTCAGAGAGACAGGAGAAGAGGCACAGGGGCCATGTCAGTGGCACTTCTGAGATAGGTGCTTCAGGGTCTGCATGTACCATCTTCTCTTGTGTACTTTTGTTGCTGGTTTTCACCCTAGAATTTGTTTCTAAGTCCATCTAGCTGTAACTACTAATGATTCAGGTATAGTCTGTCTGCTGACCATCACTCTCAGTTCCTCATTTTCCAGAAGTCCAGGCCACAGAAATATCTCTGTAGGAATCTACCAGTTGGTTCTCATCTTAAACCCAAAGGCATCAAGCTGTTCTTCCATTGAATCCATCTCTGGCCTCAGGGCACAATTACACTTCTGCGCTTCAAAACCTGCAAATAAAAGGATTCTGTATAGCCACTTCTCTTTGGCTTCTATAGAAAGAGGTTTACTGATAATACAGCTCAAAATAAGACTGTGGGATAAGGTAGCAAGGGAAGACTGGGGAAAATCATAATCTGAGGTTAGAGAGAGAAAAAGCAGATGGGAACCTTTTTCATCTTTTGCTCCCTTGTGAATAGACTTGGGACTAGATGGTAAGAATAAACCAGAAGAAAATTATCAGCAAATAAGGAGTAATGGATATCACATAGTTGGTAGAACCCAAGGGAGATTCAGGATTGTAGTTTGGATGTTATGTATCTCAGAGGAGCAGTGGAGTTTATAAGCTGTAAGGGGAGGAAGTGCACAGAACTAAAAAGGATGAGGTAGGATCATGCCTATAGGACACCTCTAAGATAATCTCAAAATGCTTTTTCATCCATGATTTGTGACCTTGTGAATGTTATTGTTGTTTTTACAATCTTTTGTCTACATGTAAGAAATTCTCTGAGATTTTCATGTCTGTATACAATGACATATAGTCATCATTTAGTCCGATTTCCCTTCCAACACTTCCCCTATTGCCTCAATACATCCTCCTCTCAACTTCTTATCTTCTTGTTCAGTTTTATTTTTGATGATTCACAAAGTCTAATTATTGCTGCACTGTATGTAGGTATGAAGCCATCAGATCATGGAAAACCTACCAACAGCCATACCCTCAAAGAAGAGTGATTTTCTCTTCCCTAGCAACTATCAACTACCAATAACTCAAGACAGGATAACGATCCACTGAAGATATCCAAAGCTTGTGTAAGTTCATGAGTGCAATAGACATGTCACATCCAGAAGACAGTATTTTACAGCTCTCCTCAGCATCCTCTCACCATTACATTATTTCAGCCTCTTCTGTGATGTTTCCTGAACTTTATGAGGCAGAGGATGAAGATTGCTAAAGATATCATCTAGGCAACATCTAGGGCTAAGAACTCACACACTATTCTTGTCTGGACTTTGTTCAACTATCTGTCTCAAAACTGATTGCTGCCCACCACAAAAAGGAGCTTATTTGACCAAGGTTGCAAACAGTCCAAGTCCATTACATACAAACATAAACATCTAGAAGTCAATTTGACCACTTGGTCACTTATCAGACTCACAGCAGTAGGTTCTCCCTTAGGATCTTTGACATCATCTGCCACTGCCTTTCGATCGGGATTACAGCAGTAAAATGCCCACTGTGGAACAGGTTTCAAACCTAATCAGAAGAAGTTAACAGCCATTATTTTATCCCTTTCCAAGAGCAAATAAACAGCATCACAGAAAAGTGCAACATAGCAGCAAGGGCATAGTCAATAGCCAAGAATTTAGATTATTACAAATTATGATATTTCTACCTGATCAAGAATAAATCCTAATAATATCAGAACTCTCCATTTAAAGAATGTCTTATAAAATGTGGTCAAAATCAACCCAAATACCAGTGAGTAAAGATAATTATGCTATGAGCTATTTTCCCTTTTTCCTTTTTCTAAGAACACTGGAGTCCAGAGACATAGAATTATTTTCCCCACATAGTGGAATTAGACTGGAATGTAGATTTTCTGGTTTCAACTTATGTGTCATCTCTGCTTTACAATTATCCTTTTCTCAAACACAATGTAACTACCTTGACTGATAAAATTTGTAGTCTGAATTTTTATGAAGTTCTCTCATTATATCATCACTGAAATATTCTATTTTCATGGGCTAATGTATAAAATAATGAGCCTCACTATGACATCTTTTATACATGAATATTGAATAATCATTGCATATAGCCAATACATTCATATCTAACACACACACACACACACACACACACACACACACACACCTAATACTATCATTTTCTTCTTCCTGTTCCCTTCAGTCACTGTCTACTACCTTGATCATTTCCAGTTTGATCTATCTTTCTCCTTCGTGGTTCCATGCATGATAGAAAACATTCTATCTTTACCTTTCTAAATCTGTCTTATTGCACATCACAGTTCCATTCATTTTCCTGCAAGTAAAAGCTGAGCTAGTATAGCAGGATATTCCCCCTGCCACATTTTACAATAAACTCAGTAATTTGGGAGGAACAAATGTAGGAGGAGTAAGGAGAGGAAGAGGAGAAGGAAGAAGTGGAGCTAGAGGAAAAGGAGAGATGTAGGAGCCGTGGGGAACCACACATTCATCAAGAACAGTCCTGGGTAACAAATTTTATCTAAGGTTAGGTATTGGGTAACCACTCAAAATGTATAGGCATCTTGTTAATTGAGCATGTCTAAATACATAAAGCCTTTGGATAATCTTTAAGCATTAGAGTCTCATTTCTACTGGGTACCGCATGGATGGCAGGTATTGTCTGGGGTTCAGCCAAGATTTTAGGAGACAGCATTGTGAATTGGCAGAGCCTTCCACCAGGATAGTGTCTTGTGGGTGCCAGGGCTGGTGTTTTAGGCTGGCTGTATCTAGCTGTGATAGAAGTGTGGCCTCTGGTCACTTCCAGCTGTAGAGTGGTTGGCTTCAGGCCAGGGAACATGGTGGAACATCACTTATTTAAAGTGAAACCTAGAGGATATCAGTAACTGTTCCTTTCAATGCTACATAACCTTTATAGAAATCCAGCTACTCTCTTCAGATCATGCCATTACAAGGGAGGAATATGGATTTTATCAACTCATTATTGAAGCCAGTATTGCACTGATACGGAATGCTTTAACTATAGTTTTGAACTAATAGAACATTTCGTGTATTAGAGAGTTAATTTTTAAAATATTCATTATTCATCAGGAGATCACTTAAACCAGAACATTTCTAGTTTCCACCTTCCATGTAAAGATGACTTGGTAACTCAAACTAATTAATCTTCTTGAATAAAAGAAAAAATTGCACAACTTTGTGATATTTATGCATTTTGAATAATGGCAGACATGGGAAATATGTTCCTTGTGAGAACTTTTCAGGATCTGCAATGTGCTGTAGTGCTTACAGATGAGATGCTCAGTCCCCCTTCAAGTTAACTCTTCTAGTATGATGACAGACAGCTTCAGCCTTCATTACAAATCATTTCCGTTGTTTTCTCTGCCTTATATTTGCTGTCACTTTATAAAACATTCCCAATCTTTAAGAACAGCTAATTGTCCGACAGCTGACCTCGCATGCAAGAGGCCTCACTAGTCCTGTTAAACATTTAACAAGTGTTCACCAAAATTATACACAGGTGGATCAGAGTAAAACTTGAATAAGCATATCAGAATGACATGTTTTCTCATTTTTCCCTACATTCTCCTAATTAAATACTTGTTATTTGATAAAGCTGATTTTCTTCATCCAACCAAAATCAAAAATTTTTAAATCAAAAAATAGTTATTTGATCTCATGTTTTGTTCAGACCAACCCAAGACAGCAACTTTTGTAGAACACCTGATTTCTTTTAAACATAATCGTTAGAATTTTAAAAGCTAAATAAAATAGTATGAAAGCTATATCTGGATTATTTAATAATTAATAAATGAAGGAAAGGTATGAACTCATGAAAATAAAAGTATAATTGTAATAGATAAACCCTGTATGAATTCTTTTCCTGAACTATGAGTTCATGGTTATGATTGGTGAAGAGAACTTATTAATATTTATTATATAGAGGTTCTGAAGTGGCAGCTTTCCATGTATTAAACTATATTCCTATAATTGTAATTATATATTTACTTTTAAGTAAAACACCATTAAATTTTATGAATAAGAACACAATGCATACAAGTTGATGATCAATTATATTCATTTTTCATATTGAAAGTTCAATTCATATTGAATTGTAGAAGGATTTATGAAGGTATAGCATTTACTTTGTTATGAGAAATAAATACTGTGTAGGGGATGTGGAGTATGAAACTATATAGGTGTTTATACTAAGTTCTGAAGAAGTAGAAAAGGTACGCTCAGAAGTGTGTTGTATTTGGTTATTTATTTACCTAAAGCAGTCTGCCATCTTTGACTTCTTAGGGGCTTGCTGAGGTACAGGCCCCGAGAATATCAACACTTACCTACTCTTGAAGCATTCCCAAACCCAAATCTACTAGAATGGAAACATCACTGGCCCTTTCCCAGAAGTCTCCATGCTACAGACATAAACATATTTTGGACCTATTATGCCAGTATCCTCCTAGGATCCTGCAGAAATGGAGATGCTATGAAGTGGAAGAGGCAGAAGCAAGAAAGTACGAACAAAGAAATAAAGAGACCAAGGAATATGTCTGTTCTTTAATAACTTAAGGTCTTCAAATTACTTGCAATGCAAGAACTACAACATAGAAAAACCTGCGCTCAGAAGTGGAATCAAAGTGTCAGTTTGTGGATTAAAAGTATCATGTGACAAATGACATCTCAAGGAAGTTGGATTCCCACTCCAGTACCCCACTAGGCAAAATCCTGGGTAAGGACTGAACCTGTGGCAAAATTAAAAGTATACCTTTGCTGCAAAGCAGTGTAAAGCAATGTGTGGAAGAAAGGACATGAGAGAGAAGGAAATTTTATTCTGAGAATTAGAGGCCAAATGTGTAACTTCTCTAAATTTGATCACTACTTAGGTTAATGTTTAACATCCTTCTGGTCTTGAAACTACAGTGGGTGAGCTAGGAAAAATGAACACTGGAAAGATATTTGTATTTGTGAGTATGCTCTGAAGCATTTCAGTCACATGCATAAGCTTAGGATTTAAATTTGCAACACTGAAGAACTCGATAATATCTTCAGGTATTCATCAAAAGAAGCCATGAAGATGTTATGTTGGGCAATCTCTCAATCTTGTTGCTGTGGCTTGGCTGTACTGGAGAAAATTCCTATATGATTGATCGTAGTATAAATCACCATAGAAAAATCCACGAAGGGTTTCAATGTTGATTTTTAGCCTCTAGCTTGCTTCAGATGCTTAAACCTGTACTTGTGTGAAACTCTGAAATCTCAGAGCATTTAAGAGTTTTGTGAAAGACAAGCTTGCAGACATCTGGAATTCCAGCTCTGGACCTGGTGGAACCAGGGCTCTTTATGAGGGACACTTTATTGTTTTGTGCCTCCTATTTAGAATTGTGTGAATAACCTTGTCCAGCTATGGTTCTGGGTATGCTATGTGGCTTGTCTCTGTTCCTCCTGCCGTTAATGTTAGCTTATACAACTGCTACCACCAAGCATTCTTATTCCAGTCCTAGAGAGCCACTCACCTGGCCTCTTCTAAATCACTGGTAAACCTAAAGCCCCTTGCTCTGGTGTTTGTTTCTAAAACCCTAAGCCAACAACGATAGCCTTTTATTCTTTGTATATGAAGCACTGTGGCCTGAAGTTGGCATAGTTGCAGCATGACAATCCGAGATGATCAATTTTGATTGCCAACTCGGCCTGATTAAGAAATGCCTATGGCATTAGTGAGGTACACTTTGAGGTGTCTGTAGCGGTGTTTCTGGGGACAATGAACTGAGGGCCAAGAATCAAACAGTGCACAAGAGCATCATTTCAGGTGCTTGGGTCCAGACTTAATAAAAATGGGAAAAGAGAGCTGAACATAGACATTTCACATTTCTCTCTGCTCCCTGTTCTGCTGAGGTCTGAATTAGGAATCCCAGATATATTTTTTGGCTGTCACATGCTGCCTGCACCCATATTTGCCCTAGCGTGATGTACTATATCTTCTCAAAACAAGAACCGAAACCAAACCTGCCTCAAAATACGCCATCATATATTTTATCACAGTTACAAGAAGAGTGAATGACACATATTCTGAAAATTAGGAAATTGTAATGAGAAGTTAATCAATTTGAACTGTTTGCTTCTAGGACTGCAGTGGTGGCTGAGTCAGGAAAGTGCTTATTCCATTATTCCATAAACTGGAGAACATTAATTTGGGTCAATAGCACCCACAGATTATCTAATTACATCATGGTCATGCATCTATAACTCCACCTGGTGTGGATCAGGAAAAAGGAGACAGGTGGACACTCAATGGTCGCCCAGCCTTGCTGAATCCCATTTAATGAGCTATATAGGTTTAGTGAAAGACTGCCTCAAATAGTAAAATTTTGATTGAGAAGACACATTTATCTCTAGATTTCACACATGTGTACACATGTACCCTGCAGGCACATATGAATGTGTACTTGCCACAAATAAAAGTGCTTGCTTCTCTATTCCTAAGATGAAGACCTCTCCTTTGAAGTTTCCATTGTCAATAGATTTCTTCTCCTTCTAGATGTTTTATATAGGGATCTCCAGGCCTGGATTAGCGGAAATGCAAGACTGCTTCCAATTATGTTATTGTGTACAATTCATAATCATATCTGATGCTACAAAGACAGTCATTTATGATGCACATATTGAGTTCCTAGCATTGCTTTCTTTTTAGCTAGCCAAGTAATGTTCCATGTGCTAGAGACCAGAATGAATGGGAAAAATTCTCAACTGTCATTCAGCTTATACAATAGTAAAGCAGACATATGCACAAGTAATGTGTATGTGTGTGTATAATGTATATATATACATATACGCATCTATATATATAATAGTGACAAGAAAAGCAATATACATTCTGAAAATTATACAACACACAAATGCCAGATGGTGCTAAATGTTAACGATTAAAATAAAATGAGCAAGGGGGCTGGGAAGAGAATCGAGAACAGAACTGCATTTTTCTTGAGAGTGTATGAGGAAGGCTGCATTCATAAGCTGACATCTGTGAAAACCATGCAAGTGTTCAAAGCTAAGGAGCAATACACGCTAGTGTGGGAGCATACTGCTGTGTTTGGAAAAGAGCAAGGAGTGTTGAGATGGGAGTGGGGTGACAAGGAAACGAGCAGACAACGTGTTGACAGGGACACACTCTGCATAGAATCTTGCAGATGCAGTTTCTACACTGAAGAAGGCAGGGACCTGTGGAGGAAGTGGTAATGGAACTAGTCAGTGAAAGAATCATTGGGATTGAATCACAATTTTGTCACTTACAAAGCTATGAGACCTTAGGTACAACACCACTCACTCCTTTACATTTTCTACTGATTCCTTTGCAATAGTGATTGGCAAGTAGTTCTTTCTTTGTAGAACTACATGATGATGGCTGAGGATAAATAAACTCTTGTTAACTGTCAGAAGAATGCTCATTCATGATTGGCCTTTGGAAGGCTGGCTCTGCTTGCCTTTTAGAGAGCTAGTGACAAGGTACAAGGGCAAGGACAACACTACAAAGTCTGTTTGTCCAGTGCACACAAGAACTACACTACTGGATCACAGACAGGCAATGACAGTGGAGGCAGCAGGAAGAACAGACTGTATACTGCACAATAAATTTTGAATGTACAGTCATCCAGGGCCACTATCAGACTGCCTGTGTGGCAGTCAGGACGCCAGAGATGGCTGTGATTGTCACTGCATTATTCAGAAGGACTTGGAGGTTACAAAGGAAGTCAGGAGTTCTTTTTTTATTAATGTTAAGTTTGAAGAGTCGTTTGGTCATCTTGGTTGAGCTGAGTTTCAGAGATGGCCTGCCACAGAGTGGTGAGGGGATAAGATGTTCAAGAGAGAAGGGGATGAGGGGAAGGAGAGAAAGACAGACAGACGGACAGACAGACAGACAGACCAAGACAAAAACAGATAGATATAGACAGAGACAGAGAGACCAAGACAGAGACAGATAGATACAGAGACAGACAGAGACAGGGACAGGGACAGAGGTAGAGGGAAGTAGGAGGCAGGGAGGAAGGCAAGGAAGGAGAGAGAGTTTGGAAGAATGTCATAATAACAAAGCTCAAAAAGACTATCAAATTGAATTGTATTGTATCATCTGGTACACAATGATTTGTAATAACTAGCATAAAGCAGTTGGATTCAATTTTTTAAGAACTATCACATAATCCTAAATTTCTTCAAATGTGATATCAAAGTCTCCCTGATTCTGCTTGTCTGCATTGAGTACTATGATAATATTCTCCAACCTTATTTTTTACCCCAGTATAAAGCAGACATTAGTAAGCCTCAAGGGCAACTGCATTGTGTACTGTGATAGGGAATATTTTAAAATATACCCTTATGTTATTGGAAACTGAGTGGTTTTGTAAAATGATTTAAATATACTTTATTAAGTATTAAAATGACTTTATATAATTAAAATGTGTAGAGTTGATCAAAATGCTATTTATAACAATCTCAAATTAGGCACTAGCACTTCATGAGAGATGGCTAGGTGATGTTTTGATTTTTCAGATACATTAACTTCACCAATTTTAAGTGAGCACTGAACATTCTTGTTTTAATCTTTTCCACATTTAGGATAGGAGAGTTTGTAGCTTGTGATTGCTGATTGCTTGTAATTTTAAGAAAATTCAAACATTGGCCTTCCATTCACATCCTCCTGGGGCTAGCTTAATTTGGTTTTGGATATTTAATTCCTGTTTTGCTTGATTTGGGGTAAGATAACTGCTTTATTGTAGTAAATCATTTTTTACCTTTTTCCCTCTCTTATGCACTGAGTTAGCATTCATCATGATCTTGTAGTCCATAAACGCATAAATGTTCTAAAAATACCATCATTTCATGCTTAACTTCATTTTAAAGCAACATCTTGGGAAGTTTTTTATACAGTGTATTTACAAATGTATGTAATATATAGACAATAGTGTATTCTCCATTTTAAAGCCATTCCGTTTTACATGTGCATAACTCTTAAGTTTATGAACAATAGAAAGTAAATGTCCACCTGTTTAGTCTTGAATGTAGAATGCACCTGCATCATAGAAAGTTGAATAATATAAAATGAGTAACTTTAACAAATTTACTTGAATTTTCATGAATATTTCAAGCTTTTTTTCTTATCGTGAAATACACTTTCTTATTAATAGACATAGTGGTACACAATTTCACAGTTTTCACTTGAATTTTGTGATAGAAATTTTAACATTTTTAGTAGAGTCTAGGACATGAAGTTATATACTATAAATGGTATCTCTTTTAGAGGTACTTAGAAATGAGTGGAGTATTTCAGAACAATATCTACTATAAACAGGAATAAGATAAATGTAAACAACAAAGAAATTTATGTCAGTATTTATATCAAGTACAAAGATTCTTGGTCTTTTGCAATGAAACATTTCAAAATTTCAAAATATTGTCAGTCAGTACTTATCCTTCAGGATGGAAAATAATTGTGATTGGATGACTCAAAAGACTCACAAAATAAGAATCTACTCATAATCAATATTTTGAGGTCTTTAAGCCATATAGAGCAATTAACTATGCAGACATCATGTGCCCTAGTTTGAAATATACCAAAAACATAACTGTGATGATGAATCATTTAAAATAGTATATCCTCACATGTTGGCCAATGGAACAACAAAGAGAGCCCAGAAATAAGTCCACAGATGCATGATCAACTGAACTTGGATTGAGGTACCAAGAATCACAATGGGGAAAGCTGGCCAACAGATGGTGCTAAGTAAACTAGAAATTAACATGGAGATAAAATGGTACCCCAGACATGCAACATACATAAAAACATCCAAGAATGGAATAAAGACTAAACAATGAACCCTGGAAGTAAACAAGTGCAAGAAATCCAAAGGGAAATGTTTGGTGACATTGGTCTTGGCATAGATTCGTGACATTAGTCATGGACACTTCCACCACAGAATCAGAAGCAAAAGCAGATAAGCCAGGATATACCATACCCAAGAACTTCAGCACAGTATGGGGACAACAGAATGAAAACATAATACAAATAACAAGATTAAACTCTTATAGTCAATAGTGCTATCCCTCTCCTTCCTTTCCTTCCCTCCCTCCCATCCTCTTCTCTCTCTCTCTCTCTCTCTCTCTCTCTCTCTCTCTCTCTCTCCCTCTCCCTCTCCCTCTCCCTCTCCCTCTCCCTCTCCCTCTCTCTCTCTCTCTCTCTCTCTGTGTTTGTGTGTGTGTGTGTATAGTTTGTATAAGTATATATGTATAATCAAGCATTTGTTTATGTGTGTTCATAGGTGTAGAGATACATATGTGCCCAGGTATATGGGCACATGTGTGTGCTTGCACGATAAAACAAGAGAACAGCATTCTAGGGATGGACAGGGTTGGTGGTTGTAAAACTGTGTGGATGTGTTTAAATTAAAACACATACAATTAAACATTACAGTACAGTTAAACAGTATAATTAAAATAGTTATAATGCTAAAATATATTCAACTCCACTTAAGCTAATACATTTAAAAATTCTCTAGCTGTATTTTCAACCTTCTCTCCTTCCTGTCCTATGTGTGAGGAATTGCTTTCTGGTTGGTCCTCAGAACTGCTAGACTCTTCTGGGGTTGATTTTATTGTTTGTTTATGAATACCTGGATTGTCCTGAGTACTGCTTTGCTCCTCACCAAGTCCTGCAGATTTGCCTCCATACCATTCCCTCTGTGAAGCTTTTCTCTCTGATAGAAAAGGATGACTTACTAAGTAGGTATGTTTATTCTAACTAATGTCAAATAAGTCAAATATTAAGTATAACCAGGCAACCACTGTTCCCAGTGTACTGTTACTGTTTTTGTACTTATTTGCTTACTCCTTTTCTTTCCTCTTTTTTCCTTATCTTTTATCCTTGTGTTTTGTATATTGACATAATATTTCACCTCAAAAATAGATTCTGGTACGAGCTAGTATAAACTAATCTAAATTCTTTGTGTCAGTCTTGCCTGGATTTTGGAAAAGACCACATTGAAGAATGAAAGTGAATATTATAATACATTTTTGTTCTTTTACACTTGTTTAGTGTGTGTGTGTGTGTGTGTGTGTGTGTGTGTATCTGCATGAATATGCCACTCATGTGCAGAAGTCAGAGATCAACTTATGGGGGTCTGTTCTCTCCTTCCACATTATGTCCCTTGAAGATTAAACTCAGATCATCAGGTCTGGCAGAAAGTGTTTTTACCCACTGAGCCATCTTGTTAGGCCCTCTTTCATGCATTTTTAGAAGAAATATCAAGAGAGTAAATATCCTATTTTTATTATTGATTAGCTGTGAAAACCCAAACAAATCAATCATTCTTTATTTTGACCAAATTTACAGGGAAACATGGCTAAAATAATTGATTTCTAAGGCATAGCCCCATCTATGTAGTATAAACAGAACATATTTCCAAATATTCAGTGACAAAACTGAGTTGCATGAGTACTGTGAGTACATGCTTGAGAAAGCCACAGGCTAAGAGACAAGCTGGGGTTAAAGACCCTCAGGGACCCCTCTCCTGCTTGAATCATTTGGGAACAGTCACTGTCAACTTCTAAGCTCACATGAGCAATTTTGTTCATCTCTGTGGATTTGTGAAACATCTCATCTCTAAGCAGGTAACTTAGTAATGTTCACCTTTCTTCATTTTCTCATAGCTGGTAGTGTCTGCCAATTTCTTTTAGCCACTTAGTGCTAGCTGAGTATTATTGCAGCTTGGCTATGGGAGCTAGCACATGAGTTAGACATCAGCTCTATCCCATAGACCTCTCAGGATAGCTTGAGAAGATGACACACAGAAATGATAATGGCCAGCCATGATACAAGCAAGGGGGTACCCAAAGCTGTGAGAGACCTAAAGGTTGAGGTTCTCCCCCTGGGAAGAAAAATAAGTAACAGGAAACTTGACGTGTGTAGTAGTTCATAAAATAAAAACATTCCTTGCTAGATAGAGGAGGCTGGCCAGCCTGTCTAGTAAGAGAAAATGTCCCTAGCCACACAGTCAGGCATGGAGGAATATGTGTGTACTTGTATACATTCCTTCCTAACTCAAGCATAAATAATTTGGAAAGTCACTGCTGCTTTTGGTCCATCCACTGCCTTTTTATCTTACCAAAGACAATTGAGAAATAACTCCAATGGCAAAGAAGCCTCAGAAGTTTATACCTGGAATTTGTGCGATAACTATCCCCTTCTCTCCAGTGCTCAGGATTCTGAGGTTCCTAGCAGGCTGTTTTCTATTCACTCCAGAGTCCCCAGCTCTACCCCCTATAAAGATAGTACAGTTGGGATACTTTGTGGCCACCAGCAGAATAGAAAGTTGCCAAAATAAATGTTTTCCATTGAGATTTCACACTTGCACTTAATGAAATAGACGTTTTTCCAAACTGTTTCTTTAGAGCTCCGTTTTTCTTTAAGATTTGTAATGAAAATATTTCATGACCTGTTGACATATTCATATGGTGATTTTCAAAAGGTAGATTTCATTTACAAAATGGACTTGGCAACAAGGAGTAATATCTGAGAAGTGGGACAAGGCTGTTGACAGGGAAAATTAGGGCTGTGTTGCAACTGACATTGTTTTGTAGCTGTGCCATTTTTGAAGACTGGCCAATGGGCTGGGTTTATGGTGCCTTTGTGGGAACGGTGCTGAGGCTGGCAGCCTGGGAGCATTCTTTATTGCACTGCATGGGTAACAGCTGATAAGCACAATGTATATCCCAGCAACTCTTTTTTTTTTTTCAGATACTACCTCATATAATGAAGGTCATATAAGCATGATTCTGACATAGTTTAGAAATAGGCAAATGGGAAAGTCAGAAAACATTCTTTGTATCCTGGCGCCCGTACTTTATCTTATCATCTTATTCAGATACCTCTGCAGCTGCTGAATTTAATGACTGACAAACATCAAGGTAAATTTTGTAGATGCCACTCAATCTGAATAGGATGGCCATGTTGTGTGTGTCCTTCTGCCAGGAGCTAAGTACTATCCAGGAGTATTCAACTTAAGATGGCAGAAGGTAGCATTGAAAATGGTTCTAAATATGATTCGTTTCAACTTCTTTTTTAGGTTTATGAGATGTATATTTGATCCATCACCACTTTCCCATGCTTCAGCTCCTCACAGCTATAGTCATTATGTAGAGCCTCTAGTGACCAATACAGCTGTACTGATCTAATAACTTATTTAGGAACATAGAAATAGACTCTGCTAATGTTTCCAGCCATTCCTGGTGATAGTATCAAAAGGCTTTGTGCAGAACAGATATTTGGCCTTAGATAAACAAATGAATTCGTTTGTGGTGAGGAAACTCACTTGAACACACCCTATGTTAGTCATCTTGAGGAAGATAGCACTTGCACTAAGTGCTAAAGTGGAGAGTGGCTGGATGAGGATCAAGGTCATTAGAGAGGGGTGTGGGCTAGTCACTGTGCAGAAGGCAGATCAAAGAAGAACAGAAAGAAGGGAAGAATTTTTAGTGAAGTTGGAGAATTGAAAAGTTGAGGTCTCAGGTACAATTCTAGATTAAGAAATTGATATGTTCTTTAATGCTCTGAGAGAGGAAATCACCCATTAGATTTGTCTGGGTATTATTTCTTGCAGAGCAGAAACTCTGCAAGTTAAACAGTAGAGATGAAAGAATCAATGGATATTAGCTACCATTATTGTCTATCAAGTATCATTCATGATGATGAAAAAATTATTTGTTGTTTCAAACTACTACAGGGATGTACTCGGTGAGCTGCTTGCTATCTGTGGGGTTAGTTCAGTTTTTTCCTTTCTCTAACCCCACTCCTTTCATTTACGTGTTCTGGGTGGTACACATGGGGCCTTTGAAGTCACAGAATACTCTGTATTAGATAATGCTCTGATTTTCTTCAATCTGATGTTACCTCATTTTGTCAGATCCAAATAGATACTACTTGGGTATAGTGTAGAAACAAGAGAATTAAACAAGCCTTCCTATATTTTGCCTGCTTACCTTCATCTTGTCTCTTGGTGCAGGTCACATGTTCAAGCAAGGAGCTTGTTATTTAAGAATGGCTCATGACCAAGTTTATAGTGGTATCTGAGATGTGCCAGAACATACAGATCTCTAGGCTCCACCCAAGACCTTCTGAACCAGAATTACTTTTTAGTAGTAAGTTCTCTGGGGAAATCATGCACACATTCTGGTTTAAGAGAATTACTTGAGAATATATCAACAACCACTGTTGCATGCACATATTTTAACTAGTGGATTTCGGGCAATTTAATGACTTTAACCATTTTTTAATAATTATTATAATGTCAACAAGTGTCCCAAAATTGCTCAAGGAATTATCACTATTATGTTATCTATGTCATCTCTGATGACTTTTGCAATGCTAGGGTGACAGCATATTCTAAAATCATCCCATAGACTTCTTTCCCTCATCCTAGAAACAGCCATTTCTCTAAAAAGCCAGCACTTGTATAGTGGAAGATACACATGCATAGTAAATTAATAATTAGTATTACTTCTTGATTGTTCATTGTGCCTAGGCCTCTCACAAATAATTGAGTTGACACAGATATTTTCAATTCTACTTCAAGACAGCAGACAGTTTTGTTCACTGCCTTCTATATTATAAATGAATAGGAGCATATAACATAATTAAAATATCCCACAGTAGGTCAATTATATCATCTCATATCATGCAAATAAGAGTGGTAGCAAAAATTCAAATAGTTAATATCACCAAATAGTGAGTTAGAATTATTTTAAAATGAGAGCAAATAAAGAAACCATATCCATGGGAAAATGGTGTGATGGTTTGTATATGCTCAGCCCAGGGAGTGGCACTATTAGGAGGTGTGGCCTTGTTGGGGTAGGTATGTCACTGTGGGTTTGGGCTTTAAAACACTCATCCTAGCCGCCTGGACACCAGTCTTCCAGCAGCCTTCAGATGAAGATGTAGAACTCTCAGCTCCTCCAGCCCCATATCTTCCTAGATGCTATCAAGCTCCCACCTTGATGATCATGGACTTCTGAACTTCTGAACCTGTAAGCCAGTCCCAATTAAATGTTGCCCTTATAATATAATAATAAAGAAACCACATCCAGATATGAGAGAGAGAGAGAGAGAGAGAGAGAGAGAGAGAGAGACAGAGAGAGAGAGAGAGAGAGAGACAGAGAGAGAGACAGACAGAGACAGAGAGAGACAGAGACAGAGAGACTTGGACTACACAGCTCTAAATAGAATGTCTCCATCAAATCCCTCCCCTCAGATCTCAGGAAACTCTTCAGAAGGGAGAAAGAGTGTTGAGAGATAGAATGGATATAGAACACCAGGAGAACAAAGCCCTCTAAATCAACTGAACAAAGATTCTATGTACTCACTAAGACTTAAGCAACAAGCACAGGGCCTACACAGGTCTGTACCAGCTCTTCTGCATATATTATAGATTTCAGTTTAGTATTTTTATGGGACTCCTGTGTGAATGAGTAGATCTCTGACTCCTGTGCCTTCTTTTGGGAATCTCTTCGTTCTGTTGGTTTCCCTTGTCCAACTTCAACATAGTGATTTTTGTTTTATCTTATTATAGTTTGTTAAGGCCTTGTTGTTATCTCTTAGAAACAATAAACAAAAGGGAATGAATCTGGATGGGAGTGGGAATAGGGAAGAGCTTGGAAAAATAGAGAGAGGGGAAATTGTAATCAGAAAATTTTGTATAAGAAAAGGGATCGATTTTCAGTAACAGGAAAATTTTCCTTTAAAAAATGGTACACGTACCCCACACATTCAGTGAACTATAATTCAGTGGCTAAGTATATGCTAATTACTACATTATTTTCTTTTTCTTTTTAGTAAGTATTGTTTGTGATATATATATATATATATATATATATATATATATATATATATATATATATATTTGAATGCAAACGTATACATATCTATACATATGATTGAGGCAAGAGAAGAAAGTCAGAGTGCTCTCAGGATTTCTGCCTTAGTCCCCTTAGTCTGTTATTGAAACTGAAGTTCTCCCTTTGAGCTAAGCTAGCTGGCCACAGAGCCCTGGGATTTGCCTGTGTCTGCCCTACAACACTGGGTTATTGGCACACATGGTTGTGGTTGTTTTTGTTTGTTTGTTTGTTTGTTTGATTGTTGTTTTTTTACATGAGTGCTTGAATTTGAACTCAGGTTCTTATGCTTATGCAGAAATGTTCTTAATCACTGAGCTATCTCCTGTTTCTTTTGCCTATTTAATTTTTTTCTATTAATGCCTATACATTTAATGCTCATCACTAACAGTATTTTAATAATTTTATGCATCAGTGGTGTCCAATAAATCCCCAGTGATGGAAATGTCCCATGCAATGTGGTTGCCATTGGCTCACATGTCTGCTGTTAGAATAAGAAGTTTCACTTTCAATTTTAATTCTTGTAGAACAGAAATGTGGAGTTACTGGCTCTTTGTGTAATGTTTTACAACACACTTCAAGATATGCTAGTTATGTAAAACCTGCTCTTCATTAAGAATGCTCTGCATTCTTTAAAATGCAGTCACTGGAGGGCTAGATTTTAGAAAATTTTCTTTTGAAGTGCACTGGATGTATAATGTTAGCATTAAGAATTCTCAAACAGGTTTGACAGTTGTCAGCCTTTCACCATACACATCAAGCTCAGTGGTTTCATAATACAAAAACCTGTCCAAGCATCCCCTCTCTGTTGATTCCTCAACATTCACCCCAAATGACTAATTGCATTCCCCCCTGGTCTATATCCTTTAACTAGATGTGCTAGTAAGTGATTCCGCTTAAGAATAATTTTGCATGTGTCTGAGGGGTTGGGTGTTGAACTCAGGATTTTGAGCTATCTGTGCATGCAGTCCATAAGGCACCATTTTAATAAGTTTTGAAAAGTATTTCCACTCACATATACTATCAATATACATGGATTTTGTTTCATCAAAAATATTTCCTATGTCTGTGATCTTTGTCAGTAACCACATCCTCCTGCTGACAACCGTAGATATGCTGTGTCTGTCAGAATTAGATTATTTCTTTGTGAGTTTTGTCCAAATGGAATTATATATTATATAGTTGTGACTGTGCTTCTTGTAACATAAAGACTTCAAATAAGTGTCAGTTTTGCTGTTTATAGTTCCTCCTGGGGACTATCACAAATTCTTGATCCCTCTACCTCTTGCTAGGTAGTGAGGTTGGGTCTGCTTTGGGGCTACTATGAATACCTGGTTTGTGTGCAGTTCTTTTGTAACAATATACTTTCATTTCTCTTAGTAGGTTTGTGGGGTTATATAAAAACTGAATCTTTAATTTTATAAGAAACTTTGTACAATTTTTTAAGTAATTAAACTTTTATCAGAAATGTTCAAAACTGTACTCATTTTATGTCCTTGCTAATACTTTCTATGGGAAGTTTTCAAAACTGTCCATCTAATTGGTGGGAAGTACCATGATGTGGTTTTAATAGGCAATTTTTCAGGGGATAATGATGTTTTATTGTCTTTGCATGTATTTTCCACACATAAATATTCATATATATATATATATATATATATATATATATATATGTTATACAAGGGGTATGTGTGTATGTATGAGAGAAAGAGAGAGAGAGTTCACATGTGTATGAGAGGGTATACATATGTGTGCTCTCGGTGGGAGGGATACCCTAAGTTGATGTTGGTTGTTTATCTCTCTCCAATATGTATATGTTTGTATATCTCCAAATGAAGTTTTCACTGAGTTAAGAAGTCACTAGCTTGACTAAGCTAGCTTGTTCTTATATTCTGGGATTACAGGAAGCCACCAAGACCACCAGACCACCAGGATTTTTCACATGAATACTGGAGATTTGAACTCCAGACCTCACACTTGGACTGCAAGTGTTTAGGTAGCTGAGCCATCACCTCAGTGCCCTCCCCCAAATATTTGTTTGTAAGTTTTTTATTTTTATGTTTACTTTATTTTCAAGTCTTAAGTACTCTATTGACCAAATGTGTTTGTTCACCTTGCTACTTTTTTGTTTTCTGGTCTGTGTATGTGGGAAGACATTTTTGTATACATCCAAGGTAGTCAAGATTTTGTTGAATGTATTTTGCTTTAGAATTTTTGTAATTTTAGTTTTAGATCTCAGATCTATTTTGAGTAAAATTTTAATCATATGATCAAAGGTAAAAAAGATCAAAGCTCATTTTATTTTCAGATTGAAAATTAGCTTTTATAACAACTCTTACTGGAAAAAATAAAAAAAAGATTCAGTCCCCTCACTGAATTACATTAGTGTGGTTGCCAAAAAGTAGCATTATGGGTATTGTCTAAAATATGTCTTAGCTAAGTGCTTGTCTTCATTCTACTACAGAGTGATTTGTATAATTTTATAGTATCTTTTTAAAGCAGGAAGTATGAATTCCTGTTCCTTTATCGAGGTTATTTTGACTATCCTAGATCTTTTATATTTCCAGATGGTATTGGGGTTAATTTCTCATTTATACAGACACTCTGTTGAGATAGTGACTGAGATATTTTGAATATGATGATCAGTTTAAAGGGTAAGCAAGTATGCCTTTGCATAAATCTGTTTTCTCTTAACATTGTGCTGTAGTATTCAGGCTAAAGAATTTGCATATTTTTGTTGACTCCACTCCTGATTTCTTAACTTTCTTGATGTTCTCATGTTGGATTTTAAGTTACATTTTTTAGATAACGTCACCAGTGAGAAGATGTGCTGATTCATAAATTTTGATCTGGCATGGCTCATTCGACCTTGCCAAGCTGACTTAGCAAATTCAATAACATATTTTGTTAATCCCTGTAAAATTCATGCAGATGACAACGTGAGGAACAGCAATTTAGTAACTTATTTTCCTCTCTGCCTGTCTTTTTTTTTTAGTCTTTTCGCTGACTGTACTAGTTAGAACCTCCAGAGTACAATAATGTGTATTAGTGTTGAAAGGAGGGATTCTTGTCTTGTTCCTAATCTAAGAGGAAAGAAAGAATTTATCGTGTCATATTGACAGTAAGCCACTTATTTGTGAGTAATTATTAGGCATTCATAATCTGCAGTTTTTCAGGAATGAGTATAGAAAACTTTATATCTTCCCCATTAAAGCATGAGGGTGTTCTTTTGGATATTGGAAATAAATTATCTTCCTCCTCTCCCCTCCCTTCTTCCCTGCCTCCTTCTCTTCCCTCCACCTTTGTTTCTCCTTCCCTCCCTTTCCCCTAACTCCCTCTCCTTTTCTTCCTCTTCCTCCTTCTCCTTCCCTATTCTCTATGTGCTGGTAATTGAAGCCAGGGCTTAAAGCGTACTAGGTAAGTGTTCTGCCACTGAGCTACACTATACCCTAAGATATTACTTTAGTTTCTTCTAATGTGATTTGTGTTTTGAAAGGTTCTTATTATAATATAATTCTTTTATGTATACTATTGGATATTTTAGCTTTGCTACTAAATACTATTTTAAAATACTTTTTATTTTGTTTTTGTGTCACAAATTCAGTGTATTTTAAATTTATGTCAACTTGACACAAATCTAGACATATCTGGGAAGAGAAGCTCTTACTTGAGAACAGGTCTTTATATAATTGGCCTACAGTCAAGTCTGTCAAATATTTTCTTGATTAAGGATTGATGTGGAGAGCCCAGACCATTGTCAGTGGTACCATCTTGCACTGGTGGTACTGATACTAAATTTTATTTTGTTAAAAAAATAGCAAGGTGAGAAAGCCAGGAGGAGCAATCAAGTAAGCAGTATTATTTCAGTTCCTCACTCCAGGTTTCTGCCTTGACTTCCCTAGACCTGTGATGTGGAAATGTAATAAACCCTTTCCTCCCTGGTTGCTTTTGTTCATGTTTTATCACAGTGATAGATACTCTAACACTTGCACTCATGTGTGTCTGAAAGTCATAGGACAACTCTTGTGATGTCATTTCTTTTCTTCCATATTTACAAGGTTTCTAGAGTTTGAAAGTGAGTCTCCCATGCTTGGAGTTTGTCTAGAACCTCCAGATTAAAATGTTGAATAAAAGTGAAAACTCTTACGCATTATACTAGAGAAAAGCAAGAATTAATTGTGATCAGTTTGTTTGAAGCCTGTATGCAAAGTATCCCTGCCCCATGGAACTATTTTATTGCCCCCAAACATTTTTTGTGCATAAAATCTAATAATTCTACTACAATGTGTAGTGCTTTGAATATGCTTGGCCCAGGGAGTGGTACTATCAGAATGTGTGGTCTTGTTGGACTAGGTATGGCCTTGGAGGAAATTTATCACTGTCCAGGTGGGCACTGAGACCCTCCTCCTAACCATGTGGGAGCTGTCTTCTCCTAGCAGCCTTCAGATGAAGATGTAGAACTCTTAGCTCCTCCAGTACCAAGTCTGCCTGGATGGTACCATACTCCTGCTTTGATGATAATGGACTGTTATTCTGAACCTGTAAGCCAGTCTCAATTAAATGTTGTCCTTATAAGAGTTGCCCTGGTCATGGTGTCTGTTTACAGCAGTATCTTGGTTATTTGACATAAATTGTAAGTTTTCGTTGTTTTTGAAGGTTCACTTTTTCAAGTGCTTGAGATAAGACATGATATTTTTCCCTGTATTATATAATCTGAAGTTCTCTTTACACCATTTACACACATGGCTATTTATGACATGATGGTAGCCACAAGTTAGATTGTGAAAGGTCAAGAAAATACTTTAAGTTTAAACTTAAAAGTGAATAAGCTTTTCATTGTAAGTATTTTACATGCTTGTAACTTGTCTAACTAATGAGTTAGGGACATTTTGTAATAAAATGTATGACTATGCTGAGAATTGGAATAGGAGTCTTTGTCTCATTCATGTGAATGAGAATAAAATTTAAAAAAGAAAACTTCAAGAAAGAGTTGAACAGACAGTGTCTTAGGGATGCTACCAATCTGGTCATAAGGATAGGGAAATCACTAATAAAGCATAGCACTAACTTTCCAATATCAGGGCAGGCTAGACAAAAGCCCCAGTGAAGAAAAGCTGGACATTCCCAGTGATGCCAACTAGAGTAGCTCACTGAGAACACTCAACACTGATAACACTCAGTATGCACGTGGAAGATAATACATGTCATGAGGTCAAAGACTGAATCATATATGGAGGAATCTGTATCTGATAGAAAGATAGATGTAAAGATACCACTCCTATGGTTTAAAAATAGGTCTATAGAAAAGATATGGAATGTGCTACAGAAGTAAGTCTAAGAGGAAATAGCCCAAAGTCAGGGAGCCCCATTATGATACCTTTGGACTAGATTGGGACAAAGTTGGGTAACAGTCTTCAATTTCAAGTGGATTCTCTTGGCATTCACTTTCCCTCCTTCCGGTATATAACCATGCATATCAATTCTCTGTCTTTTGTTTAAAAGGGAGGATTGTTCAATAAGAATTAATTTCTATATTTCTAGGTAATTTCATCATAAGAAGAGAAGCCAAGATTTTTCAAGATAAGAAGATCCTTGATGATAGTCACAAATTGGATTTTAAAAGGTCAAGGAAAAAAAAGTCAAGGAAACACAAAACATGTGTTAAGTTTAAAATTAAAGACATATGGATTTTTCATTATACCTATTTTACATGCTTACAACCAGGCTAACTGGTAGTTTTAGGGACAATTTCAGTAATACATATGACTTACAACATTTTAAGGTCATGACATGTTACATACACTTTTAAAATCAGAGTTAGCTGTGGTGGTTACATTGTCTCAAGAGTTATAATCTTTTGGAGGATATTTATGATGTTAAATATGTAGATGTAATGGATAACTGAAGAGGAGAATGTAGCCCAGATTTTTTTCCCTGTAATATCAGCAGTACAAATTTGGTAAAAATTGTTATACAGCATTCCTAAACCCATTTGCAGATGAGTACCACAGGATAATGGTCTCTGCTTGAGCTCATACTTCTAAGCATGAGGATTGTGTATTTTATGCTTTCCAGCTATAAAATACCTGTCATTGTAAGTTTATAATAGCATTCGTGTGCCCGCTATATAAAAACAATAGTATGTGATTCGCGAAATCTTAAAAACCAAAATATAAATCCTTCACAGTAGTCACTAATATAAAATATACAATAATATAAAATATCTTGGTGTAACTCTAACCAAGCAAGTGAAAGACCTGTATGACAAGAACTTTAAATACTTAAACCTGTATTTCATGTAGTCACACTTAAGAATTCATGAGCCAGGAGGAATGCTGATATCTCCTAGGGCACTGTTTTAGGATATGTGCCCTGTGGAACACTAGTCAAATAAGCATGCAGAGGAAAAATTAAGATGGAATTTTTTTTGTGTTGATTAAATACAGCTAGCTACTCATGGGGTTTACCATGGACATGGTTGATATATCCAATGACACTGCGTTAAAGAAAACTGATTTTTCGTTCTCAGAAGATCAGAGTGAATGTTCTAGAGCTCTTAGAACCTTGTAGACACATATGTTTATTAGCATATAAAAGGTTCTACTGCCAATAGCTTGGCTTTGTATGACACATCAATTGAATGTGTTTGACTGTGTATATACATGCATGCTAATGTGCATAATAAATATTAACAGTCGGTGGTAGTAATTTTTATGATATATATGGAAAACTAATTGTTCAAGCTTTATTTCATGAAAAGCTGATTTCCGGAAAATTTGTTTGTTCATCTTCTAAAAAGTTTTAGACAATTATTTTGATCTTATTTTTTTGCCTCCCTAAATCCTGTTAGATCTTCTCATCCCACATATTCTTTCTTTCTATCCCTCAAAATGAACAACAAAAATAGGAATACAACAACAAAAAATCAAAATCAAAAAGGCAGACCAACTAATAGAAATAAAATCAGTAAGACAAAACAAAAACAAACAAAAAATCAAAACCAAAACAAACAAAAACCCTGAAACAAAAGTGCTCAACAAAACAAAACAGTTTGTGCTGCTAACTACTCCTGGTCTTGGGGCCTGCCCTAGGGGAGGTTCATACATCCAGTGACACTACCGGAGAGAAAATGCCTTTCCTTTCCCCAATAAGTACCAGTTGCAAATAGCTTCTTGGTTGGGGTGGAACTTTGCATCATCTACATCCTGTTTTCAGTGCTGGGACTTTGTCTTGAGCTTATGCAGGTCTTGCTTGTGCTTGCTGTCACAGTCTCTGTGAGTTCATCTGTGCCTGGATGACACTTTCCTTAGTCCCCTACAACTTCTGGCTCTGATAGTCTTTCCACTTCCTCTTCTATATAGGGAGGGGTTTGATAATGCCATCCCATTTAGGGCTGAGTGCCCCAAAGTCCCTTGCACTCTGTACATAGTCCCAGTGTGAATCTCTTTGTTAATGACCCAGTACTGCAAAGAAAAATTTTTCTGATGATACTTGAGTGATGCTCTGCTCTTTGGATATAGCAATATGTCATTAGGAATCATTGTTTTGCTATGTTCTTTTAGCAAAATAATACTAGGAAGTTTTTCTTCTATGCTTATGCCCTCTCTTGTTTCAGGATCTTGGCTACCTTTAGCAGTGTCACATATAATTCAGTCTTATGGAGTAGGCCATAAATCTAATCAAAACATGCTTGGTTGGTCCTGCAATGGCCCTTTTACTCTCTCACTAGTTATGTAAACTTCCTCCCACTGGTGGACTTGTCATCCGAACAGAAAGATGAAGTCTAAGGAGTCACTGCATCGTGAACAGAAAGCCTTGAACTTGATGGTCAGTGCCTGCAGTCTTCATTCTCAGTCAGCAGTTTCTCCCACCTGCCTACTGTCTGTTGATGCCTACATTTTCAGTGACCTGCAGGTGGCCGTGGTACAGGTATGAAGCTGTCTCTTTTAGAAGCCAAACCACAGTTGGCTAGACTCTCAAGATCCTATATTGAATTACTCATATCCTATGTGCCTTTTTATGTTCCCTACACCTGTTTGTCCTGTTATTACTTACCTGCGGCTTCATACCAAGAATGTACAGAAAAAATGTATGTCAAATATTTTAAACCGTGACTAGTGTTTACTCCATAACAGCATTCACTTTTGGGAAAAAGAAGGCAATCCTGTGTGCTCAGATAAATAAATGACCTGGTTGAAGAAAGGGAGAATGAAAAGGGAGAAGTATTGGGTTCAAAATGGTGCTAAGACAGCTTTTGTCCCTTGTGAGGCATATGAATTAGTACAAGATACTTTCCCCTCCTGAATGCTGATTGTTTTGCCTGAAAAATGAAGGAGCTGGGCTACACGACATGCTTGCTGAGTTTCCTCTTAGCTCTAATTTTCTGTATTTCTAATCTGTAAGTCTTAATTATCCCAGACCTGATCACTCTGGATAACCATGACTTGTCTATAATTGTTGAGTCTGACAGCATCCTAAAAGAATGGTCTGGAAAGAGAGAGCAAAGCCACATCTCTAGAGGTTCTCAGAACGTCACACAATTAATGGACACTCTATACTCTCATAGCCTTTTGATTTATGGATTTTACTTTTTTAATAATTGCAAAATTGAAATAATCTTATTGTTTGGAACAGGGTATTAAGAGTCCCTTATTTATTAGATGTCATTGTCTTAGTTTTTGATGTATTAACTCAGAGGAAAAATACTGTAATATTCAAAGAATATTACTGCAGTGGAGAAATGACAGAGCACAAGCATGAAGAAAGGAAATTGGCTTCACAAGAATGTTGAACACACGTTGCCTACTATGCCAACTGAAATAAAAAGGGCCTAGGCGCTTTCCATGGGAAGGATGGAAAGCGATAGATTCTCATTAGAATGTCGGCATAGCCATGATTCTGTTGAAGTCAGTGACATCTTAAGCTACAAAAGCACATTTTCTACTAGGAGATACACAATGAATGACAAATGAGTCTAGTGATCCTCTCTAGAGAGTATGATAGCAGCAGTCTGCACCATACCACCATTGTAATATATGTATACAACATATATATGTAAATACATATATACATATATATGCATATATTACAAAAGTGGTGTGTGTGTGTGTGTGTGTGTATGTGTGTGTCTGTTTATGTTCCTCAAATTGTTTGCTGAGAGTTTAAGTGTTTGTAGTTTTGTGCCCCATTCTGGGACTGTTCTGCAATATTAGGCAGGAAGAACTTCATTCTCTCTACAGATGTTTCTCATCTTTGGGCTTCTAGGGTGTTCTCATCACCTTTTCTCTGTGAGATTCTTACACTGCTGTGGCCAAGCTACCCAGTTTGCCACTAGGCAGGCTGGTGACTAGAGAGGTGTACTGCAGGGTGAGTGGGAACTGCTTAAGCCAAGCATCTAGCTTCAGGACCCTGATTCCCTGTCTTGTTCTCCCTGCCTCTGAATGAAAGCATCTCTCTAAGGGTTAGGGTGAGGCTCTCATGAATAGACACTTGTTTCCAGATTCAATGGGGCACTGGGATTGCTGGCCCGTGCTGTTTTGCATCAGCAGATGCTTTAAACATGCAGTGAAAACATCTTACACAGTGAAAACCTATCATTTATAAAGCTGCAAAGAGGGAGCTTTGTTTGCCCACACAACATTTCTCAATGGCGCCCCGAGGCCCTGCTTTCTCAGGGCAAGTTTAAACTCTGCTTCGCACACATTTATTGTGCTAATGAGAATAGACTGAAGTAAGCAGGGCATGTGACTGTGGAGCTTGTAAAGCCTGCATGTGCTTAAGAGCTCTGTTTGTCTGGCTTTAAATTAGAGCCAGTTCACAATGACCTGTGCTCAGAATGACAGCATGTAGACAAGTGAAAAGGAACTCTACCTCATCTCTTGATATTGAATATGTCATGCTCACAATCACATTCTTAGTTAAGCAGAAACATACCACAGGTTTAGACTATATGAATAGGTGTGTACATAACCAATCCTTGTTTAACCCAGCAGATTACATCTTTCCAGGTCCATAGTCTTGATCAGAAATTTTCTGAAAATCTTGTAAAACCCATAAGAACTGTATTCACTAGAGTGAATAGGATACAGACTAAGTAGTGATTCTTTTTTTTTTTAAAGTAGTGATTCTTAATGCAACATTTTTTAGTCCTTGGGACTAGAATCTCACATTTCTCTACAATTCTCCATTGTTCTTCTTTATTTTTTTCTATCTTATTACCTTATTCCCAATCTTTCTCACATATTTACCATCCTCTACCCTGTCCTAAGGATATAGGAATTGGTGATTGGACATCTGTAGATGCTCTTGGGACTAAATGTTCCACACTTAGTCTCTGAGGCTGTCTCCCTTTGCCACCTATGAGCCAGGTGTTTCATAAGCCTGTGTTTTGTATTGGTTGAGTATAAGGATAGGGAATTCTGCTTTTCTAAAAGCAAATTTAACTTATTTTAGTGCCAACCTCCATCTCTTCCTCCTTTGACAGAAGCACATCTATGCATGAAGCTGAAACAAAGCTGTCTGGATGCAAACCCACTGTGAGATGCGATTGAAAGGGAATGTGCTACGGCATATGGCAGGGCTTTAGACAACAAGGACCTGAAAGTCTAGATAGATATAGAAATAATTATGATATTTTTAGAACAAAACCCTAGGGCCTAAGAAGAGAACAATGTGGATTTGAATGTGGGAATGGGAAATTACAATTTGAAAACACAAGAATAATTTAAGCAATCTAATAAGAACAAAGCAATAACAAAATATGAATTTTCTTGAATTTCAGACCAGAAAAGTTCACAAAACTCACACTGCTTTATGTGTTGCCTTTCCTTGAAACAGTGAGTGCTCACTGGGAAGGGGTTGTGCCTGTATGCATTTAGACTCTGACTGGAGGGCAGCTGTGTATCCTGTGTGTATTAGAAAGCTCTGCCCTCAGGGCTTCAGGCTGAGCATGGGGGGAAATCTGGACTAGCCTGCTCTGCCCACTGACATGGCTGAGACACCATTGTGGTTTCGTGCTACCCACCTACTGCCAATTTTTGATGAATACTAAAATGCTCCTCAAAAAGTTTAGCTGTTGACAGTATGGCACTCTTGGAATTGTGTAGTACAAGGCATCCTCTGGCATCCACATGGGAGTGATTCACAGTCATACTCCTAATGCCACTTGCTTCTACCTGTAAAATAAAGGAAAACAGAGCTAGTCAAAAGACTGGAACCCTGCTTTCTTTCATTAGTGGTAGTATTTTCTTCATGGTTCTGTGCAAATTAATTTGAGAGATGAAAGAAATGGATAAGCAGCCAGAAGACAAGGTGAAAAGTGGGTAAAGAAAGGTTAAAAGGCTCATCAAGGACAGTGGTCTCTGGATTCCAGATGATATCTGTTTATTCAAGACTTCATACCTTGGTTCTTTCCCTATAGACTATTCTCAGCAATTCAGTTTTCTTTAAATTGCCCTCTCCTTGAGGGTGCCCAAGGGCTCTGTTCTCTGAATAATTTGAACAAACAAATGTTGCTGAATTTGATGAGGCCAGAACAGGCTATTGTTCTCAACTCTTGATCATCTCAGGGCTAACCCACGATGACCAGTCGTTTTCACTTCATGTTGATTGCTGGACAGTGAGGTAACTGTAGGAAAGAACCTCCTTTCATGGGGTATGGCCCAGAGACTCCTGTAGTTACACTGAACAGGACTGGGCAGCTTTAGAATGCAGCCTGCTGGGATCTAGGGCTAAAATTAAAATGCTTGTTCAGGAAACAAATCTAGAAAGAGATGTCTATAGTAGCTACTTCCTTTGCACAAACCTATGCATAAGCTACAGTTCCCACTGGGGAACTGTATACTATATACTTTGGTCCAGATTTGAGTCACTTCATTGCCTCATTTGAAGAAGAAACACCTGTGGTTGGGGCTGCAGATGCTGCTGTCCTTTTCATGGTAACCTCAGAGCTTGACTCATCAGAAGACTTGGAGGATAAATGAAAACCAGCATTTTATGCTCCTAAGAAATGTGCCCAGTGTTGACAAATGGTGGCAGCCCAAGGAAGTCTTTTTCTTCTTGTCTTTCAGTTTTTAATTTTACCACGTTTTAATTTTGGTTTCTGTGTATGAGTGTTTTACTTACATGTATATTGGTACACTACTTACACATTTGCATGCCTTGTGTTAGCAGAGAATAGTAGAAGAGAGCATTGGATCCCCTGCAACCAGTATCAGAAATGGTTGTGAGGTACTGTATGGAACTAGGAATCAAACCCAAGTCCTCTGTAAGAGTACTGCTGAGCCATCTCCCCAGCTCCTAGTTTTCATCACCTTTTAATCACAGCTTGCTATGTCCATCTGTAAGTGTCAGGGCAGAGCAAGCATTAACCTGGTTGTGTGTGACCAGTATGACTTAGCCCATCCCAAACTCTCATGAAATACTGACCAGTTGACTCAGGATGGTACAAAAGAGGTTTTCTCTTGGCATCAATGCTCAAACCCAACCCTTGTGCCTACAAATCACACACTCTGTTCCTAAGCTCCCACCTAGCCCTTAAGTCTGTTTTACTTAACTTCCTTTAGCAAATTTAAGGGAAGCAAATACCCTCTCAGCTACCCTCTAATCTGTTTCAGTGTACATTAAAACACATTCAAAATGGTATGCTCTGAAATGATGCCATTTCCAGGTGCTCATTTTACCAGAAGGAAAGACATAAATATTTATCTTTCTTTTCTAAAAAAAAATCACAGTAAAAACATTGGCCTTTACATTTTAAATGATTATTGAAGAATTGTCCCTCACAAGAGTTAGGGTGTTGTTCTCATATCTATCTATATTATCTTTCCAATAATTATATGACAGGCATTATTTCATAAATTAAGAGTTTATGCTCAAACTCAACACATTGGATTGTAATTTGTTTTAGTATCCAAACTAAAAATAACTGTTGCAGTGGGCAAAACCCCAGATGTACTTTGTCAGTCTCTCTTTTATTTAATGTCTAAAGCTTTATGTATTTAAGGAAAATTTTATCCATGTGTTTCTCATTTATTTACACTTAATTCATCAGTATGTTTAGTATGAGTTATTTGATGTCCAAGAAGTCTTTTTAACTCTTTTATGTGCTTATTTTATGTGCCTATCAAATGGGAAGTCATTTTATGCCAAAAAGAAAACTGTGTGAAGCCTATCACCATTGTTAAACAAATATTTACCCGTAAAATTTCATGTTTGATTTTAACATCTGAGCAGTAAATTTCTAAGTCTTTTCGAGATTGAACAATATAAAACCTTGCATCTATTCTCCACAGATAGTCTTGTATACTGAGGGGAACTTACAATTACATACAGTCCTAAATTTAAAAAGAAACTGGAGTCAGCATCTCTTAATGGCAAGTGGTGATGCTAAGGGAAGTCTTGAAGTCATCAAGGGCTTTCCCCTAGAGTTACTGTCTATGGGCAGTAGTTAGAACCATCTGTTGAGACATTATTGAATTCTGTATCTGAAATTGCACTAAGAAAACTCTCTTCCTAACAGGTGGTATATGCCTTTTTATCAAAAAAGAAAAAGGAAAGAGAAAGAAGGAAAGACAGAAAGAAAGAAAGAAAGAAAGAAAGAAAGAAAGAAAGAAAGAAAGAAAGAAAGAAAGGAAGGAATGTGGAAGAAAGAAAGAAAGAAAGGAAGGAAGGAAGGAAGGAAGAAAGAAAGAAAGGAACCTGTTTAAAGTACTTATTGATGTCATATTAGAGGTTCATCCGTGCATTAACACATACTGAGTAATCACTCTGTCCCATAAATTGTGGCAAGTCCTGTAATTAGGAACATGGATAATGTTTTTGAAGTTCAGGCACTGGGGTAGTCATTGAGGTCCTGCCTACTCTTGCTTTGACTCAACTCTCCCCCACCCCCTGCAGTGCACCTGTAGCTTAGGCACTTGCAAGAACGATTTGGAAGTTTGGTGGAGTCCACAACATGCCACACTCTTGAACAGAAATCAACTGGCTCTGCTCTCATACCTTCTTGTGTAATTACATTGAAATATGTTCCACAAAATTTCCCAGATGTTAGGAGGGCTGAGATGGAGCCATCAGTGAAGCCATCTATTCATGAACACAGCCATTATCAGGTTTCTTGTATTTCCTATCTCATTTTTATTATTCAATCTGTTTGAGCTAGCTACCTAAAACTACCAGATCCGGGTCTGACCTCCTCTTTCTGGAATATGCCTAAGGTAAAGCACAAAGAAAGACATCAGGTAAAATTCAGTGCAAAAGAAGCTTGCTCAATAGAAGGGGACTTTAGCCAAAATAGAGTAATTTCATTTGGTGGGGATTTATAGAGGACTTTGCTTGCCAAAATGTGAACCTTACAGGTAACATCTGTCTGTTCAGTGCTGTTTCCTTGGAGTGAAGCACAGGAGCTGGCAGTAAGAGCTTAATGAAAATTTGATGAGTGAGTGACAGGGAAACCAACTTGAAAGGGAATTGTCACTGTAAAGTTAGTCAACCAGTATTGGTAGACCTGATGGAAATCTCAAATGTTCCAATATCTAACCAAATCCAGTCTTCTCTAACCTGTCTTGTACAGATAATGAGAGAACGAGAAGTAGCTAGAAGGTTTGGGGAAACAAGAGTGTCATAGTAAATTATTGTGAAATTATAGTACCCTGAGCAAAATCAGTCCTTCAATATGATTAGATTATAAAGGCAGCTAAAAGTTGAGTAGAAAAATAGATCTAGAGAAATAACTGGTCAATCAAGAAAGCATGATAATCTATCTTTAGCTTTTGGGTTCTCACTAACTAATTTATGTGTAATTCAGATAGTTTATTGGGAGTTATATATCTACTTGTAACTTAGGAAGAAAACTGACCATACTGAGTAATCTGGACAGGACTAGGCAAGAATGGAGACATAGGAGAGAGTCTAAAATTCTTGAAAAGAAAGTTAGCGGGGTTGAAGCTGATGTCTGTAGGTTGGAACAGAAGCAACAGCCAAGACTGAGTGTCTGATATGAGTGACCAGGTGGTGTTAGTCCTTGGAATACAGTAAGTATGAGAAAATATTATGAGAAATGATAGATGTCAAGGTATTGGTAGACCACCCAGATGACAGTGTTATATTGCTTAGTTTCCCATCACTATAGCAAGACACCAGAGGCATAATGAGGAATAAAAGAAATAAATAGAAAATGTCATTATGGCTAATAGTTTTGGAGCTTCACGTTCATGGCTAGGGTAGGAAGGGAATTGTTTTTAGGCCCCTGCTTGGTGTTCTGGATGGGGATGGAGAGTGTATGGTGGAAGATAGTAAGTACTAAGCTGGGATGAATGACCTTGCTGTCATTACCCCACATCATGGCAGCTCATTGAGAGTCCCCTTCTGTGAGTTACGCTGTTCTTTTGGTAAATTTCCTCAGTAAGATTTTGCAGATTGTTTACATCTTTTATGAAAGTAAATTTATAAAAATGACAAATGGCTTTGGACTCTAAGGCTTCCCATTTATTAACTCTCCTTTACTTATTAAAACCAATAAATAAGCACACTCTACCAAGGGAATATATACCCTTCTTTATACTATTTCTACATTTTTTTACATTTTCATTCACTTTTATTTTTTAATATAATTACTAAATTTTAGCCAGAGAGGGAAAGAATGTGATGGATCAAACTGGCCACCTCATGGCAAGGAATAAAAAGATAGAAAAAGGCCAAAGCTACATAATTCTCTTTGAGGACATGTCTACAATGACCTAAGGGCCTTCCATGAGGCTGCAACTCTTAGGATTTTCACCATTGCCCAATAATACCACTCTGGGCTGAGCCTTTAACAAATGGCCCTTGAGGGATGATTTAATGTCTAAGCTAAAACAGATGTGTAGGTGCTGAAGAGCTTTTGATTGAAAAGAAAAGTGGATCTGGAAAATGAACAGTGTGAAGGTGCTCATGGAAATCATGAAAATGAACAAAATATTAGCTCTTGCTTTTGCTATATGCTAATTATTATTCTGAGTACTTCCTAATATTAACTCTATTGCACATTCTTCATATTAATTATATTTACATTATATTATAAATGTGAAAAAATCTGAATTTATTTTAGTTCTAACTCACATCACTGAGACAGATGCTATTGTTATGCTATGTATAGGGAAAGCCAGGAACAGAGACTCTAGCCCTCTGATATTCGCTGAGTGGGGATACTAAGATTTCTCCTTTGTCCAAACAGAATGAAAAATCAAGTATCATAACATCGAAGAATTGAATAATACTAAGTGCCAAGACATGAGTAGTAATCATGAAAAATGGTAGAATTTCAGGGTGTCAAAGGGAAGAGAAATTTACTCAGGACACATACCATTGTGAGGTCTAGGAACTGGAATAAAGCAAATTCATTGAGTTTCTGTTGAAGACATCTTATGGACAACAGTTTTGGTGAAGTTGGGGTTAGCCGCTAATGATTTCCCAGAATCAGGAAAAGCGACTATAGACACAGCTACACAAACCAAACATTTGAACAAGCTGAAGAGATTGATTCTAGAAAATAAGTTTAGCCCAACAAATTTTGTGCTAAATCTTTCTGTGTAGAGATATTTAAAATGAGTCAACCGTTCTTGAGCCTTCAAATAGTCAGCAGAAAGGAGTAGACTTGAGCAGCAATAATCTCAAAATGAAGGGACAAGAGGGGAATTCCTGCACTAAAGACAGCATGTGCGTTTGAATATTAAAGATTCCATCAAGAAGAATTTTCTCCAAATTCAATTTTGGAGACTCCAGTATTTGGTTTTTGATATTGTTTAAATACAAGGAAATAAGAGTGTCACATCAGATCCCACAGTTCAAACTATCAAGCAGAAAAAGAGAAAGGGAAGATTCCTGTTCAGTGCTTGTTGATGAATGTTGGCAACCAGTGAAAGCTATGTGGGAGAAACTTCCCCATTCTGATTTCAAAAGGAACAACTTTTGCACACACGGGGAAAGAGCTAGAAGCCAGCAGTGAAGAATGCAGGGAATCACCTGGGAGACAGAAACCTACAAGCCTGAAGAAGGAGCACTTCTTTCTTCTGTCATGTTTTAGGGCAAAGTAAGAGCATTTAGGCATACACTGTCATGGTCAGCTTTCTCTATAAAAGACTTCTGATGTCACCTGTGTGAATTCTTTAGTTGTAAATGGTAATTGAGTCAGTTTGGAGTGTTTGCCTGAAAAGAGGTCTCTCTCATTTCAGCTTGTCAGGTTTTAGAAAACAAAGGTTTAAATCGGTCAGCTGACATTGGTTTATGAATTGCTGGAAGTCCCTAGATAGATTCCCCCCAATTCAAACCATCACAGACTGTCCTGTATTTGCAGTGGTCTCTCAGTTATTCATGAAATCCTATTGAACATCTTTTCTGCATTAATTTAGTGATATTTCTCACTGACGTCAAGGTGATGAAACATAACACGAAACCTTACTTGGCTGACCGTGGAGAGCTTGGAAGAGCACCAGGCATGCTGCAGGCAATTTTGGAAGGCATGCAGGGGGACCCGGAGTGCCTCAGAAACTACCTCAGAGACGAGCTTGAGAGAAAAGCAAGACTACAGTTATGGGGGAAAAAAGCCCAAAGCATTTAACCACCACCAGCACTTTCTGAAAAGCTGTAAAAATTATGAAAAACATACACTCATGGTAGGAAGAAATGGAAGAAAAACTAGACTTGAATATGGAGGGGGAAACTCATCATATAATATACTTACTATTTCTAAAGGATTTACTATGTGCCAGCTACATTTTTTCTAATGACTTCGAGAGTGTTAGTACATGTGGTATTCTGAGTCCTTCTGAAGTGAATGCTGTAATTATCTTCACTTTTCAAAGAGGATTGGAATGGTGCAGAAAGGACAAGCACCTTGCATATGGCCCCAGCGTTGGTCTGGCACCAGGGCCCATGCTTTGTGCCACCACAAGTGATCTCCCACAAAGTGAAACAAGCAGTAATTTCTTTAAGGAATTCACACTCATTGTCTTTAATAACATGTGGAATGACTTTCCCATATGATAGCTTCTCCCTGATGCTAGCTGGCTCTACTAAGTTGTATGATTGGATGCTAATTAGGGGGAGTTACTGTTTTCTGTTTGTTTGGATATGATAGAGGCCACAATATGGGCAGGAATCACATTATACTGGTACTGCTAGAGGAAGCAGAGAGAGGTACACCATTAGTGATGTTTCAGGTGAGGAGGGGCTTCTGAGTTATTTTAAATGCACTTGAAGTCTTATCTCTGATGTATCTTAAAAAACTGTATGTTGGGATAGATTTTATGAAGGTATGTCTCTGTATTGCTCAATTCTGTACTGGAAAAGAGCTAAATGCTGGCAGGATCTTGGCATTGTTATTTCTATGGCATGTCACCAGCACCAGCCTCAGGTTTTGCAAATATTCATTTTTTTTCTCACTAGGCTAGAGCCAATCTAGTATTGTATCTGATTGGCTATAATAAAGATCTGATGGCCAATAGCTGGGCAGGAAGTGGAGAGCAGAACTTCCAAGACAGAGAGGCAGGTTGGAGGGAGAGTAATTGAAATGACTTGGAGAAGAAATGAGATATGGGAGATTCATTAGCAGACATGGAGGCAAAAGAACTGACCATAGCAGAGCAGAGAGGTAGAGCTAGCCGTGAGGCTGGACAGAATGCCAGGGTTAGTTGGGTTAAGGTAGATAGTTGACTGGAGACTGCTCTGGCTAAAAGGCCTCAACACTGAAATATTAAAAAGCCTCTGTTTCATTATTTGTATTGCTGGCAGGTCTGAAAGTCCTGCTATAATTATAAAAGTGTCAACTGCATAAACCATAGGCACTGGTGCTTACAGACAGTTAATGTTCCGCAGCAGTCTATAGACTATATCAGTAGCTCCAAGAATGGAGGGAAGCAGGAAGTGAGGGGAATGTGAATAGCAATGGCATAGTGTTTTTCTCTTGAGATATATTATTCTGGGAACAAAACAAGTACACTTTCAACAGTTACACAGATTATTTCAAATGATATTTGTGTTCCAGACATAAGTGTTCATGGTTACTATGATTCTGTTTTACACACGTGTCTATCTGGCAGGTTGGCAGGAGGCTTAGAAGTAGTATTCTTCCTATGTTATCAGAAACTCCCTTTCTTTCCTTTCCCCAGCCAACAGCTACTCTCCCACAAGTCAACTGCTAGCAAGGAGGGGCATGTACTTTATTTGGTAGATATCATTTCTGGCACCCAAGGATTAGTCCATTCTTGCTAAAATTCTCTACCAGAAGTCAAATCTTCTGTTTTTATTTCTATTGCCCAATTATTATCTTGATATATATATATATATATATATATATATATATATATATAAAATACAGTATTATTTCATTGAGAATTTGATGAATACAGTGTACTTTGATCACATTCATTTCCTGCCATTCCTTCTAACTCCTCTGAGGTGAACCTTCTAACTTTATTACTTTTTTTACTTATAGCCCACTGAGTCTAAATTTTGATGCTCATTTATTCTTGGCCATCCTCTGATGTCTCTTCTTAGATGCCCAATAGATACATCAAATGTAAATATCAAAGACAACCTTCTTGCTACCTCCAGCCACTTCCCAACTTAAGAGATAAGAAGCATCCTTCAGACTGCTAAACTCTACATCCTGGAGTCATTTTGACTCCTTTACACTATTTTTCTGATTCAGCACTACTCCCTTCTGTACATTCAGAGCATCTTTAGAATCCAATTTGTCCTTATTCTGCTTCATGCTCTCACCTATTTATACCACGTTCATCTCATATTTTGTTCACTGTAAGAGTTTCTTTGTGTTTGTTTTAGGGTTTTGTGTTTGTTTTTCTTTTTCCTCAGTATGATTTTAATTATATTTATTTTAAATTTTGATAATGTCATTTGTGAGTGCTATATTTATATTATTTCCACCCTATCCTTTCCCCATTCAATTCCTCCCATGTCCTCTCAGATTTATTACATCTTCTTGAATTATTATTGTTATATGGTTATATGCATATATTTTATAGACACACATACATACATGTGATCAACCCTAAATGGACTCTGTGGTTGTGTGTGTGTGTGTGTGTGTGTGTGTGTGTGTGTGTGTGCGCTATGATTGACCAGTTGGGACAGCCCTATCAGGGACTTATCCCTGGAGAAGCCTGATGTTCCCTCTTTTAGTAGTCTTGTTTGTAGCTCTTCATTTGGAGATGTATCTGTGTCAGGTTTCCCTCATTGTCATTGGGATCTCAACTAGTGTTGTCAGTGTGGCCGTTTTGGTTAGGCAGTCACTTGGTTAAGATTTCATGAATATACCCCTAATTAAAGAATCTTCTTTTTATAGAAAAGTGAGACCATCACAGACATATTCAACTCATCCAAATACAGAGAAGCACTGTCTATGGGGTGCCCATCCCCAGTGGATAAGACCTTCAACACAACCTCTACTCCTAATGCTCAGGGAAATTCAAGGAAAGGGAACAAAAATATTATGAAATCCAGAGCACCGGGATGGGTATAGGAGTGTTTCTGTTATGCCTTTGATACTTCCCATATCCCAATGTTCAATAAAGGTTGTTATCCAGGTCAAATCCTGGCAATATGTTCCCCTTTCAGAGTTAAGGTCAAAATCATCTAAGTGGTCTCTCAAGACATGACATCAACAGGCCCCATTTTCCTCCTTGCCTGCCCTTGATTCTGTGGTCCAGTTATTCTGGCTCATTGTTGATTCTCATCCAGAGACCTACTTTTGCCTTGTCTTTGGCATCATCTGATTCCACTGACAAGAAGGTTCTTTTCCAAATACCAAAAACAATTTCTGTCCACCTTAAAAATATCTCACTTAAACCTGTAGTATGAATAAGACTCTTTGACTAACATTAAAGTAGGAAGTCTAGAACTCTTAACACCTCTCTCTACCTTCTTTTCCTATGGCACTGATCACTGCACATGTGGAAAAAATTCCCAATTTTCACTCAGGGGATTACTTTTAAGGCCATTTAAAGATAACAAAACCCAGGCTTTCACAAATCCTTTTCATAAAATGGCACAATATGTGTATGTAACTCATGCACATCTTCTACATACTTTAAATCATCGCTAGAATATTTATAATGTATATACAGTGTAAATGCTATGTAAGCGGTCATGACTCTATCTCATTTAGGAAATAATGACAAGGAAAACTAGTAAATCCATGTTAAGTTCAGAGATAATTTTATGTATCTATTTGTTGAAGAGTTTGTTGAAACCCTGGATGCAGAGAACGAATGTCCTTATTTATTGCATCTGTTATTTATTATCTGTCTCACTGTCTTCAGGGCCTTAGTTTCCAAAGCACCCTAGGATTATTGAAAATTTCTACTACTTTTTTTATTTTGCTCCAATGTTTGATTATTAAAAGATTTTTAAGTTCTTAAGCTTCTTCTTTAAGAGATGAGTTTAAAAAGTACTTCTAAAGCATTGAAATGAAACCCATCTTGGCTCAGAACTTATTTAAAACACAAAAATTAACTCCTGTGCAAACACCTGGTACAGAGAGCAAGATTTGATAACACTCATATGTTTGTAACCTGTCCTTATATTTTGAGAATCAAAGTGGGGCACTTTTATCCTGATTTAACTGCAAATAGAGCTATTGTTGCTACTAGAGATGAAATAGCAGGTATCCATTCTGCTTCCCAGAGTGATTCATACTGCAGAAGGGTAATGGCAGCATTACCTAAGGAGATGTGTATTGGATCAGAGAGCCCAACGAGAAATCTCTTTCTATTTTGATTTAAGATCCTGAACAACAAAGTCCATGAAGCTCCCAGTATCCTAGGACACAGGTCTAGTGTTTTCCACCTTGTTTGAATTTAGGCAACACAGACAGCTGGACTCAGTCCTGTTGTTAGGAACATCCCTATGAAAGTACCCCATCATTACTCATGATATAACTGGTATTTGCAGAGAAGTAGGCCAACTAGCTTTCAGTCTGATATATTTTTAGTGGGTGAGAAAGAAAAAAAATATCTGGAAGCAAGAAACAGAAAACAAAGATAAACATAGAAACAGTGTAGACAAATATTGAAATTACAAAATGCAGAGGGGACAATTTTATCCTTCTATACTCAGTCATTAGGATTAGGTAGGTCTTCAAATGCTGCCATGTCATCTGCACTGACCATCTAACATGGAGCAGAGCTAACGGCTCACAAATTCCATATGTCTTTATTCAAAATGGTAGTTGACTTGAAAGTAGCTCTAGCGCCTTGTGCTTCTTAGTTAAAAGAGCAATACACAAGGAGTCATTTCCACATAATACACTTTGTGACTTTGGAATGAATATTATATTGGCACAGCAGTCATTATTATGTACAAGAAGGACTACAGTTGCTTATACTCTGGAATCAGCATGTTCCTACCATGAGCTGAATGGAAGACTTGAGACAAATTATGTCACCAGTAATTTCTTCAAATATAAATGAGAATAATTGGTGAACCTGTTCCAAGAGCATGTGAGAACTAAGAAAAAAAGGACAGCAACAGAAACCACAAAGGCCCTTGCCAGCATTATAATATGAAGTTCTTGTTGTTATGACTCTTATTTTACTGGTAGACTAGTTATTGTGAGTTTCACCTGTGAATTAGGTCTTGCCTTTCTGTATACCTTTAACATGAAATTCTTTTCCTTGTTTCCTATACATTATGGACAAGGTTAACTGTTTCCTCCCATGACTTTAGTGACAATTAATTTTGTAGGGGAGTCCAAGAGCAACTTGGCAGGGGATGAGTTTATTAAAATTTACATATTAGAGTCTATCTTTGAGGGAAGCCAAGGCAAGAGCTTAAACCAGAAACCATGGAGAAATGCTGCTTGTTGGCTTGCTCACATTCAGCATCTTTTTTTATACAGCCCAGGCCAGGCTGACCAGCCCTCTTACATCAATTAGTAATCAAGCGAAGCCCCACAGGCATATTCACAGACCAAGCTTATAAAGGCAGCTTCAATTGAGAGTTCTTTCCCCAAGGTGTGCCAAGTTAACAATCAAGATTGGCCATGGTGGTTAGCAGGGATTTTGAGCGCTGATAACGTTAGCAAATATGAAATTTGGGTTCATGTCTATGAGAAGGTGTTAGTTAGGTTCACCTCTTTCTAACACTGTTCTGAGTTATATAGACAAAAGATATTCAAAAGGTGTCTCAAGTTACGAATACCTGAAGAGATAATAAAAAGACCTTTAGAAACACTTTCACCTGCTTTGGGAACAGACCAATTTCTTATGGACTCATTTCTCTCTCTGTATATCTTTCCTGACCTTGTACATGGTCTTTATTGCCATATAAAAAGAATCACCCAAATTAGTAACTTAAGGGAACGAGCTTTTATGAACTCAGACCGAGTCAAACATCTGACATCAGCTTGGCTAAGTGGTTGTGCATCATTCTTTCCCTGTAGATACAGCCATGGCCTGGGCTGCAGTCATCCAGTGACTTGACTAGGTTGCAGGATCCTGTCCAAAGTCATTCATGTGCATACTGGTAGAGGGCTCTATTTCTTTACTCACTGAACCTCTGCATAACCTGTAAACTGGTTTTTGCCCAGAGAGGGTGATTGGAGAGAGGTTTAAAGAGAGCCTAAGATGTAAGCCATTCTACCATTATCACCTGATTTGTGAATAGGACATATCCTGCTGGCCAAATATGATTCCCTAAGCAGTACAAGAGAAGACTAGAAGATTATGTCATCCTAGATGTAGGGATTGTTGGGGAACATCTTGGAAGCTTGGTTACCACAGCCATGTTTAACTTTTGGAGCAAGAATTTATGTGTCTGTTTTATGTAAGAGGCTTATAGCCATAGAACAGTCTAGATTAAAAATAACATGATAAAACTTATAAGCAGTGCCATGTATTCTTCCTTAAATATGGTAACTTGTATACACATAACATTATTTAATGGCCATATGCCCACATTTATTAGAAATATGGAATCTTAATCCTTCACTAACTGAGTGAGTATCCTCATCTTAACCAGATATACTGAAAATTAGCATATAGCATTTAAAAAGCACTGGACTCAGTAGATAATTTTTTAAATGAAAATAAAATCTTCTCATACAATATATTGTGATTATAGTTTCTCCTTTCTCTATTCCTCCTAGTTCTTTCTCCCCTCTTCTCCTCTCCAGATCCACCCCCTATATGTCTCTCATAAGAAAAGAACAGGCTTCTAAGAGTTAACAGTCAAATGTAAGAAAATAAAATATATTAAGATGAAGCATATATATTGAAGTTGGTCACAGCAACTCAACAGGGGGAAAGGAATCCCAAGAGTAGGCAAGAGTCAGAGACCCACTCCTTCTCAGTCAGGAGGTCCATAAATATACTAGGCTAATAGCTGTAGTATATACACAGATGACCTGTTGTAGTTCTATGTAATCTCTGTGCTTGCTGTTTCAGTCTCTGTGAGCTCATATGTACCTTGCTTAGTTGATTCAGAGGCCATATTTACCTGGTGACCCATATCCCCTCTGACTCCTATAATCTTTCCACCTTCTCTTCTACAGGATTCCCTGGGGTGTGAATTGAGGAATTGGATAAAGAGCTTCACATAGGGTCTGGTTGTTGGTCTCCACATCTGTTCCTATCTGTTGCTGAATCAGTCATGTTTGATTTTACTATGTAGTCTCTGGTTCTTGGTTACCTAAGCAATGTCAGATATGAATCCAAATTTCTTAAAAAGATGCTCTGAAGTTGATATGATGATTCATTTATTGAGTATGTGAGGTGAAACTGGAGGGTGAAATGAGAATGGTATTACCAAAATATTGACTCATAAGATTAATGTATCCTAAAAATTAATAACAGAATAACTAATATTACACATTAATGTTTGATACTTAAATTCCCAAAATGAGGCACTTTTCAGACCCCTTTCTAAATTCTTTTTATGCCCCACTCTCATAAAACATAGTCTGGCCTTCCAGAATGTACAAGTCAAACCAAATGCTTTACGTTACTCGAAAGAAACTAAATGGAGTCATGTAGTGACATTTCAAAAGCCATGTTCTGAGATAAAGTTTGTTTTTACTGATGGCAGATGGTAAGAAACTTCCAAAGGACACAGTTGGCTCCAGGAAAAAGAAATAGTTTGAAATCTTCAACTAGTATTAGCAAAATGTCATCAAGAACTTTTCTCCCACTTGCTTGAAACAAACACAGACACCGCTGCATAGAGAGAAAGCCTTGCACAAACCCCAGCCATATGTTTGAAATGATTCCATTTTCATAAGACAGCTTGAGTTTCACAAAGACAAAACTCAGACTAATTTGTTTCGTGGTATTAATGAATTTGTATTGGTCATGTTGGCCTGAAGGTTGAGATGCCCACCCACTCTTTCATTTTAAAAGGACAGATCCTAAAAAAGGCAACTTTGAAGTATAGTCAATTTCACAGCCTGTAGCCTATTAAACAAATGATTAAAATGTGTTTCTCTAATTACAAAAACAATACAAACTCAGTATAAAACATGTAAGAAACAGAAAAACCCATGACAAAAACAAAATCCTTTTGAATCCCACTGAAAACTAAGTATTACAAAATAGCCTCTATTAATATTTTGTCCTATTTCCCACCAGTCACTTCCTGTCGTGTCCTTCATGTGCTTGAGATATGTGCTACAGCAACAGATGATGCACGCCATGCAGGAAGAGTATTCTCAGGACTCCTGCTGTAAGGGGAAAACCCCACAAAGGCTGAAACTCGAGAATGTCTGGGGGCTGTTTTACTATTTATCTACCATTGAGCTACCCACTCAGTATTTCCAACCATCCCCACTCTCAAAACAGATTAGAATATTTTATCACCTCGAAAAGAACCACTGTTCTTCTGAGCTGATATTCTCTGTGATTTCCTATTCTAGTCTGTAGCAACCACTACCCTATACTCTGTATAAATTTGCCTATTCTAAACATTTCATGTAAAAAATTACCATATGATGGGTTTAGTTATCACTCTGCATGCACGTGTGTGTGTGTGTGTGTGTGCACATGCATGCACACACACACACACACAGACAGAGAGAGAGAGAGAGAGAGAGAGACAGAGAGAGAGACAGACAGTGAGATGCCCTGCTTCCTCTATTTTAAATCCCATATTTCATTCCTTAATACATCAGCACTTTTAAAAAAAATCCAATGAGTTTCTTAATATTGCCTACATGAACATGGGTGTAGACTTTAGGGACCTCATGCCTTTAAAAAAAAAAAAAGACTATCTCTTCTCCAGCATCCGTCATTTTTCAATAGCTCTTCAGTTAGGGGTGGAGCTTCACAAGCTCCTCCTCTCATCCATGCTGAGGTTTGGGCTGGTTTGCTCTTGTTTAAATCTTATGTAGCAAGTCACAGCTGTTGTGAGTTCCTGTGTGTAACTGCACTGTCATGTCTAATGAAGACTATTTCACTGCAGAAATCTACAATCCATGGCCCTTAAATCATTTGCACTCCCACGTTCTCTATAATTCCTGAGCCTTGATGGAAATGAGCATGGTATAAGTGTCATCTTTATGCCTGGATACTTTATAGCCTTTTGCCAAATTTAGGTGTATATTTTAATTGTCATCTTTTGCAAAAAGAGGTTTCTTTGATGAGAGTTGAAAGATACACTAATCTATGGGTATAGAGATAAAAATTTAGAAAACACTTTATTCCTCTCTCTACTTAGCAAAATAGTAAGTTCCTAGGGCATATGACCTGACCAGTAATAAGCTTTGGATCAGTAGTAGTGCCAGGTATGAATTGCAGAGAAGTCTTTCAATATTCTCCTGAAGTGTTTGGTTACCCTTATAATGTTTATGACTCTATTGCACCAGTGGGCATATCTTACCAAGCCAATCATTATTGTAATTTTGAGTATCTATAACAGGTAAGTCAGACAGTTGATTATTTTTCTCTCTTGATAGCTTTTGTAGAGACTTCCAACACTATGAAATGTAGGTAGTAGGCTTAATATTCTAGGTGGGTACCAGCTCGGTTTTTCCATGATCTGTATTTTAAATATGTGGTATCTTGAGTAGTAGGGTCTTCCCATCAATGTCTGGAGGGTAACCTGTTTGAAACAGGATTTATCACTGCCGTGGAGCTCTCTGATGTGGATATATGGAGAGTGGAATTGTGCTCCAAGGATTGGGGTTAGAGACATATCAAGTGTACTTGTCTTCTTATGTGGTTTTTAGAGATATGAATTCAGGTTTTCAAACTTGTTAAGAAAGGATTTTATGAACTGAGCTATATGTTCCAACCCCTTGGTGCTTTCACTCATGAGAATGTTTGCAAGGTTCATCTTTGTTTTAGCTTGAATCAATATGAGACTTCATTTTATGATTGAATAATGTATCATGGTATATGCACACAAAACCGTGTACCCACTCATCAGTTCATAGCCATATAGGTTATTTATACTTTTGTGTCTCTACCAATAATAGTATTGTAACCATTAATCTACAAAGTGTTGTTTGGTTTGGTTTTAGTTTTTTAAAGACAATGTCTTATTGTTTAGCTCAGGCTAACCTTAACTCAAGATCATCCTGCATCTACTCCCAAGAGATGAGGTTACAGGATTTTGCAACAGCTGGTCATATATTCTTTGAAATGAGTATAGTATATCAGTGATTTATTATTATTATTATTATTATTATTATTATATTGTTATTGTTATTATTATTTAAGTGGAAAGGCTTTGTTACACTAAATGCCATGCTTCTCAAGGCTTCATATTTTTTAAAAAGTGGCAATGTATATCCTAGAATATTCTTTCCAAACACCTTTCCTATAAGCATCCAGTTATTTTCAGATTGGTTTCTAGAGTTGCCTTCCTCCTAGACATCCTTCTACAGGGCCACACTTAGGGCTCAGTACTTTTTCACATGCTTCTGAAGCCCCCTTTGCATGGCCTTTACTGCAGCCATCTGCTTACTTGTCTTTTTCCAACTTCCTTTGCATTTTCCACTCATAGCAGAGTGTCTACCACTGCATGCAATAAACAAATTTAAACCTTGTTTCAAACTATTGGGAATAAACCAATGGATGCCATTTTGTACGCATGGGAACAACAGCTATTTAATTTGAAATATATTTATGTTACTTTAGAAATCACAAAGCAATGGTTGTCGTGTGCATTAGCATAGAAATGGAAGAAGGCTGGGTAAGCTCATAATTTAGGGCAACTCTGAACACTGAGTGGTTACTTAAACAACTCTATGCATCTTAATTAGTTATCTTTGAATCTTTGATAAACATGTCTCTGCTTGTGAGTCTAGATGCTAACACTGTTGAAAATGAAGATTGCAACAAATAGTTACAGTGTGAGAAGATAGAAGGAGTTCCCTACACAAGTTATTTCATCTGAAACACTGCACTGGCTGCCAACCTGGGTGGGGAAGGAGTAACAAGGGAGATCTTCCAATCCCAAGTCTGTCTAGCTCTGACACAGCCAGCATAAAGTCATGTGGGATTTGTAAAGATGGTCCTTGAATTGTAATTGTATGTGATCCATGGCACAGCCATGAGGAGTTTCCATAGGGCAGAGTAAGCAAATGAAAGCATGTGGCAGCTACCAGTCTATTTAAAAGGCTGAGGAAGGATTGCTGTCTGCTAGCAGGGAAGAAATGGGTGAGAAAGACATTTTCTTTCACAGCCAAAATGCCTTTTGTGATTCAGTATCTACACTGCCAGATTTATTGTACCACACAACATCCAGAGACATCATTTTCTGATGTAATAGTCATGTAAAATGGGTGTGGGTATGGGTGTTTGTAAATGCAGTGGATTTGGGGGGAATTAAAGGAAATTTTAAATAAATGGAGTGTGTGGGTATATTGCACAGTCACATGTATGTTTGTACACACAAACATGTGTGCACATGTGCACACATACTCATGAACACACATGTGCACACACATTCACCAGGAGAATATAAACATCTTCCACAGGGCCAAAATATTTCTCTAGCTTGGTGGGCTTGAAAAGTGACACATGCAATTGAGACGCTTGGCAAGCTGATGTGGAAAGCTTTCCCATTTTGTCATCCTTGTTTTAAGGAGTCTTCATTGTCAGCACAGAGAAGGTTAGTGACCTCAGAACTGGGTGGGGAGAGAGAAGAGATGTGTATCAGTTTGGCGGCCCACCGATATTGAGAAATGATCACTAGGCAACTAGCCATGGCCCTGCAGTCCTGTTTAAGGCCACCAGCAGTGTTGACTTTCATTTCGTTTGGCCATAGCGAGTCCTCTATATGCTCTCTCATGTGACTGCCCATGGGGTGGTCATGCTGCAGGTTAAGATGGAGCTTTTGCCTTTTAAATTGTGCACTTGCAAATAAATGAGAATGATTGTCAACTTGACTTAGTTTAGAATCACCATGAACACACTCTTCTCAGAGTGTTTATTTGGGTGCTTTGAGAAATATTTCACTGAGCAGAAAAGACTCATTGTGAATTTGGGCATCAGTACCCTCTGGGCTGGGTCCCAGACTTAATTAAAGAGAGAAAGCCAGCTGAGAACTCATTCCCTGCTCCCTAACAGCACACACAACATGACCAGCTGCCCCAACCTCCAATAGCCATGCCTTTTTTTTTTTTTTTACCATAATAGGCTCTATCATTTAATTGTAAACCAAAATAAGCCCTTCCTTAAGTGGCCTTTGTCAAGTCTTTTGTCACAGCCATGAGAAAAGGAACTAATGAAGTAATAATCATTTGTGTATCTTTTATTCAAAGGTGGTAGGTTGCCTAATGGCTGCTCTGCTGACTTTTATGGCTGGCTACATAAAGTTTTCAAGTGCTTTCTATTACACTGTCACCAGAGTGTTTTAAGAAGAAACACATCTGGGGATACACAGCCTCTAATCCAGGAGAGGCTCAGGAAGAATTACACTAGATTATAGTTTTCCTGGGATATGATAATAGAAAATCAGAAAACTGTAATGTTTTCTTTTGAACTCAGTGGATTGTAAAGGAGATGAGTTTTGCATTTGTACAGATAACACAAATGCTATTATTTCAGACCAGGAATAAGCAGCAAGTTGTTGAAAGTGAATTAAGGCATTAAGCATGGCATGGAATGGAATGGAGGATCCCTGGGGTTCCAGTGCTTCAACTCTCTCCTTTTCTTGCTTTCTATTCCCCATCTTCTCTCCTTTTCATCGCAGCTTTTCTTCACTGTTTCCCCACAATCTTCTTCCCAACGTCCCTCTTCCTTATGTTGTCCAAAAAATAAAGCAGGTAGTTAGTTGGTCTGGAAGACAGAACCCTTACAAATAACATGCAGGAACTCAAGAGGCTTGAGTGGATAGTATCTGAGGAAGAGCATGCTGGAGGAGAGTTTCCTTCAAGAAAGAAAGAATTATGTTCTGGATGCATTTATAATAAAAACATAGAGACAACCTATAAAATTTTCTATAAACCATGCCAGGATACATTAATATTGTAAGTATGTCTCTCTCCTGTTTTTACTAAATATTTCAAAGGGATTTCTCATTTTAATAACACATTATTTTACCAGTGGCCGACTCTGTTTCATATCTATGTCTAGTGAAGAATAAACTTTGGTCAGCTTAGCATAATATTATGATTAAAAGAGACAAAAGGCCCACCTGCTAAATATATCTTTTCCTTGGAACATAGTTCTTACTGGTGTTAAATGATGAAATCCTAAAGGCTTCTCTGAACGCCGAAATTCATATCAGGAATGCATATTGTATGACTGAGATTCAGAATTGTAGCCTATTGGAGTTTACAAAGAATTTATAAGGATATTTGTGCTATATTCCTTTTAAAGACAAGTCCTTTGTAGTCCAAAGGAGAACAATTGTTTTTTCCAGATCATATGGTTTATTGGTGTCCACCTGAATCTCGACGCAATTTTCCTGACAGAATTAAAAGTATCCCAGAGAACTGATGCTGTTACCTCAATGGTCTCCTCATTGTGTTTGCAACCTCAATTCTTTTAGTGGGTCTGATCTCTTTATTGTGTCAATTCACAGGTGATATGTAAACCTATTTGTAATAAGTCAGGAGAATACACAACCTTTTAAAATAACTCTGTTTTATTAATTTAATAGTAAGATAATTGGATAATGTGGACCTAACTTTATAGATCGATAAGTTTATTGATGAATGTACTGTTAGGCCCACCACCTCTTTGCCCCAGTCAGTTGCAGATTTCCATTCATTTTCATAGCCATCTAGCCATCTCTCCTGTCCTTCCCCCTACTTGATTCTGAATGCCCCCCCCATTCCCCATCTCATCCACCTCCCTCCCACTTCCTTCCCTCTATCTGCCGCTTATGACAATTTTATTCCCCATTATAAGTGAGATTCGAGCTTTCTCACTTGGGCCTTCCTTCTTGTTTAGCTTCTTCGGGTCTGTGGAGTATAACAAGGTACCTCTATTTTATGGCTAATATCCACTTATAAGTGAATACATACAATGTATGTCCTTTTGGGACTCGGTTACCTCACTCAGGAAGATATTCTCAAATTCCATACATTTACTTGCAAAATTTATCATATCTTGGTTTTTAATAGTATTAAATTGTATAGATGTACCACATTTTCTTTATCCATTCTTCAGTTGAGGGACATCTAGGTTGTTTCCAGTTTCTGGCTGTTATGAATAAAGCTACTATGAACATAGTTGAGCAGGTGTCCTTGTGAGATGTTGGAGCATCTTTTGGGTATATACCCAGGAGTAGAATACCTGGATCTTGAGGTAAAATTATTCCTAGTTTTTTTTTTTAGAAAATGCCTAGGAAGTGCTTAGCCTTGCAGAGACTTTAAGGTCCAGGTTGTAGGAAGTGGAATACCCAGGGGGCCCCCAGCCCACTCAGAGGAGGAGGGAAGGGAGTAGGAGAAGTATTGAAGAAGTGATTGACCCAGAAGGGAAGCAGTGAGCAGGATGTAAATTAATTAATTTACAAAACCCAAAGTTACACCAAAATGGGAATTTTGTCCTTGAATACCATCTTACATAAGGCTGACATTGCCAAGAACTATGACTAGACTTACTGAGATGTAGGTCCCGTGGGTATTGGGATACCTGAAGCAAGGATGTGGTCTCTGTTATGGACTTCTTAGAGGTCTGTCTTATGTAAGGGATATGTAGGGCGGCTCAGTGGGCTCAATAAAAATGAGGTGGGAAGTCCTTGTACCAACTTTCACCTTGAGATTCCAGCACCACTGTTGTTGAAGCTGACTCTCCTAGTCTCCCACAGACCTGAGATACCTCTCATCTTTTCTGATGCTTTAATGGATGGTCTTAGATGTGGCTATACTGTAGAGCAACTGTTACCTTTCTCATATTCCCCATCATTTTTCTGAAGAGCTGTGTGTGCATGCATGTGTGTACATCCGTGTGTATGAATGAAAGTGCATGCATGCCAGACTGCATGTGGAGGTCAAGGAACAACTCCTGATGTCAGTCTTTACTTTACATGTTGTTTGGCATAGATCTCCTATTGTCTCTCTGCTACTTATGTTGTGCTAGCTGGTCTGTAATCTTGCAAGGATTCTCCTGTGTCTACATCTGTCTCCCTGGAGGATTGCTGGGATTGCAAACCCATGTTCTACACTAAGTCAATGAGTTGAAGTAGAAGGAGCCATTGAGTAGGGTTTCAAGAGTCATGGATTACCCAGCAAGTGACTGTTTATGAATGATATTGAGGATATCTCTTTATCTATGAAAAAGACTAGGTGGCAATAGATGAACTGAATAACAGCCAGCCAGAATGGTTTCTTTGGGAAGAAACTGATGTGTACATCACTACAATTCAGTTTTTTAACATCAGCTATCATTCTAGTATCTGTGTGATTACTTCTGTCACTCAATCTCAGATTTCTGTATACTGTATACTAAGGATTGGTTATATTTCCTATATGACTGTCTAACACTGAAAAGAAATTGCCAGCAAAGAGGCCCCTCTATTTTACTACTCTTTCCACAAGTTCATATCTGTATGTATGTGTGTGTTAAGTTATATGCAATAAAAAGTTTGTCATTTTAATGGTTTAAGTACATAATTCTATTGTCATTAATTTTCTCTACATTTTGCACAGTTTTCCCTATTTCCCCATTTCCAAACCTTCCCATCATCAAAATAGAAGTTTCCTTAATTAAACAATGCCCATGCCTTTGTCTATTGCCAGCTGTCATGCTAATATTGAGAAAGCCAGAGCTAAATGGGCTCTTAGAGATCATATGATGAAATCTATATATATAAATGTTAAATACAGCAACTAACCCCTAGATAGACTATCACGTGTAACATACCAGGAATTCTGTACTGACCTCTAGATGTGTGTGTGTGTGTGTCTGTGTGTGTGTGTGTGTGTATGTGTGTCTGTGTATGTGTGTGTGTGTGTGTATATGTGGACATACATACACAATATTTTTACATGATTCTTCATCTCTTTTCCAACTTACATATTGCTTTTTATTTTATCTTTCTAATATATTCTCATGTATTTAGAATATTGGAGATCTCTCAATGAACCATGAGCTCTCCATTTTGGTTACACTATCTGAACAATGGAAACATAGATCTACCTCTCCCCCACCCCTCCAGCACTAGAGTGACAGGTAAGACAGGCACTGCTGTGCACTGCCTTTACACGGGTGCTGAAGATCTGAACTCTGAACCTCACAGTTGCTCAACAAACCATTGATTTTTCTTCCTACTGAGTTATCTTCCTAGATCTGGAAAAGTTGTTTTTAATTCTGGTTATGTATTAAAAAAAAGAATAAGTGCTATTAAAAATCACTTTATCTGCTGCTATTTTGGTTTGGCTCATTGGGAAAGAGATCCAGTTTAATGTAATTTACAAAACTTAATTAAGCCAGTAATTAGTGTAGTCTACATTCAAACATATGTCACTGTGATTTGAACATGCTGTGAACTCACCAACCCAAGATCATCGGTGAATCTTTTCCTAAAAGTAGGTGATGATTATGGGAAACCTACATATTCTTTTTTTTTTAAAGGTAAAGGAAAATTTTAGGAGATAGGTGACTCTGCCCAACTAGAATTAGAATGATGACACTAGTCATGATGTAGCATTATATCCTTGGATTTGATTTAACAAATGAATAACTTCTTATCTATCAATGAAATGTGAAAAGGGAGGTATGTGGGGAACTATTTTGGGAAGGTAGAATAACTACAACAATGGTGTGTTGTAGCCTAGGAATGAAAATGAACGTGTAATGCTTTAGGTAACATACATTTGTAAGCTATTATTTCAAATACTCTCCCATTAAACTCTACTAACTTGGAATGGCGAAGTCTGGCCATTTACTGGTAACTTCACATATGGAAGTGGGTAGAACTATGTACTGAAAAGTTTTAGAGTTAAGCCTTGTGGATATTGAACAAAAGAGCTGTCAAGGGACATTCTATTACCTGCTTGGACTTCTGCAGAAGGAGGCTTGTTATTGGCACATTTCTTTGGTACCACTGACTGACAATACCATCAACCTGACATTTTAGGAGTGTATGACGCCTTAAGAGTGTAGCTGTTATGCTGTTTTGATTGAAACTTCAATTCTGGTTATTGGCAAATATAAGTATGTGGGCAGAGCGTGGGTGGTTCTGCTGCCGGAAGGAGGCCTAGCACAGTGTCCCTAAAGATCCTATAAAAAAGGGCAGTTATGCATTCTACTGAGAAGAGTTGAATGGCAATAATTCTGGTGTTTGACATTTCCAAGGGTTGTTCATTATGGTTGAGGATGAACTTAAGCATATATTAGTACCAAAGTACAGTTCTATGAATGTACCCCAAACTTGCCAGTGCATGTGTGTGTGTGAGGGGATGTTTTCCTACAAACAACTATAGATTTGCTATTCATTACAGAACACAGGGAAGCATTCCATGGAGAAATGAAAACCAGGCATCTGATATGATATTCTGATCATCAAAATAGAAAAAAGAGTGGTAGGCTTTGTTGTGTAGGCAGATGTTTCTTTTAGCAATGATGTCAGCCAGTGTTGAAGACTTGTTGAGGATCACCAAGAGATATATGGAGCATGCCACAATCATAGGGGCTACAACTATAATGGACATAGGTCAACATAAAATCACAATGAGCCTCTCTTTAGGGAGTTAGACTGAGCTTTTCACTTAGGGAAAAGCAATGATTCCAGAGGATACTGTGCAGTCTGTCCTGCCCTCTTCTCATTGTTGGGAGCATTTGGTTCCAACTGCCGCAATTCTGTCCCTCTTTACTGTCTAGCTAAAAGAAATATTTCAGTGTTGTTAACTCTAGATGTCTGTCTCATAGTTCCTATGCATATATAACTCTAGAATTTTCTCTAGTTAAATATGGAATATAAAATGTTACAATAGGCAAATGAGTGGTAATAATTGGGTTCTCCATACAGTAGACATGGAGATCCAGCTGTAGAGGGTAAACAAATTCTAAATCAGCCTCCAGCAAAAGTTATGAAAATACTGGAGGAAAAACTCTTATAGAATATGAACACAGAGGCTCAAAGTTGTGCAATCCTGTAAACAATATTTATCATGAATTTATGACTGCAAGGAAAGAGGGCATATCCCTCTAGTCACAAGTAGGGAGCCACCATATCTAGTTCCTTAGCAAACAAAGAACACAGAGCTTAGATTTTCTCTCATTTTATTGGGTGGGAGATTGAATTTAGGACCTGGCACATTCTGGGCAATTATTCTACCATTGAGCTAAATATTGAGTTTTAGAGCCTCTAAATATATTTATATGTAGTATGTATGGAGTGTGTATCATATACATCATAAGTATACACATTATTCATATATGTATCATAATACATCATATACACACACACACGCTACATCTAATGAAACTTCTGAGAACTGCTCTTCTGCCAACCACAGAAAAGACTGAGATACTTAGGAAAAGATGACCTGGTGACATCTAACAAGAGAAGGATTTTTTTCTCCACTAGATAAGTACATTCCTCAAAGGGGGGATTGTTTTGCTATGAATTAGGAAAGGTAAAGCATTAGAAAGTATTCACCAGGCTTATCCACTCAGATGCCCATGATATACTGTTTGCTTCACTCAAGGCTTGAGATGCTGTCTTCCCAAAAAGGACCAGTTTGCTCTCAGAATCATAGTGAATCAGTACCCAGTACTGTACTAGGGAATTTATATAAGGTCCCTCACTCATTCCTCTCTATACTTCTTGAGATAAAGAAGAGTTCTCTCACCTAAAACAAGGAATCCAAGGTGAGGATTTGTTTATTTATTTCCCCCAGGATAATATATCTAGAATATGCAGTCAAGGTTCATACCCTCTCATTCTGTAATCCATGGTCCTCAGTGCCTTCAAGAACACTAGAAAAACTGAATAAGCTAAGCTGTGGAGTGTTTCCAAAATCAGTTATATAGCCAAATTATTTGAGGAGCTCATTCAAAATAATTATCCCCAACAAATGCTTTAGAATGTCTAAGAATGTCAGAGGTGTGCCTTGAGAGTCATTTTACTTTCTCCCAGATGATTGTAATACAGGCAGTCTATACAGAAATATATAGTAAATGCGAGCAGTTTACTAAACATCCTGACTTCATGATATATAGGTATTAAGACTATAAGAAAAAAACATCAAGGTATGCAAACAGTACCAGAATACACAGGGAACATGCTTCTATACAGAAGAAAGGTGAAACTCTATCATACCCATTGTGGAGCAAGAACGACAACCGCACAGGGAATGACAGTTGCATGGGAATTTGAATTGTTTCTGTAATACAAGGTAGGGATATGATTCCAAACAGAAGGACAGTGAAGGTCATGAAGCAAGAATGATGGGCAGAAGTTTATGTAACCCCTTGCAGTTTCAGTGCTGGAAATCATGTGAGTCATGGCAAGTACTGGGAACCTGCAGAGATAAGTAGCAAATGCTGGTATACTTAAAAGTCAGTGCAAAAAGCTGCATTTTGTAAACCATCACTGTAGTTGCTGTGTAAGGATGGCTTAAAAGAGGTGACAGTGGATGGAAGCACACTGTTAGGAGAGAGGAAGTACAGCTAAAGTGAAATAGTAGGATCGGACTAGGGGAGAGGTGCTGAACGGAAGAAAGGCCAGAAGAAAGGAGAGATTGGGGCAAAATTCCAGAGAGAACATCAATGGGAGATGATGGCAGGTGACACAGAGGGAAAGGTGGCACGTGGAAAGAGAAGAGGCAGCAAAGAGACTGGAATGTCTAGACTGGCTCATGCAATGTAGATGCTAATCACATATTCCAGTCCTATCTTACTGGTGTGTTTTCTTTAATTCAAAATTCAGAAAAAAATATCAGCTTGAAAATAAATGATACCTATGACTATTTTAAAATAACAATTTTAGAAAAGGAAGCATCATTTATGACTTTATTTAGCAAAATTGGGGATAGACTAAGCCTTGAGATTTTGATATTCATCTTTAGAAAACACATGAGGGTTGTTTTTTAAAAACATTAAAAATAATTCTGGTGCCCTAATATTATAAATTCTGACGCCATTAGTCCCAGTGCCCAAGTTGAAATCTCTTAGCACATATATCTTTCTAGAATTGCTTCCAGCCATAAAATGGTTGATGGAATTTTTAGGAAAACATTTTATGGCTCTGCAATGGATGAATTTTTCCAATGGGACTTGACTTGCATAATGACGTGGGGAGAAGGCTAAAACAATGTGTAAATTAAAACCTGTGGAAGAAAAATAATTACGCCTCAAATGCTGGGAAGCCTCTAGTGGTAGGGGCCTATATTCTGTTTCACTGTCTATCTAGCAATTAAAGTTATTTAATAACCAGAAATTTCACTGTAAAGCACTTTTTTCTTGGGATGCTAAGAGTTACATTGGTGGAGATCAACAACCATTGTAGATGTGAGAAGAGAAACATGCATTGGAGAAAATGCCCTTGACCTAAGCCTCATGGCTAGGAAGAGTATTCATCATGGCTAGGAAGAGTATTCATGGTGGGTAACAGATCTTTTAAGCAAGAATCACCTAGGGGACCAAGAACCAGGAGGCTCTAAGATGAAAAACCTTTGTGCATTTTGAGTTGCAGTAGGGTCAAGATTGAGATGCTATTACTTGTTGGTCACAAGCTCTTGAATTTAAACATTCTGAATGCCACTTTTAACTCCTGTAAGATAAAGACAATGAAATCTACTCATGGACTCATGGGAATATTGTGGAAGGTGTTAAATGAGATGGTATGTACCTAAACTACTTTGTAATTGCAAGGTATTGCATAATTGAGATTATTGCAGTTTTAGAATCCTCTTCAAATAAAACTAAATTTTGTTTCAGTTTTTAAATTAAATATGCTGTCTGGATCTCACAAGAGTTTTTGTTATACATTTCACTCCACAGCATTTCTTCTTTGCCCAAGTAGTAAGCAAATAAAGGTGTGAGGAAAGAGTATACTATGCTCAGGGAATAACAAGCTTGAGGTGACTTTAAGTTTTTGTCATTTAAATTTGAGAAATGACTGATTTGTGACCTTTAAGATGACTATCTCTGTAGTACATGGAACAGATGCTGTACCATGTTCAGCCCATGGTATATAAGCCATAAGTTTTTGCTAAGGTTGTTAGTAAAACTACATTTGAAAATGAGGGTCTTCATGTTATGACCATTGCAAAAAGCTAGATGGAGAAATGGTGCAAGGAGAAGACAAAGCATGCTGCATGTAGGGCTGTAAGAGAAAAGGAACAGAAGAGGAGTATGAGATTGTGCTGATTCAAGCACCCTCCTTGGTTCCTAGGAATACCACCAGACTCCCAGTGAGATTGCTTAGCTTCACGTGGATCTTGTATGAGGTGGTCAGAAAGTTCAGGCTTAGCTATAACACCATGCCACTGGCATATTACACTATAGCGCCAGAAGTCTCACTTATGTCCATGTCACTGTGAGAATTGTGGGTGTGCATGTGTGTGCAAAGACCAACACTCTTCTGAAGCCTGGTGTCTGCCAACAGGAATTAGCAGAAAGAAGAAAAAGGTCATCCTGGAAGTTGAAAGATTGTTTCCTCAGAACTTAGGGAATGATAAAATGACCTGTAAGATTTCTTCCTTTACCATTGCAGGGTATATTGATCAACTGCCCCATCCAGTGTTGGAAGGACAATCTTTTATTAGACAGTTTCTATTGTCACTGAGTTATAATGCTTTCCCCAAGTTTCAGTCTCAAGCCAGAAGAGGGCATACAAGAGTATAGGGTCATGGAAGGATGGCTTGGGTTTTGGTAGAAGCACTGGCTAGAAATAGCCCGGAGACCCAACAGGTGTCCATGCCTGCGAGGGACAGGTATCTATTTCACCAAGCTCCCAGAATCTAGGCTCCTGACACATGGTGAAGATCTCTATTTGATTTATGCCTATCAGTCACACAGGGTAATGCAGCCCCTCCCAAAGAGGTTTGTGTCACATAGCACAGGTAGAGGGTATGACTACAGGCCTCAGCCTCAAGAGATTTCCATATTAATGAGATACCTAAAGGCCAGAGGGCATAGACAATTACATACTCTTTTCCCAGTCCGTTCACCCTCCCTATTTAAGTCAGGTCTACCCTGACCTAAGTGGGAGTGCATCCAGATTCAACTACCATCTGTCATGAAAATAAAGCCTGTAAAAACCCACGGACTTCCTCGTGTCATTGAGGCCTGCCATGGAGTTCCGCAATGGAGGCCTGCCTCTTCCGGCAAGCTAGCCAAGCAGCAAGCAGCTGCCTTTCAATCAAGCGAGTAATAAAAGAATCCCTTTCCTATAGGGCACAGTAGGAGCTTCCATCTTCCCCCGCATTTCTCTAGGCATGCAGGCCAGTTCCACCCACATGCTCACAGTCTCTGTGCGCATGTCCCAGTGGTGTCTGGGAGACCCAAATAGAGACCGCCTGCCTGCTGCAACCATTCCGCAGCTTCTTTGCCTGGTGGTTGCCCTCTCTCCAGGTCCACTCAAGAGACCCTGCCCCCTGTGGAACTTCAGACTGAGTTGTCTCCCTGCCCGGGGGTGCCCCAGCAGCTTCTCACAGCCCAGTGCCCACCCAGTGCCCGCCTGGTGCCGTGGGGAAGCAACTCAGTCAAATTCCCATGCTTTTGCCACTCTAAGCCAGGATTCTAGTCAACTAAGCCATGACAGATGCAGGGATCAACACCACACAACAGAGATCCACGCCCACGCCCACACATGAGCTAATCATTCCCCATACAAGAGCATATGCATCTAATTCTACAAAGCTTGCCATACCTGCACCATCACTTAGATCTAATGATTCTGCTTGTTTTGGATGAAATGACATCAAGAATATTTTCAGTTGGGGACATGAGAGATGGCTTGGTGGTTAAGAACATTGGCTGCTCTTCCAGGGGATCCAGGGTTTTAATTCCCAGTATCCACATGGTAGCTCACAAATGAATGTAACTCTAGTTCCAGGGGATGCAACAACCCTTTTCTGGCCTCAGCGAGCAAATAGTACGCAGCAAGCAAAACACCCATACACATAGAGTTTTTTGAAGAGCATTTTATTTGTTACACACAGATAATGGTACACACACACACACACACACACTTTATTGTGATGGATGAAGTTTCCAAGTTGGTGATAGAAGACAACTGAAGAAACGCAAATCGATATCTCTTCTTGTGCATTTTAACTTCTACTCATATCCTCTACAATAATCTCTCTAGATGAGAATATTCTGATAAAATTAGTTCTATGTAACTTTTAGGTAATCATAGATAGAATGATGAATTCATAAACAATAAATGTATGGCATGCTACAAAATTTGTATCAAACAAGTACAACTATCTATCTAATTGCTGTGTGATTATATTATAAACATCACAGGAGAATGACTTCACATTCCAACAAGTCAAATGAAGGACGTAGTTTAGTGAGCTGGGCCTCATAATTGAGAGAACTAAGTGATATTTATCAATTAAGGTACCATCTACTTTCTCTGTGTATATTCTGTATAAAGCACTGAACTGGGTGGCACTAAGCCAACCTAGCTCCAGCCTACAATTAAGGATTTCAAAACCCAAAGGGAAGTTAGACCTGGACTGTCGGGCAAATCTTGCACCCAGGTCGCGTGGGGGCGGCCCGGGCAGGGGCTTTGGCCAGCGCCCATGCATCTGTGTGCAGATCCTACAAGTGGCTACAGAGTCCCGAGAGGGAGAACGGAGACGACTGGTCGCTGTGCGCCAGGTAGGACGTGGGGTCGCGGCACAAAGAATCCAGATTTCCCAAGAGACATGTGGAGTTAAACACGTCCAGATTTATTGACACGGTGGTGGGTTTGGATGGTAAAGAGCTCTCCCGAAACATGCCGGAAGGGGTTTGTTTATATATTGGAAGCGGGCGGGGCTTCAGGTAATATGTAAATTTTGAGGCAGAGACCTGTTAGTCTCGTGTCTTACGAGACCTAGCAAGGGCTTTATGCTAGGTCTCTGGGTTTTGGGGGCGTGGCCGAACACCCAGCCCCACACTGGACAAAAATGAAAACAAAACAAAATAAGCAGAAAAAAAGGAGAGTGTATGGCAATAACAGGGAAGGGGTGTTAAGGTTTTAGAATAACTTCTTCATGTTCTGTGTTCATAAGCCCAAGATCTCCCTCAGGTTCAGTGACTTTGTTGAAACTTACAGAACTCAGGAAATCATCATTCATGGAGGTTCTAAAATGTCAACTTATCAAATGGAAAAGGTGAATGGGACAAAACCCAAAAGAACCCAGTGGCTAATTTCTCTCTTTTAGAAATTATTATTACATATGTATGAGTGTTTTGTCTGCAGGTATGCCTATGAACCATATGCCTGATGCCTGCCAAGGTCATAAAAGGGGGTTTGATACCCCAAAAGTAGAGTTGCAGAAGGCTGTGAGCTGCCGTGTAAGTGCCAGGAATTGAACTCAGGTCCTCTATAAGAGCAGCCAGTGTGCATAATCACCAAGCTGTCTCTCCAGCCCCTTAGGAGTGAGTTTCTAAGATTCTCCTTCCCATTTCTGTCAAGTCAACTTCTGCTTAGCCTGTCCAAAATTTCAGACCCCTCAAAAGGAAAGGAAGTGCTACATATAAATCACATAACAGAACATTCTTTATCAGCTCTGAGAATGCTGGAAAACCACTGAAACTGAGGTTTCCAAGTACCACTCAAGAACTGACCTACTAAATAAGGCCTTCAGAGAAATGTATTCTGGCCTGATTTTTGAGTTTGTATGTTTTTTTTTGTTTTATTCTCCATATCAAAAACTTACCAGCTCTAAAAAGATGAATGTAAGTACCACTTGTCAACTGAGCTGAATGTACACACACACACAAACACACCTTTGTGTATGTGTGTGTGCTCATGTGTGTTGTCTTTATGAATATAAATGTATATACGTGTATGTATGTGTATAAAAACAGTAAATGAAAAAATAGGTCATAAATTTGAAAGCAAAAAGAGGGATATGCAAAGGTTTTTAAGGGGGAAATGATACAATTATTAAAAAATGAAGGAAAATTTAAAATTGTCAAAAAAATCCAGTCATGGAAAACTCAGCCCCTGAGTAAATGATGCACAGAAGTCTACACAATTTGGCAACTGGGAGCGCAAACCAACAGAAGAAAAACTCAGTTTAACTGCTTCATTCATGGAATCATTTTGCAGCCATGTAGTATTCTGACAAAACAGAATAAACAAGAAAGTCTTCTAAGTTTGGTTAGTCTATCTTGTGTATTAGCATCCTGAAAAGAGAATACAGCTCTTCTAAATTCATAAATTCTCATTGAGTGATTCTGTTGGGCCACACATTAGATGAAGAACCAGTAGAGCCATTGATCAGAGCCTCCAAAGAGATTGTGAGTGAGAATGGAAGAAAGTTATGACTTTCAGTCATCCCGGGAACATATTCTGCCATGGCCTGGGAACTCAAGAGCAGAATGTGCTGAGGAAACAACTCTAGACTCTCTCCACATGCTGTCCTCTCTCTGGAGCACTTGAAGCATAGGCTTTCTAGGGTACAGAATCATTGGCCTGGGTGCTGCCTTAGTTTGATGTCAGATCTCTAACTGTGGCCTGATGCTTTTTTTTTTTTAATCTACGGCAGCATAGTGGGGCCTGCCAGTCTGTTTTGCACAGGTATGGTCAGAATGTCCTCCTGATGGGAGACCTTCCATATCTGACTTGTGTCCTGTACCTAGGGAAGACCTTATTAGACAGGAGAAATACTCCTCAACAATACCATGTCTCTGAGATTCTTTATAGTAGTTACCCAATAGTTCCTCTTCTGGGCCAGATATTCTGCTTGGTTTCCATGACAGATACTTCCCCAGGAAACATGACTAAGGAAGGAGTTACTATTGCAAACTGATGGAAGTAGCTTGATGATAACATCCCCACAAATCATGTACAGTCATAAGCAAGAGATTTAGCCTCTACAAGCAAAACATTTTCTCACCAAGGCAAGAATATAACAGTGCTTCCCAGAGCTACACTAGATTTACATGAAGCTTTAAATCACTTGGCATGGTCTCTGATATGGGGGCCAAACTCAGAAAGTAGGCATTCTTCCCCATTTCTCTTGAGGTAGCTTCCTGTGGATGTTAAAAATGCTAACAAATTTTCCTATGATTATAGAACTATGGCCTCTAAGAATACTCAAGCCTTCTTTTTTCTCTGGTTTGTATTGTGTTCTATGATGACATCATTGAAAAATAGAAAGAGGAAGCATGCTTCTCTTTCTCCATTCTATACACACACAACACATGTACACACACACACCTATTGGATGCATTAAGAAGTTGATGTCCAGTGACATAATGTTCTTTGTCACTGCTGTTTCTTACATTTTGATTTGTCTTTGCTAACAAAGGACAAAGAAATAATGAATGGATTAGGGAACCATAGTATTAACCTGGACTCTTCTTTCATTAAAATTTGCCATCTGTTTACATTAAACCCCTCTTGAATCTCTTTCATTCTGCAGTACAACCAAGTAGTCCATGATCACAGATGCCTATTCACAATACAGCTATAACTAATTTACCTTATGTAGTTCTTTGACCCCAAGAAATAAGCTGGATGCTCAAGAATGAGCCACAGAAAGAAATCTTAATCAAAATTTTCATCAATAGCTAAACTAGTAATGTATGTGAAAATATATGAATATTAATCTGGGGCATTATATGCGTATGTATGTTGTAGAAATTTTTCTGTAATGAGCACCTGGACACCAATGAGGATAGAAAAGAGATGTCATCCATGGACCAAAGCCAGAATAGCTCTTAAAAGTCTTCAACCTTGTGTTTGGTTTGCATTCTCATTTTATACTCTAAAACTATAAAGTAGGGCAGGCAAGCAATAGGGAAGCTTATATGGCAGTCAGCAGGTGGTCAAGGGCAACAACCCATTGTTTTATTTCTATTGTGCCATTTCTCCAGGTCAATCTGTTTCAGGTAGCAAATGAATTCATGTTTGGCAAATAATGCAAACAGTTCTTAAAGTCAATCAATAAATAAAATCAATAAATTGACATCTAAACATTGATCTTTTCTACCTTACTCTACTTTATAAGTAATCAACTATCAGGTGTGCTACATGTTGGCATTCCAGCACTCTAGGGGTGCAGGGAGGTGAGAGACAAGAAAATCATACATGTAACTTCAGCCTGAACTGCACTGGTACTCTCCCTCCAACATTCAAGAACTGAAGATTTAGGTCAGTTATAGTTTTATCTAGCATTCAGAAAGGCATGGGGGGGCATATAAGTGGGATAAATACACTTGATTTCTCCTTTCTTTCTGAAGCAATGGCAACTTTTACGTGAATATTTTACTCCACTTGTTTTGAAGAATAATAACTATTCTCAAACATAACCAAGAATGTATTCAAAAGAAGAACATGAGACAAGGTGAAGAGTAGATTGAGAATTGAGAATTATGGGCTGTGTTTAGTCTAACTATTGGTTTAACCTCTAAGTGAGTTACTTAACCTCTCGTTCTAAAGTACTCTTATAAAATAACACTTGGCCAACAGATGCTTTAGAAATAACATGCAAAGTTGGGAGGATGTTTGAATGAGCCCACATTATTGGGTCTCTCCATTAACTGAGTCCACATCTATTGGGCCTCTCCAACAGCACAGCCTAGAACCATTGTGGGTTAACAGCAATGACAAGACATTAGAAAGAACTCGTGCTCACATCATCCTTCTTTCTCTAAAAATATCGTACATGGTATACTGTATATCACTTTCAAAGAACCAGGAGTGTCAGGGGTGACATTGTATAATTTATTATGATACAGTCCTCTTGAAGCTAAACAATATTAATAAACACTCAGTGATTCTTTTCTATAGACTAAGTATTCCTCTAACGGTTTGGCAGTGAATATCTACTCCAGCCTACAAAATAAACCACTCCTGAAGTAGGTATAACTGAGGAAACAGATACAAGGTACTTGCCAAAGATTCATGTTTGAACCAAAGTAATCCTACATGCAGTCCATGAACTTACTGAACATGCCCTCCCAATTATCTAAAACTGAAGATGGCCTTCCATGGAATCACAGCATCAAAGCACCATCTTAGCAAGTAACCCAGGCTACAGATGTGTGTCCATACTCCATACAGTGCTAAACTTTCCTGATCTTGGAATGAAATAAACCTTAATTCAAATGCTGAACATCCAGTGCTTAGCCTAGTCTTCCTGAGCATGTGTCTTGGTCTGGGAAACAGAGCTTGTTCATTGCATTAGCTTTTGATGTGGCTTCGAAGATCTAAAAAACCTAGAGTAAGCACTAGGGTAAGTTTTAGGAGCTCAGCAAATGTTAGCTGTGATGAGGATGTTAAGGATCTTTGGGTAGCTGTTTTCTTCCAACCTTGACAGGATAACAATGAGTATAGATAATATAGAATCAATTGGCAATTTGATTGACTAATCAAAAAAAAAATATTTTCAGAGACACTATCGACTCTCAGCTACCACCTAGGTAGGTGGATCTAGAGACTCAGAACACATGCATTGTTTTAAGATCCTGGAGGTTCTTCCTTCGTTGTTATGTGTGAGGGTGAGTGAACCAGCTCTCCTTAGAGAATTTTGAAAGGTGGCCTATAGTTTTCCTATCAGAAGTAATGTCTTCCATTCTCAGAGTTGGCAACATCCACTTCCCTCTTTTTCTATGGTGGCTAAGAGGAGGGTCTGGGGAGCAGGTCAGTGTTGCTTAGCAGTGAGTCTTAGAGCGCTGTGCACTGAGTTTTGTTTTCACTGGGGGCTCCTGTCACTCTGCCTGCTGGAATCATATTGGTGTCCTTTCATGTCAGAACCCCATGGGTCAAGTGTAGGCGTGTGTATGCTTTATAGATGGTTCCCCATTTCTGCCTGCTGCTTGCTTGTGTCTATGTTTGCTGCTGGATTTGTTTAAGAGACACTTCATGCTGCAAACTCTCAAGTGCAAATCACTTTTTGTTTCTTTTATCCATGTCAATAATGAAGGGTTGTCCTGGAGCTTAAATAATTCTTTCAATGAATACATTAAACAGACTCTTTCATTATACATGTTAAACGAATGAGAATAGCTTGAACAAAGCCACATTCCCTTCACAAACATTTAAAAGGAGTGCGGGAACTGCCATTGAAGGAACAATTATTTTTGGTTTTGGAAGAAACAAATGAGGAGGGTGCAATTGAAATACATTTCAAGACTTTCAAAAAGATTTCTGGTGGGAAATTTTAACCATTGAGTCAAACATTCCTGCAAGAAACACAGTGCTGTTTAGATCAATGTTTTCATAGCAATTTCTTACTATCTCCACAATGGATGACTATAAACTTCTCTCCTGATTTTGTGAGTTAAAATTCATTTTTTTTTTTTTTTTGGTTTTTCGAGACAGGGTTTTTCTGTGTAACCCTGGCTGTCCTGGAACTCACTCTGTAGACCAGGCTGGCCTTGAACTCAGAAATCTGCTTGCCTCTGCCTCTCAATTGCTGGGATTAACGGCGTGTGCCACCACTGCCTGGCATTAAAATTCGTTACAAAGACAAATAATTTTTAAATTGACATTGCTCCAGAAGCTAAGAAAGCCACTTAGCATGACAAATGTCCTATATCTCTGTTTAGCTGGACTGACATGTAGGCAAAGTTGACCTTTAGAACCACCTTCTATGCCAGGGCAACCCCTGTTTTTCCTACTGTTTTCCAGATTTCCAGGATCTTTTCAATTGTTTATCTTTACTTTTTGCTAAATTAAAACTAGCGTTTGTGAAGACATGAGATTTTTCAGAAGTACAGAATTTTAATGTTTATATCAAGTATGAAATTAGTACATGTAGGGATAAAACACTCAGTGCAGAGTCACTAAGCTCGTATTGGTATCTCCATTAAGTCAATATTCTTGCCACGGTACCAAGTCTAGGATATTACTTCCTGTCTCAGAACACCAGGAATATCGTGAAGTTTCCAGGCTGAGGCCAAGCTGAGGCTTCACAATGAAGATGTGTTCTCCCTTATCCTTGGTGTTATCAGAAGGTCAAAGGTTTGCCCCCAGAAGAAACAAATTTACTAACTGTAGAAGTCTCCAGGGAGAGGCCGTGAGTGTTGCTGTTGGGATAAAGAGATGAAGGAGCCTCAAGCTAGGTCAAGGTCTATAGCACTGTTACAGAGGAATAACCTGGTAATCTCAGCTCAGAGTCATGACTCCTGGAGTTTCACAAACTGAAAAAGTAAGTTTCATCATCATGATAATTTTATTCATTACCTTCAAATGTCCAGCAAAGATGTTTGTCTTCTACTGCCATTAGAATATAAACTGTGGTAATAGAACACTTGGATGTTCAACTCATGCCACAACATGAACCCTCACATGCTGTTAGTTTACCCAACTGCTGACCCAAACGTGCCTCATGGACATAAATGTAAAATGCAAACTATAAATCTTCTAGGTTAAAGCATAGAAGACCTATATGACCTTGAGTTTGGGGATGAAATCTAGTCATAACACCATCAAAAGAAAACTGATAAGCTAGACCTTTCTCAAATTAAAACATCCTGCTCTATGAAACATGCTGTTAGCAAAAGAAAAAGGTAGTCCTAGACTGGGAGGACACCTGTGTATGATATATATCTGATGTAAAACTTCTACCTAAAGTATACAGGGAGGCCCTGACATCATCAAGAAGCAAATGATTAAATAGGCAGAAGCCATTAATCACATATCAGCAAAGAGATCTACAGATGGGAGGTAAGCATGTTAAACATGCTTACATAACCTTTCGTCAGAGATTGCAAACTAAAACTAACGAGGTTTGGGATTTAACCATTCAGTAATTCAAAAGCAATTAAAACTCCACATACCTTTAAAATCCCCCAGCCTGGCAATCATTCTAGTTGAAGAAGATTCAGAGCTACAAAAACTCATAAGATTATAAAATATAATCCTACTCGTAAGGTTATAAAATGTATGCTTACTTTGAAATAGAGTCTTGCAAGTTTCTTTTTTACAAGAGAAAACACAGTTTTACCATGTGATGTATAATCTCACTCTAAGATATTTATCCTCAAATATGAAGATCTGTGTCTGTAGTCAACCATATATAGTTGCTTTCTTCATGTTCATCAAAAACTGAAAGTCGGGCTTCGAGAGAGATCAGTGGGCACATACTATTCTTCTGTGTTTGGTTCCTGGCACCTAAGTCAGGTGGCTCACATCAGGCCATAAGACCAGCTTCAGAGGCTCTAACACCTTCTTCTGGACCCCAGAAATAGCCCTAAAAACGTACAGTAACAGTATACAAACAGAAGAGGTTTTCTTTATATATTCAGGATTATATATGTATATACATAAATGTACATAACAATTCATAAATTCATTCTTTTATTGTGTACTATTAGTAGCATGATGTTAAAAATGCAAGGCTATATTATTCATGTATTTATATATTTAAGTATGGATCCTCTTGCTTAGGCTTTGAGAGGGTTAGTATAAATACAAAACAAACTTATTATTCCACATTTCTGAGTGGCCACTACCCTTTCTTTCCTTTTCTATTTCTCATTTTAAATAATTCAATTTTGAGAAATTGCACTACCTTTCAATTTTTAACAACTTGAAAATATCTAACAACAGGATTTTCAGGTGTTTAAATACTCAAGAATATTTATTTAGGTAACTTTGTGCCTTCATTTCTAAGAAAACACATCTCTGAATATGGAATTCAGCCCTTCCATTGGGCAGACTATGCAACTTTTCTGAAATTTAATGCAATCAAGTATAAAATTAAAGATAGTTAGGATCAATTGATCTTGACATTTTTGAGAATTTTGGCTAACCTTAAAAAGACATGGAATAAATCTGAATAAAAATTACAAATTCATCATTTGACAAAAGAAATGAGTAAAATTTTGTAGTAGGAAGTGACATGATATTTTCATTAATCAAGAAAAAGTTGTTAGTGGTATTCTACAGGAAACATCTATAACATACTTCTTCTGCTCAAGGTTCACAGATAATCTCATAGGAGCGTCTAGATTGATCTTGAGAGCCATAGGTAGTAGATCTGTTTTCTGAACAGGAAAAGGTTGTTACTCACATGAACTCACAATTGGACTGCATGCACAAGACCTTCACAAGATCAAACTAAACAGAGAGGCTGCTCAACATCCAGTAGATGGTGTGCTGAACTCATGCACCTATTGACAGTACTAAGTGGATTCTGTAGCTTTCCCCCTTGAAAAAAGGGTGACAAATGGAGTCAGGAGGATATAGCAGTTCAGAAGATGAGAGGAATTAGAACACAGGCAATGGAAGATGAGGTAGATTTGAAAATTTCATTTTTAAAATATAAAAATTAAAATAGTATATCTGTTTAAATGAGAAATGATGTAGAATATGCACATGGCATATGTTTATTTTGTAATTATGGGGAAATGCCTTCTTTCTGGGAACATTGTAAATTATCAGAATTTTAGTATGCCATGGTGTTTGATGAGTGAAGATTCTTCTTTTTTCCTTTTTATTAAAACGAATATTTTATTTGTTTACATTTCAGATGTCATACCCTTTCCCCATCCCCCCTAGAAGTCCCCTATCCCATTCCACCTCCTCCTTTTTGCTTTTATACCATTTTAATTACATGCAAATATTAAGGTCAGTTCTAGGTTGAGGAACTAGCAATACAAGAAATGCAAATAGTCAAGGAACAAGCAAGACAATAAACACAAATAGTCAAAAAAACAGCAAGGTAATAAATAAAGTTCTGTGATCACTTCCACAATCACTATTTCTAAGGGCTTATCAGGATGACCAAAATATCTGAGCCTACTTCCCTGTCCTAGCCCAAAGTCATTTTCATCTGAAGCCTACTTCTTTGTTCTAGCCTACAATTTAGATTCCTGCATGAAATTACATTTTTCTTCTAGCCTAAGATTTAGATTCCTACCTGAAATTACTTCTTTGTTCTGACCTAATGTCAGATTCCTGCCTAAAGCCCACTTCCTTGTCCTTGGATGATATCAGATTCCTGCCAAGCAGCCCATTTCTTTCTCCTTGGCCAATGTGAGATTCTTGCCAAGCAGCCCCCAAATTTCTCCACCTCTCCCTCTTTTGTATTTCATAAACAAGACTGAGCCTGTCTTAGGTCATTCTGACAAGAATGCCTTCCTTACCCATAGTGGAATATGCATTATCCAAAGCAATGCACTTCTGTTCTAGCTTGGTAAGGCTCTGTGCAGAATCTTACCCGTCCCTGGTTTGCCAGCCTGTTAAATTAATAACTATGTCTGGGGGTCCAGTTTCAGTTTCAAGCCATGTACTTTGACTGCCAACATGTTGATGTTGTTAAAAACAAGCTTTAACATGATGGGCAGGAATAAAAGTATTCCCAGGACAAAAAGGGCTAGCATGATCAAGCTATATATGCCATTCTTGAAGCTTGATCAAAATGCTCTTTATCCTATTCAAATTATTGGAAGGAAGTTCAGAGTATAAGAATAAGGAGTCATCTTGAGTGAAGATTCTTAAAGTCAGTTTCTTTTTAAATAAATAAAAGGGCTCAGCAGCTTGACAGAAAGGGAGTTTGTAGAAGTGATGTAGAGAGCATATACTGAGCATGGTCTTGGTATCCATCTGTTCATTGCTTCGGATGAAGTTACAGTCACATACTAGCATTTTTAAAAAATAGACATAATTGTAGGCCTTGCCTTTTCCTTGTTGTTGTCAACATTGTTTAAGGAAGTGAAGAAACGGTTACCTTGTAAGTCTTTTTTTCACAGACATTGTAGAGCCAGAATAGAACTCTCCTAGAGCCTTAATACACACATAATAAAGATTCAATTACAGTGTTTTCATGGACATATCCCCGTATTTCAGAAGACCAGAGCAACCTAATTACTTATGGAGAGACACTCCCATTACATTGATTGGACTCACTTTGATGTATTCACAAGTTGTTATAGAAGTAAACACAGGGGACTTGCATTTCTCAGAGGACATGCCATTATCTTTTGCTACAGGGTATACCTCACAATTCACTGCACAAGCATACACAAAGTCTCTCAACAGAACTAAGGTTACTTTCTCTTTGGTAGTTTAGGAAGGTATTTGCTACTATTCTCTTCCTTTTATTGTTTTTTATTGAATATTTTATTTATTTACATTTCAAAGGTTATCCCCTTTCCTACTTTCCCCTCTGGAAATAACCTACCTTATCCTCCATCCCCCTGTTTCTATGAGGGTGCTCTCCTACCCATTCACCCACTCCCACCTTCCTGCCCTGGCATTTGCCTACACTGAACTAAAGGCCTCTCCTCCCATTTGGGGAACCCATATTTATTGTGGCATTCACCATTCTTTAGCATGTATGCATCACAGTTTATACAAAGAAACAGTAGCAGCAGCCGTAGTAGAGGACACTAGCCATAAGAAAGCTTTAGCAAAAATAAAACCTTAGAAAACACTGTTTTTCAGCGTAAAAATCCATAACCAATTTCTAGGTGTTAGCTAGAGTTGAAGACTGGCATCATGGCTAAGCAGCTAAAGAGATGAGTTTGTCATACTGCCTGAAGAAATGAGTTCTATCCTAGAATACACGTAGTAGAAGGTGAACACTGATTCCTCTAAGTTGTTCTCTGACTACCACACGTGTGCCATTGCACACACATGTGTGATAGAATCACATAGACACACACATGAACACACATGCACACACACCACATATTGTAAAAGGTCTGAAGGAAATAGAATTTTGCAAATGAAAGGCAAGGGCTCTTGGGATCTTAGAAAAAAATGCTCACATTTTTTCATGTCTACATAGTATAAACAAATGGAACATCCCAACTTCAGTTTGAGTTTGAGAAAGAATGTTTGGTTAACATCTAATCACCTATACTTCACTGACAGCCAAAAGAAAATGACTAACAGAGTATAGGAAAATTTATTTGCTAACTATTAAACAGAAATGTCTCTTAGAGATCAGATACTAAAGTCAAACCCAGAGGGAATCTGCACACATCTAATTAAAAGCCTGCAACATTCTTGAAGAAGGATCAGTGTTGGCAGTGCCCATGACATCATGAGGGCAAGAATAGAGTCCTACAATGATAAGGAATCCTACCTTTAATAATGAGGATTCTTTTGATTTCTCCCAGCATATTGATAGCAGTTGATGATTAGATTCCAGGCAATGAGGCTATAAAAATTAATAAGCAGGACCTTCAAGTGACTCATTAGCTAATCCTTCATGATTTTGTAATCGGTGACACATTTAACACATTTTGCAATATACTCAGGGGTACTTTTAAATTAAAAGAGTTTAGTGAAGCAATTTGAAAAACATGCAAATATTTTATTAGTTTCAAATTTGCCTAAATTCCAGTTGATTAAACACAAGATAGGCTCTAACTCTATACACAATAAATCAATACATTCTAGACCTTTCTTTTACCAATCAGTTTATTTAACATTGAAAAGGAAAAAATAACTGCAAGACTTATCGCACTACAGGTTTTTGTTTTATGATTATGAATCACCATATCCTCCAGTATAAAGTATTTATGGAGACTTAGGAATTTTGCAGGGGCAGATGCTATAGTGGAGTAGATCAGGTACCATTTCTTCAAGCTTTTCCAGCTAGCTTCTGAGGCCAGGTATTCCACTAGAGTTAGGAATTTAGAGATGAGAGAAATATATTCTTCTAACATAGATCTCAGGCTCTTGTGGGGAAAGAGTTGAACTGGATAGAATTTAAGCCAATAGACTTCTTGAGGTGCTTAAGCAGGCCAGGTAGAATTACACACAAAGTCATGAACATCAAATTTCCATGCTATATTTAGGCAACAACAAGCCATTCAAGTTTGTCTAAGCTAAGAGAAAGAAGGGAGTTGAAAGAAGCAGAAATAGGTCATACAATAGTACTTTAAAGGCCTTTAAAAACAAGTTAATTTTATGATCATTAGAGCTTTAGTACTGAAGTGTGGCTGCTGGATCACATGTCAGCATCAGACACATATATGTCAAAAGCACATATTTGCAGATTCCAACACAGACTTGGCTTTTAAGCACATCAAAATTTGAAGAACAGTGCATGAGGAAGATGCTATATTGTTGAAGCATGTCATGTCAGAGAGAGATATGTTTAGAACTGCTGTTTTAGAATGCTCATTTAGAAGTTAGGTGTTAGGCTGAAATGGGGGTGTAATTAAGAATAGAAAGAGTATTAACTAAAAGGGTGTTGGAGTCCAGGTGGATGCTGAATAAACCAGGTAAAGAACAACAGACAGATAAAGAAGACTTTGGGGAGGTAGCAGTACCTAGATTTGGAAATAATTTAATGCAAAGAGAAAGAGGCTGATTCTTGGTAGACTAACAGGTTTCTGGCTCACGACACCAGGCAAGGTGTGTTAGCAGGATGGGATAGGGTTTGCAAGAAAGAACACATTTTTAAGAGGTGAACAAGATGATGCCTTGTTCAACTTGCCTTGTTTACTTGGAAGTACTTGCTGGGTACTTGCTGATGTTTAGTAGACAATTGGGAAACAGGTATCTGAAATTTTGGCCAGACATACATATATTTAAAAGTTAGCCTCTTGTCAATGCTTTCTGAATCCTTGATCCTAGGGAACATGTCCAGGAACAGCTTATATAATAATATAAAGTGGTATGCAGATGAAGCACTAGAGTACATTAGCCTCTTAGGGGTGAATAGAGTAATGCCAAACTATAGAAAAAAGTGTACAGAATATGAAGGGTGTAGGGCCATGGGAAAGAAAGGAGAAGATATTTTCAGGCAAAGGGGAGTAGCTCTATCTAGGCCATGAGTCATACATATAAAATAAAGACTGACAAATGCCTCTTAAGAGATTTATACCTATTTTTTGGTACACATAATTTGGTAACTAGCCACAGAAATTTTAGTTGGATGGTGATATCAAAAGTTAGAGTTGCTGATTTCTGAGCTTTAAGAGTCTTTAAATAATTCTTTCTAGAAAAATATCTTTGAAAGGAAGTCAAATATTGACTCTTAGACAAAAGAGAAATCTCTGTCTCTATCTCTCTTTCCCTCCCTCCCTCCCTCCCTCCTTCCCTCTCTCCCTCCCTCCCTGTCTCCCTCCATACCTCTTTCCCTCCCTCTCTCTTTCTTTCTCTCTCTGTCTTTAACATGAAGGAATGAGCACAGAGGAAAATGAATCAAAGGAAATAGGGCAGGGGTAGGAGGAGGAATAGATTATGGGTCAAGATTCCTTTGAGGAAGTATGGCTGGGATGCAATGTGCAGGTGGATTTTATTTGCTTAAGAAAGAAGGAAAATCATAAGGACCTGTAAAACACCTACAGAGGAATGGGGACTGGGGCATATAAAATCACTCGAGAACATAGTAGTAAACAGAGTTTCTTTGTGAGCCTTAATTCTAGCCTGTGCGATAAGTGATCTGGACAGTCACAGGGTGAGGAAACTGACTAGTAGACATGGAACTTCAGAGGAAAATGACTAAAAAGGCCTTCTTGGAAATATCCTGGGTCTAGGCAACTTGAAAAACCATGCAGTTTATATTTTTAATTATAGGCAATATATTGTGGTCTTGTGTTCCTTTCTGTATGCTGAATGACTTTCCTGAAAAGATGTCAACAAATGTCTAGTCACCCCAGAGAGGTTACCAATAGACACCAAAACAACAATTTGATACAAATCTAGCATGACGAACCAATAAGTTTATTGATATTACTTACAGGAGTGTCGGTTATAGGTTATTTACCAAAATATGGGTGATGCAGACAGCTGCAATACTCTAAGCCACTGCAGATCATTCATGAACTTGTAGGCAACTCAGATGCTTGAAGAATTCCCCCACCAGCAGTTCTAACTGTTTATATAACCCTGAGAAGGATCTTGTTAATTTATATCTTTCTGAACTTCCTAATCCTAAACTAAGAACCCATGAGCTTCTTAAGCATCAAGCATTAAGTTAAGTGAGCTTTTCTCCTCCATCCAAGAGGCAAAATTTCAATTCTTGGGTGGAAAAAAAACTACATGACACTGTATTACCTACTCAAAACTAACAGAATAAATGCATTTAGTTACCCATCATTTGTGCTCTCAATGTGTGGTCAAAGGGTTTATAATTCAGATCTTAAATAGATAAAGGTCCAGACATGCTGACCACAAACAAGAAGTCATGCATAACCATGTACTGGGGAAGCAAACCCCACATATAACCTGTGGTCAACCATCCATTATCCAGTAAGTATGGCGTACCATTAGGAACAATAGTGGTAATTTTAGCTGATTCGTAGCTTTTCAATGTTGGAAGGACTCGATCTAGGAATATGTTCTCTTCAGCTACTAGGTGGATGCTCCAGTGGCTAGTCATTTTAAGTCACTAATTTCATACAAAAGACACAATCTGAAGGGCCTGTTTTTTTTAAATCAGGCTTAGGAGCTTCCCTTGAGAATCGAAGTGCTTTATTTTAAAGATTAATTTCATTATTTTTAATTGGATGTGTGTGCATCTGTGTAAAGGTACGTGCACATGCATGTAAATACTCTGAGGCTAGAGGCATCAGAGCTCCATTGAGCTGGAGTTACAAGCAATTGGGAGCTGCTTAACTTGGGTATTGCGATCTGAACTCAGGTTCTCTGCAAGAGCAGTACAGGCTCTTAACCACCAAGCCATCTCTAAGTTTGTTTATATCCAATGAATCAGTGAAATTTCTCACACTAAGTTTAAGACATCGTTCTTGTGTTTATGGCATAGTCAGCAAATAAGGACACTTGATCTTACTACCTTACAACTTCATGTGGAGGATAAAATGAGTTCCTAAATGACCGCATGAGAAATGAAAATACATGTGATTAGAGAAGTAATAATATTCTATGTTTTTTGTTTAAAGATAAGGAGCCAGAAGTCATTTCTCAGAAAGTTGAGACTTGTGTCTCCTACACCCCTCTGCAATGCTGTTTACATTGGAACATCCACATGGTTTTGTAGCCAAGTAAATCAGTCAAGATGGAAATACTAATTAATTTGAATGGACATTCTCTGTTAGTTCATAATGTAAAAGAGAATCCTGCCATTAATGATACTCTGAAACTATGTTACCTCCAACATTACAAATCACTTTTCATAATTATCAGAACATCATATTATTTTCTCCCTCATTCATACTTGAAGGACTTAAGGCTCATCTTAAGCAGTTGCTCCCATGTCACACCTCAGAGAAATGGAGAATTAGTATTTCCATACAATGCAGGTCTCATGAAACGGATCCTTTAAGGCAACAGACTTTCTGTGGATTCAGTAGAGGGGAAACCAGAAGTCTTCTGAGGGTTAGGAAGGATGGATAGAAGAAACAACATCTAAGTACCAGTAAAATTTCAATTATCAGGACATCTAATGATGGCATACCACTCAAAGGGCATAGTAAGGTTCCAACTATGGATAGAGAATATGTTGAGGTAAGACTCATGATCTATCAGAATCTATCAGATCTATCAGAATGTAAAAGTCATCAGTCCAGAGGAAATGGCTCTCTTACAACTAAACAGGATTGCATTTCAGGAAACAACGAAGAGGAAGATACCTGCCTGTATGGCCTTGAGATGGCCTGTGGTTAGAGGATAGGAGACGCAGGAGGAGCCTGCAGAAGAGAGAGTAAAAGAATGGCCAGAGAGCTCAATTCTTCTCAGTTATTATAGAAAAAACTTGCGTGAGGGGGTCTCAACAAAGGATTTGATCAGCAAGAGATTGTGACTGGGGGCACAAGGGTTGGAGAGTGGTCTTGGTGAGGTTAGTTGGAGCAAACACCTCCAAGGTGATGCAAGGTATAAGGCAAAAACAAACAAACAAACAAACAAACAGCTGAGAAGAAAATCAAGGCAGGCAGGTGGTTAGGAATAGAGGAAAGAAAAGTCCCATTCCCCTCACCCCCAACCCTGACCCCTGTTAAATTCCTGCTTAGTTGCTTAGCACAGCTCTCTTTAGGAATCATTGGTTTGCCCATTGTACTTCCTAAAGTTTACTATCTAACACTGCACATTTTTTTCTGTGTTTGTGCTCTGCTGAGAATGGAGTAGGAACGCTCTCATATGCTTTGTCTGTGAACAACAGCATTGTTTACATTAGCCACATTTCACTCTTTATTCACTCATAAGCTCAAAGTTCCTTATAACTTCAAGTCAGCCACATCCTAGACTTGCCAGCTATGTGGGAAGAAAACCCAAACAAAATAAAGGACACTGGAGCCTTGAGGTGGAGTGGACACAGGACTGATACCAGCAAGTCTACATTCCCCAGGAAAGACATTGATACTTTTCTGAAATTTATTCTTGAGAATATCAGTCTACTCTATTTGCACTCCAGAGGGAATTAATTGGATGCATTTAAGCCTCTGTCTAATTGTGAAATGTTCTGAAATTAATAACTGATAATAGCATATGCCTTTATTAATTCACTACCAAGATATCTATAGAACTCAACACTCTGCCAGTCTACTAAGCTTAAATTATACTAGTATATGAGATAACAGTGACCCTTGTTCATGGGTATAGATAGCTAAAGCCTCAATGTGTCATTTTGATGTTGAAAAATACTTAGCTAAATACGGGGAAAAAAGGTTAAAAACCAGAGACTCAGAGAGTGCCCAAATCATTGCCTGCTTAAAGAGTTTGCAGAAAAGTGTTGGTTTGACAACTTTTAAAATATTGAATGAAGAAGAGTCTTTAAAATTTGAATTTTACCAAGAGGTAGTAACTTTATATGGTTTGCAATTAATGTTTTCAATGTATTTATATTCAAGTTTGTGTTTGGAACAGGATGCTGAGCAAGATATAGAAGGGCCCTTAGCTTGTAAATAAAGGAATTATACTTATATTCATTTATATTATATTATATTATACTGAGATGTTAATAACCATGTCATTCATGATATAACAGCATGAGCATTGGCCATGCTCTACCTGTAACAGAAACAGAGAAGGGTACCTGAAAACCTCCCATCAGACAATCTGCAGTATATAGCTTGAGACAGAAAACAGAGGAATCCACCATAAGATTGTAATTCCCACAGTATCAGCTGAAGGTCTCACCTGTGGTGGTTTTAAAATTCCATTTGTCAGTAGAAATAGATAAGCGAAAAAGAAATGGCCTCTGAGTTCTGTTTCTCAGAGTTGATATGAGTGTAAAGATGCATTTTCCCTTTCGCCCTTCAGCACACAGTACCGTTGTGTACGAGTTATTCTTGCTAACTAGCAAACCAACTCAAAACCAAAAGGTATAAAATGATAGTTATATGATTATTACCTAATAGGACTCTGTGACCTTCCCAGGATGATTGTTTTAGGTGACTGTAGTTTCAGTCCAGCCACACTCATTGGAGAGCTTAGTTGGATTAGGGTGCTAGAGATGGTTTGATCATATGACTCAAGCTTAGCTGGGCTCAGCTCTGACACTGCTCTGTCTGAGCTTTGGAATGCAAGGTCTTTAGATATATCCTGTTCTCCACCCTAATAGTTCACACATATAAATATGTACCTGAAGTGTTGTTTTCTGTCTCATATGAGCGTGCTTGTTTAACATGAACTAAGTATTAATTAATCAGTAGAAAAGGAAAAGAGAAAAATACACAGAGTTATTCAAATTTCTTCTATTGCCCCTAAGTGAGTCTTAAAAGTGTCCTGGGAAGTGATGGACAATTATTTGAGGAAAAAGCAAGCATCTGTGTGAAGCACATCAAGGATGATGGAATAGGTGTGGAGGAAAACGTAGAACATTCAAGAATGCTTGCTATGCATTAAGTAGGAACAAGATCCCTTTTTGGGTACTCTCAAATCTCAAGATACTGAACAAATATTTGAAATTCTTTAGGGTATATATATATACAATTTAAACCCTAATACACATTTCTTTTACTTTAAAAAAAACATTAAAATATTTTGTATGTTGACTTTTTTAAAGACATGCTTTTGTGGGGTGGTAAAGGTGGAGGTAAGTTCATGTAACTCTGAGTTACAGTATTATTATCACTAAGCACATATATTGAGCTTTGAACATTTTTAACAATAGAAGTAATTCTGCCTGAGGCCAAACTACTCTGTTCTATATTTAACTCTGAAATACTGGTCCTTGCTAGTGACGTTTCTACCTAGAAGTAGTAAAGCTTCTAAAATTTGTGAAACAATAAAAGCTAACATCTCCACAAAACCAGTTAACTTAGTATGCGGATTCTTTTGTAAGTATTTAAGCATTGAGCTAGCTGATTACAGTAAGTCTCTTTTGTACATTTGAATTTCAATGATAGTATGAAGAAATATGTTAGAATGAGACTCAGCTTGGAGTTGGGCTGACTAGCAGAAGATCATGAAGACAGAATCAGAAAGATCCCTCATCTACTGATCATTATTTCAGAGCACTGTACCCAATTCCAGTTGCCTTCAATACAAAGAGAGAAGAGTAAAGTCCTGTGTTCTTTTCATCCATCATGGGGTCTGACCTGCTGGACTTTTTGACATATGTAGGAAAACAGAATAAAAATACTGAGTCTGATCCCCCAGCTCTTGGTCAAAAAACAAAATAAGCTGTTACTTCTGGTTCTCCCAGAAGTTAATAGGAGGACAGGATTAAGAATGCAAGAGAATTCTTTGGGTGGGGTGGGAGAGAATGGAGGCTGGAAGGGCCACCAAAGTGCAAGGCATACTATCCTCTTGTGAAAGAGAAAACGGTTATAGAAGTCTTGAGGAGGAGGAGCCTCAAGCTGAAGTGCAGTGCTAAGGAAGTTTTGGCAAAACAATAGACTCCTTAAGAAGAAATAATTCTCTTATTCTTTCAGGGATTACCTACATTGGTAAGTCTGCTATGGTAGTCATTGATATAACCCATGAAAAACATGCCTTAAATAAAAAAATTGGCATACATGTTGAATTCAGCCACCAAGACAGTGTTGATGAAGTACTCTCGATAGGAGATATAGGTGGACAGAGAACTTCCTTGTTTAACTGACCCTCTACTTGGTTCAGCATACAAACAGTACAGTGACTTCTAACTTAATAGGTGAGTGACTTGCTTTACAAAAGCATCAATAATAATGCAGATCTATATCAACACATGTCAAGGGTACAGTCAAAGAAGGTTGATTTCTACAACTAAAAGCATATGCAGTTGTTTCTATGTTCTGCTTGCAGTTAGTCTTCATCTTAACATCTTCCTTCAACTGCTAATCTTTCTTGATTCCTGGCATTGTATGAGTGCTTTATTTCACATTAAATCATGCATATAAGTGCACATATAGAGACAATTTCAAGGCCATGTCTGTTTCTCCTTGTCTTAACTGGTGTGTCATAACTGTGCCCATCCACCTACAAGACTCTCCATTTCCAGGGTCACATCTGTTTTGTTGTTCAAGTATGCAGTGGCATCACACCTGTCTTTGGCAATGCTGTGTGGAACAGAGGACTCAGAATTTTCTGGGAGCTGCATCATGTCCTTCTTGATGGGAAGGAGATACAGTATGGAGTTAAGTGATGAAGAAAGATAAGAAGAGATTTTATTATATAGAGAAAGGGACATGTGGTCATTCTGCCTTTATTTAGCCATTTTTCTGTCATATATAGGTTTTGAGTTATTTTCAAACCCATGTTTCCCATATTCCATGATTATGGGGGAAACTTAGTATTGAATAAAGTGTTGAGCAGGTGTCTCTGAAGATCTTCCCCATACTTTCATTTCAGTACTATTAAAAAGTCACAAAAATTCCATATCTTATCTATGATTAGCCTACATTATAACCAATGCATATGCTATCCTTTATGTTTGACTCTTTATTTTGTTTAGAATAACTTTCTTGTAAAAGTACATACCTATCTAGAATAAAGCCAAGGTAGCTATTCCTTTAACTTTTGTTTCCTGTACATAAATGTTATTGTGCTAGGGAAGTGGGGTCTTTTCATTGACCTTCTGAAATAGGCCTTTCAAATCAGCTACTTCCAACCTTGCTTTCAACCACATTATAGCTGTTCCTTTAAATCAGACCTGAACTAAGCAAGAACATCTGTAGCAAAAATTATGAGACCCAGCTGAACATTTTGGACCAGCATGTTCCATCTCACTTCTTTCAGCTTTAACCTTTTAGTAATTATCTTTACTATCCTTAGAAATGGTAATTAAAGTTGGTAGAAGAACAGAGTACTCAAGATGTTTTTACGTTCCAAACACCAGGTATATAAATGTCAGTGGCTTAAATATTGTAACAAGAATGCTTTTATTAATTCCACCTCTGACCTTCTTGGGGATCATATTTAGCCTTTCCTCCAGGGAGTGTAACACTGCTAATCAGCTTGCATAGTTGGCAGCCATTGCAATGCTGGGGATACCTGAAGCTACCCCAGGCATCATTCTCCCCTGACTTCAGACAAGTCTGCTAGATCAGAAGGCATGGGTGAGTGTAATAACACCACTGTCTCTGTCTAAAAATCTGTTCAGCCATAAAAGTAAAAAATATGTTCAAAGTTAAGCAATGATTTTCCAAGTTGACCCTTTTGATATTGAAAGCACATCGTGTTTTGTTTTATTTTGCTTTTTGTTTGTTTATTTGTTTTTTGTTTGTTTTTTGAAAGCACATCTTTAAGGGACTCCACATCCTGGTGTCTGCAGAAATGATTTGTTTACTACAGAGCTGGCGAAAGGTTCCTGTCTATGCAGATAAGAGTTGCTGACATCTGATGCTTTGATTGAACCTCTTTGATTGGTGACAAAGAGTTTGTAGACTACTTGGGGACTTTATTAACCTCTGAATTACTGTCCTCATTCATTATAACAAAACAATTTATTTACTAAAATTATATGCACCTTATGTTCCCTAGCATTAACGTTAAATTACTGAACACTAATTTTCACATCTCGTAACTCTAGAATATTCAAACCAGGAATGAAGTTACCTATATTAATAGAAGGATGGTGACTGAACATAGACTTGATTTTTCATGGCATTTGGCCCATTAGAATGGTCCTAACAATAAAAAGGATTGCCATGGTGAAGAGCCAGAGACACTTGTTTATGTGCAAGTGGAATTTATTAAAAACCAAGCAACCTGTTAGTAAATGAAAGGATTTTAATTAAAATATCAATATGTATAGCTATTCAGAGTCATCTTGATAGAAAATCTAGTTAATTTTAAAATTTTTTTCATTTGATCACTGTCATTTCTGGTTCTGCATAGCAATACTATAATCCTTTTCTCCATTTCCTTCAAATCAAATGTTTCTTATGCTTTCACATTGGGTCAGGTTCTCTCACTTCTCTTGCTTTCTGAGCCATTTGGTTTTATTTCCCAATGGGAATGGCATGGGTGGCAGAATTGAGCTAAGCTCCCATCATTCCCTCCCTACCTCACAGTCATTCTCAGAGCTGGAACTGAAGATCATTTTGGCCCCAAGCACATTTTTGTTGAGTTATTTGTTCAATAAATATTTCATTGTCCTTATCGTGCCAAGATTTGGTAACTCTGACATCAATCATTTCACTGCCCACTGGTATTTAAATATAGGTGTATATTCAGATAACACAGTGGTCGGTTATTAAAGTTGTTTTAGTCATTATTCTAATCGACAGAGAATTTATAGCTTCACTATCTTAATTCTTAGTAAACTGTGAACCAAAATATGAGCATAAAACTTACTTTATAAAACCCTTTTGGTAGGAGAAAATTTTAATAGTTTTGTGGTTTTCAGTGCTATACTTTGTAAGTAAAGTTGAAACCTAAATCCTTCCCTAGGGTATAAGCTTGGCTACCTTTCAATTTTCACAGAAAAGCTACATGAAGCAAGAAGAACAATAAACTGATAATTTGAGGGCATGTTTGTATGTTCAAGCTTCAATTATTTCTGCAGCTTTTCCTCCCAGCCTACAAGGGCACAGCAACTTCCCCCAGAATTATAAGAAAATTATAGCCGCATGAAAATTCCAACCATAAGCATCCAATTATTAGAGGAATTATGGCTCTTCTTTAATGATGTAGATTCAAAAATGCAAACCAGTTGCTTTGGATATCAGCTTTCCAAATGCTAGCCACAGACTTTATAGAAAGCACATTACAAGTAGGAAAATATGAATGGGAGTATTTTTATCTTTCATTTTACCAAACACGTTAATTGTGAGCACATGAGTAATAATCATAATCAGTATTCCCTGAAGACACTGAAAGACAGGTCAGGCTGGAGACTCCTTGGTGCCAGTGGATGGTGGGAGCAAGTGTGAAGAAGACAAAAGCATGTGTTGGAATTACCTATAAAGCTAGATACAAAAGATGGTTGTGTTAGTCAGTGGCTTTGTTGTGGTTTCAAGCCATCTTTCCTTCTGTTTTCTTTCCTATAGCAGAGGGTAGAGAACTGTGTGAAGGATTCCCTAATTTCTTCTTTTTACCTATATCTCTAGTGAGGTTTATTGCTTAGTCCCATAAAGAGAACACAGAGCACAATAATAAATTGTTTCCATGCCTTTCTGGATGCAATAAGACTTTCTTCTCAAAGCTACACATTTATTCATTCCAAAATTCTTTAAGGAGTATTTGGGTAGCTCAGCCATTAGACAGAGTCAATGATTAAAGCAGAGTGGTGAGACTTCAGTAGAAGCAGGAGTCCTCATTATTGGGTACATGAGCCAATGATAAATGTAGCAGGAATAAACCTTCTATTAGAGTAGTTCTTAGGGCTCTAGAAATCCTATCAGAACTGATACTGTGTTTCAATAACCATTCTGTGTTTCTCACAGGTGAGCTATGGGGCTTATATCCAGCAGTGACTTCAGTTTTATTAGATACTCTAGTCCTTTATCATGACTTAGCCATTGGACATATAAATCCTCCAATATTCACAAACCTCATATTTCTGTTAACTCATCTTCAAAACTAATGCTACCAAAACCTAAAGTTAATGAGTGATAACTTTGATTAATTCTACTACTTTTTAATTACCTTATAACTACACAGTACTTCTTGACAAATAAAATAACATAGTCACTCAAACTAAAGATTAGGAAATAAGGTCTGACCTTGGAATATAGAATTTTTAAAATTTGAATTTGTCCTGCAAATGTTAAAGTCTAATAGTTAGATGAATTCAGGCTCTGGGAGTTTGTAATCTAATTATTCATGGCCTCTGCCCTTAAGCAATCTATAGCAAATTACCATGGTGATCTAAGGTATTTTCACAGAGTCAGTGGAAGGAAGTCTATAATGCAAAGTCCACATGAACTGGATCCTTTTCGTTAACACCTTCTTCTCTTTTGAATGAACCACTACAGATGGATCCATGGTGTATGTGAAATATCAGTGTGCTTCAGTTTTATGGCTTTCACTCCTCATGCTTTGCTTTGGCTGCTCATTAATCTAAGCATCATCCTAGCCTCATGTGACGTCACTAGCCACCGAACAGTCCTAGCTCAGTCTGTTCTGTGCGCTATCCCATCTTTCCTTCCCAAGGCTTTAGAGTCACTTATCACCATGCCTCTTTGAACTGAAAGACTTGACTCTCATACATTTTCCCTTCTGTTCAACATGCTACATTTTATTCTAATACTTAACTCTGGGGAGAAAAATAAAGTCATAACTTGAAACGTATCTTCTGGACTCATTTGGCTGCCAAATCTTATAATCTTTTCCTTCCTTACCACCTTCTCAGGTCTTCACAAGTTCTCATTTGATGAATTCCAATTATCTAAAACCCTCCCTCCAGGCTCCCTTCCTGTCAGCTACCAGAAAACTCTTCCAACTTACAAGTTCAATCAAGATCTCAGTGCTCCACGCTTTCAGTGATTCATAATGTGATCTGACCTACTGTACAAATTAAGTTTCACTACTTCCTCCTCTAAAGCCATGTCCATGCCTCCTGAACCCCTTTATGGCTCATTTTACCCAAACTGAATCTTCTTCCTTCTCTAAGAATGTTTTTTCCCCTCACACCCTTTCTCTTGACTAGCTGATAAAGTCCCACTATTCCTTTATCTCCACCTAAATCCTTTTATAACTCCCCTTAGGTAGCTCTGTATTCTCATAACCTCGCATGCTCTTACCTGCAAATTCTCATTGGCATATGTAGGGTAGGTTAAGTGCAGAAATAGGCTCTAAAATGGACACTGGTGCAAACCTTTGCTTTTGATATAAATGAACTGATCTTGGTCAAGTCTTCCTGTATGCATTCATTCTGGAAACTATGCCAATGGAGGCTCTTTTGCCTTCAACAAATTGACCCCAATATTTCTCTGAAACTGTGTATTTAAATTGGAACTAACTACCAAAGAGTATGGGATGAGGACTATGGGATACACCACACATACACATGCACACACGCCCGCAAACACACACACACACACACACACACACACATATTGTTGGGCCTGGCAGCTGTTTCACTTCCTTCTTAACTATAAGGCGGGCTTGGGGCTTGGAAATGTTATCTAGGTATATCCCCACCATGACAGGAAGATGTTTTAATGGACGTCTTTTGTTTTCTGCCAAACTTCCTTCTTACCCATAAGGTGGGGCTTGAAAATGTTATTTAGGTATATCCTTACCATGACAGGAAGATGTTTTAATGAGTGTCTTTTGTTTTCTGCCAAATCTTGGTATATATTAAATTAGCTGTGTCATAAAAAAGAATGTGTAATCTTTTCTGTGGTCCCACAGAAAAGCTGTTGACACCTAGTAGGACTTGAACAAATGTGTATATGTAAAAACAAGTGGAAGAGTAGAGGAGCAATGACATCACTTCCCAGATGGAAAGTATTCTTAAAAGTTAGCTTGACATTGGTGTAGAAAACATAAAAGTTGATATAACTTGCTACCTTTCTTCTATTTTATCCTATCCGGTTTGCTTCAATATCCAAAAAGTAATTATAATTTTGATAATAGACACAACTACTCCAAAATATTAGCATTAAAAAGATTTTAAATTAATAATTTAAATTTTTAATTAGAAATAATATTCATGAAACAAATAAAAATAGGATCTAGCTATCTGTCTATGTAATAGAATACTCATATATTCTTATCTATTCTTAGGATTAAATTCAAGCTCTTGTCTTATAAAAATGATTCATAAGTTGAGTATCCTGGCAAGAGTTATTGCATACGTTGACATTCTTAAGAAACACAAATTACGGAGACTCTTTTTTTAATTCATTAATTTATTTTATGTGTATACTTGTGTGCCTGAGTGTGTCCATGTGTACCATGTGTACTCAGTACCCTCAGAGATCAGGAAAAGTTGTCAGAACCCCTGAACTGGAATTACAGAGAATTGTAAGCTACAACTCTGGGAACCAAATCCGTGTCCTCTCCAAGAGCAATAACTAGGCTTAGCCTCTCAGCCATCTCTCTAGCCCTGCAGCCACTCTTTCCTAACTACATAATGTGATTACATTGTAATATAAACAACATAGACAAAACAGCTTATCTTTCAGCATTATTAGTAACTATTCAATATTTCACTGTCTAGTTTGGATGTGTGAATTTTTTTCACATTTACCTAACTAGTTGAACAACAACAACGACAACAAGTTTCCCATAGACACAAACATTTTCTCAGGAATGTGCTGTTTAAACAGCGTGCTCAGGACTCTACTGATTCCTATAGATTTTTTCCCATTAAGAATATTAATACCTGAGTAAAATTATACAGATTTTGCTCCAAGATGGCACTGCTTTGAAAGTAATCTCCTTGCCTGCTGCAAACGGTAAACCATTCTCTGTATTTTTTTCATCTCTTACTCTATGTTTTTTTTATTTCTGTTTTGTTTTTGTTTGTTTTTTGTCTTTTGGACTCATCAATGTGTGAACCCATTGTATTCAAATCAGTTACATTCTGCTGATTATAACCCATGGTTATACTGGGCTCACTTAAACATTTCAAGATACTAATTCTGTCAAAGCCAACTCTTTAGGATCCCTGATTACAACTGCAAAGTCCTTTCTGTCTTGTGAAGCAACATGTTATTCAGAGTGGTGACACCAGGGAGCGAAGCCATCAGCAGTGAGATGCTGTCTACCATAACAAATCTGTCTTGACTGTTCAACCACAGAGAACAGTAGCGCATGTAAATTATGCAAATTGCTCTCCTTTCCCAGAGACATCGGGTTTTAAAATAAATTTAATTCATTTTGAGCTATTGCAGACATTCAAGAAGACACGAATTAAGAAGAACCCTCACATCTTCATTACTAACTTCAATGTTGTGTAAAACTGTGAAATTAAAATAGTTAGAAGTTAGGAGAATGAAGACATTAGGATGGATATGCACATGTCCTTAATAAATATTGTAAAGAACTTCATAATTTCCCAACAGTGACATATTTACAGGATACTTATGGGATGCCAAGCAGTATACTAAACACTGGTGATGTTTACATGGTCGTCTTCCGGGCAGTCCACACTGCTGCAATCCCTCTTGTTATTTGATTGTGTAAAGGGTCAGAGAGACATTAAGAAGGCTGGGCAAAGTGGCCATTTTTTAAATTTATTGATGTTACATAATAGTGTGTCACTCAGGAAGGGAAGGATCGAGCAGCTCTGTAGCAAAAGATTGTAAGGAACAGATGAGGGTTTTAGACTCAGGCCTATATTTGAATGCGGATTTTAATGCTTACTCGCTTATCAAAGTCCTGAAATCTTCTGTGCCTCTGGTTCCTAATTTGTCAAGTGTGGCTGCTCAGAGACACCTCACGGGGCTGTTGCAAGATAGCATGTGTAAAGAACCTGATAAGTGATAAGCTTCATTGAAGAGTTACCCACCACCTCCTTCTGGAGCAGCCAATGTGTGTCTGGTTCAAAAGTTCTTACAGGAAGTCAGGTCTGGGCTCAAGCCAGCACTTCTGTAACTTGTGGACATATGACAGGACACCAGGACCTTCCTCTGTGCTCAGATCTGTTCATCTAGCAATGGATCCATTAGGGTCAATAGCCTGTCTCTCTGTGGTACCTACATAAAGCCCAGTGGCATGAAGACCCAGCCCTGACCACAAAAATAACCTATAATCACTGAATTTCAGCATCATGAACAATCAGTTAGTTAAGAGACTCCAACCTAGTAGGGGACTTTTCTGGCATCTGTCAGAGAGGCCACATGCCAGAATGTTCTCGTGCCTCTCACATTAATATGTATTTGTGTGCATTGTTTTTGATTGCTCTAATCGGACTTGAAATGAATCCAAAATGTTTTATAACTAAGAAGCATTAATCCTCCATGCACTCTCTTTTGAGGCTCTGTCTGAAGGCTTAATTCAGCTACCTTATCTCTCTAGGTATGTGGAGACCAAAGCCAAGGGGCTGTTTTCCTGAGGGAATTCACACTGATTCGAAGAGAGAGCCTTCATGAAGATTTCCTGTCTGACTTCTTGAATAGTCACAAAACTGAAGACCCGGTACAGTGTCTCTTCTACTTTTGCATTGAAACAGAGCCGCTTTGTGGCTGATTCTGACCCATGGTAGTCGTTTCTAGCAAATGCGAAGGCAGACCATAGAGCAGTATCTGCTGCGTGCATGGGAAGAAGGGGTAGCAAATCAAAAAAGGCAGCACGCAGACTCCATGGGGGTAACTTTCGGATGCTTCCGGCGTCTGGCAAGTTTTAAACACTTTACTTGAGTGTTAAGCTCTGTTTGAGGGCGCATGTGGAGGATTCACTTTCAAAAATATCTGATGTTTTGCCAGCGAGTCTGAACATGCAATGGTAATAACTTAAATGAGTAAAGAAAAAGGAGGTAGTTTTATAGCTTGATGAGAATTCCATCATCCTCCTTCTCTGGCATCATTGCAGATACTTTTACTTCAAAGTATTAGTTACGTTTATTAGATGAAATTTGCTCTTTTTACTGGTAGGATTTTTTTTTTAATTTTGCTTTGCGTTTTGGTTTGGGCTTTGTTTGTTTGCTTTAAAGGGTTTAGCAAACGAATTCTTAAAAATGAGAGTAAGTATCATTGACTGACAAAATGAAGTGAATGACTGGTTTCTTCTGGCCTTTGGACTCAGATATGTAATTGGGGCTATACTGAGAACTGAACCTTGGGCTTCTGAGACCTGACTCTGGCTTTGGATGGTAAGAGGCTTTCATTCAGGAGACTGGCTGGCTTGAGACTGCTGACTACACAGGTCAGTGGGGGTCTTATCCAACCTTAAAGTAGCAGGGTCACAGAAAAACAATATCTCAAAGCAACCACAAAGATGCTTTCATGGTTTCTTCATCTGGCTTGTTGTCTTGCTACTCTCTCTCAGTACTTACTGCATACTTGTTTAATCTTTCCCTTATAGATATTCAGTAAATTGGTTCCTTCTGCAGTGATTCCCAACTTCCAAGCCTTGCTCCTTGCATCATTTACATCTTCTCCACAGTGGGCACTTGCACCTCTCTCAGCGTGGGTAGCATTTGTATACCTCTCAAGGTGGGTACCCAGGCATAGGCAGGTAGAGCGGTGGTGGTTCCCAGAGGTCCTATAATTTATTTTTATGTGTATCATTTTTCACCAATGAGTCTGAAAATGCAGTGCCTAGCATTTTATGTTTTCCTTGCTTACATCAAGTTTTCATTGTGACTAAACTCATTGTGCAATCAAATTCAGCCTTCTAATAAGTTTATGAAATCCTATTTTCTAGAGAGGATTTTCTCTATCTGCTGATCTGATTTGTCCCCAGAGATATAGAACTTTGCAAAAATGCAACTTCATATTCTAAGTAAATATTGTAACATGAATCATAGAACCTCTGTGTTTGTTGTACGGAAGGAGTTCAAACCTGGTGTGCTATTTAAATGAAGTAGCCAGGGAAGTGGACATTCCATTCATCTTCTTTGTGAGTTTATGTTCTAGGGAGGAGGTACTTAGGCGAATGAGAGTAACTCTTGTATAAACATAAAACGCATTGGCAAAGAGTGAGGAGGCATCATAACTACAGTCTGCCTGTGCAACCCTGTGGCCTTCAGTTCAAGCTCTCAGTTAGGTGCTGTGTTTGTTGAGGGTGGGAAGCGCAATGACAGCTCTGTTTTGCCCTGTTCCTAGAATTTCATCTTGAAAACGAGAAAAATTCCATTACAGACTATGACAGGAAATGGCCCTGTCAGCTACATGAAAACCCTAAAGGCACACATGGATGTAAACATGATCTGAATGACTTCAGTTTTGATGATGATATGGAAGAGCATTTGGGATTACCTGCCATAATGTCATATCAATCTGTATACAGATTTATCACAAACGATGTGAGTTCAGGGATATTTGCCAACTAGAAATCCATAGTTGAGGAAGTGAAGTTACTGCAAGAACGGAAAACATTTGCACACAGGTAGCTTTAGCTGTATATGTGAAATATGTTGTCACACTTCTGGGTAAATTATGCTGCTAGCCTCCTGTTTTGCTTGCTTGTTTATTGACACAGGCTTTTACTGTGTAACCCTGGCTATCCTAGAACTCATGCTGTAGACCAGGCTGGCCTCAAACTCACAGAGATCCACCTGCCTTTGCCTCCTGAGAACTGGGATTGAAGGTGTGTGGCAACACTGCCTGAGGGTAATAAATTTTATTAAAATTTTTCTTTTCTCATTTAGCCTTTTTTTACTGGAAAATCTAAAATCTTTCTCTCAAAACTGGAAATATTTTTTTAAACCATTATTACTTCTTAAAAAAAAAATGTCCTGAGCCTGGAGAGTCAGGTCAGCACAAAGAGCACTCACTGGCTTCTCTCCTTGAGGAACCATGGATTCAATACCCACCCTCTATATAATAACTCACAACCCTTTTTAACTCCACGCCCAGGGGATTTGGTGCTCCCTTCTGGCTGCCTAGGGTACTGCATGTACATGGTGCACAGACTTCCCCCCCCCACCCCCAAGCAAAGCATCCTTATACATACATTGGAAAGGAAAGGAAAGGAAAGGAAAGGAAAGGAAAGGAAAAAGGCAAAGACAAACAAGCAAACAGCCTTATTTACCTTATTTGGGGAACATATTCGCCTAAAAGCTGCTTGATTTATTTTAGTCTAAATAAATAAAGTTCATTTTTGACCTTCAGAGAACAGTTTCTACTTTTCCCAGCTACAGCCACCTGGCATGGATTGAATTCTACATGTGTTAGAGAAGCTTTCTGGGTTGCTTTCTTCTGTTTCCAGCTAGCTCCATCTATGAAAGCAGAGGCTACTCTCTGTGCTTTGGGGAAACAGTCTAAGCAACTGCTTGTCTGAAGGCACAGCAGGCAACATATAATTGTAGCCTGGAACTCTCCTGTTTGTGATTTGCATTGTTTGTGGAGAAGAAACAGACTGTTTGTCAAAAGCTGTTACTCATTATTGGAGCAACAGAGAGGCAGATCACGTGTTGGCACATTGGTTTTGGTTGTCAGCCGGATACAACATCAGGATAATAATTAACATGAAATCCATTACCGAATGGGATTTTCTTTGGTATGTAATTAGAGCAAACCTCATTTGCTTGTAGCTTTGTGGTTCCTTCTGTGGTTATTTAAGGCAGTGTTGTATGTTGGTAGAAGGAAAGGTATTTAAATATTTACCAGTTGAGGTTAAAATGACTCTTTGGGTGATTGGCAAAATAGAGATGTCTTTTGTAGAAAAGGGGTGACCTCTGGAATGAACATATTCAGAAATCTCTATATTTATATATTTATGTAAATAATATGTGTATCTCTTTCCTGTGTACTGAAAGGCTACAGGTCACCAGTTCACCAAGGTCGCTGATTCTCAACTGAAAATAAAAATGTAGTTTATTAAAACTGTTTTTTTTTAAACATCCCTTGGTAGATACAGGGCAGAGAATTAGTGAGGGTCAGAGTATTTCTATGACCTGTGAAATCAGTTTAAGCAACACATACAAACTCAAATAAAATGGAGTAAAACCACTTCCATGTGTTCTAGAGGTTTTGAGCAACCTCACTTCCATTCCTGCTGAGGGGGAAAGGGAAACAATTTAAGTACTAACACCTGGAGATAACTTAATTTGCTTAATTACACTTCTAACCTGATTCCCATGTTAGAAATGTATGGGGCATAAATACTAGGAGGGTTGCAATATATCAAGAACCTAAGTGCATTCAGCCACAATTAACAGATTAACTTTGGTCAAAGTAAAGCTTAAAGCAACTGTCCATTCCTTAACGTGGAATAGCATTCCATGAACGCAGTTTATAAGTTCATAGAGACTTTATTAATCAGCCAGTGAGTTGATGTATCCTAATGTATTCGCTGTGTTTTTCAAACACTTTTGCCCAAAGGAAAAACATGCATCAAGGGGGCCCGGAGCTCTAGAAGTAAAAGTCCGCAGCAATTCAGTCTTAAATTTTGTGGAATACTCAAAGGTATCACCTGAGTTGACTACTGAGAGTCCTCCTTTTGTGTGTATATTACTGTAAGCAAGGATGCAGTGAGACCGCCATACTGGGCTGCCCAGTGAGTGGGAAAGAAAGAGTTTATTCAATTTGGAATAATCCATTTAAGGTAACTGGGAAGGGGGTTTTCAGGCCAAAACAGTTGGGTAGCTTTGATAGACAGTTGCAGGTATGTGTTAGTAAGGACTGGAGTTAGTTAGTTAACTAACTAGTTAGTTAGTAAGGCCTGGAGATTAGTGTGAGGCTTTGATATGATATGTGTTACAGATATGTGCAAATAGAGAGCTAGATGATGTCACATTTGCCGTAGTTGGCTGTAGGAGAGATAAGAAGTGATGGCTCTTCCTGGCATACCTGTCAAACAGGTTTCTGAGAATGCTGAGTGTAAGCTTTTGTGTATTCCCCAGCAACTTTTCTGTTTACCATGTCAGAATTCAGCTTTAGCTGAACCCAGACTATCATTTGGGGGCATATTAGTGGCACTGCCTTTTTCGAATTTGGAACTTAACAATTGCCTGTGTTTGCTGTCCAAAACAAATATTTCCAGCCTGAAGAAGTGGACCCAAAATGAGTAGCAAAGGTTTCTCTTCACAGGCAGAATGAGAGCACACTACAGCTTCCTTATAAAGGGCAGTAGGCCCTGAATAAGCATGTGCCTCATTCTGGCTCAAGGCTTTCTGTTATGGATCCAGGAGAAGGATGAGTTGATTGTTGAAGGGGGAAGCGCTGGGTGACTTTCCTGGTTTGATTAACAGGCAGGGGTTTTATATGCTTTTGTTCATTGAATGTGTCCTTTCTCATGATGCATCTGATTTTTAATCATATGCACATCTAATCATGCAGTGGCATAAGAATATGGTAAATAGAGATTGTTTTCTCTCTAGGAGTTCACTTAGGGGACACAGCTTGCCTTATTGAACATGCACCCCAAATCATCCTAGGACAAATTATCCACTAGACAGATTTACTAGATAAATTCCAAGTTAAATTGGCTAAAAAAGAATTATGAAGGATTTCTTGAGCTATAGGTTTAGAGAGGGGTATGCATGTGTTTCAGTATGGACTGGGGGGGAGGTCCCAGGTAGCTAAGTGCTTTGATAGGAAAAATGTCTGTGTGTCTAAAGGAAAATAGAGTGCTGGGTTGCTAAGCATTCTCTTCATTTGCCTGCCTCAAATATGTGCAACCAAAGAAGATGGCATTTGATGTATATAAGTTACATTGGGTGAGATTCTTCCTGGGGAGAATCAAGCATCTGTTTTACCCAATAGGATACTGATGACAGAACAAAGAAAAAATATCACCCAAGTCTAGCTCAAGGTACCAGTTTATTTATTAGAAATACTTATAAGAGCACAGAAAGGGATAACTCAGAGGCAGCTCCATCACCAAAAGGCTCACCCAGCATGAGTGAGGACTCAGAACTGGTGTATAACTAAAGCTTTCTGTACAAAGTTCAGGCACCTCAGCTGCTTAATACTTTTGTGACCTTGGACAGGGCCCTGTAAATCTTGTGACTGTGTATGCTTCCTGATCCTTGTAAATTCCATTAGCTTTCTGAGTCTTATAAGCCTCCTTCCTCCCTCTAGTTCAATTTAAAGAAAATGGCTACAAAATAGTTGAGTTATAGAAGAATTGTTAAAAAAAAAATCAGAACACTCTGGATAGTATATAAAATGTTACCCTACTGCATATTAGATGTTATTATATATCTCAGTTTATAAAACTTATTTAGTGTTCTATGAGTCTGATGGTCATGAAAAAATATGTACATTAGATAGACCTTTAAGTATGTAATATTTTAATACTGTCATATTTCATTATCTTTTATATACTAATATTCTCAGTTATATTTATGTTTATATAGAAAGGAAAAAAGAAATTTACTAAGGAACTAACAGTATTCCTCAAAATGATCCAAGAAAGTAATAAATGGTTTCATTTTATGATTGCAACAATTAATGGGAAATTTTGCTTGCAAAGATACTACTTAAATAATAGTAGAATTTGGAAACTCAGCCTGAGCAGGGGGTTGAAATATGAATAAAGTGGCAATGACTACACAGTGATACACACTGAGCTGCTGTAGACTGTTTCAAAGGAGCCATTAATTTCATCAATGAAAGTCATAATGAGTTTAAAAGGAGTAAAGGGAGGAGGAGGAGGAAACTATTATTTGTAATACCAAATTTTGTTTATTTGTTGAATTGATCATTCTCTTATTAGCTATCTGCTACCAAATATATCAGCCAGTCATCTGTCTCTAAGACAGATCATCCTTGTATTCTCTGGGAAAATGTGGGTGTAGAAAGTGATGCTTCTATGCCAGGCTTTCTCTGTAAATCCTGTAAGCCAAGCTCCTCTGTTGGTGCTTCCATTTCATTACACCATGAACTTGTCACTAACTTGATCAAGATTTCTCAGAATAAACTTATATTGATATTTCCTTACCTAAGGAGTAAAATATTAGATGGAGATATACAATGTTCATGAGCAGGAAATCTTTATAAGGATATCAATTTCCCTGAAATTCAATCTAGCAATCTAGTATATCTGGAAACACACCTGAAGAAGAGAAATTCAGATCTTTCTCTAACAATATTGATATTATGAACTTGAAAGTTAAGAGAGTGTAGTGACAGAACAGAGAAAATAATGTAGATAATTAAAGAATCTTTAAGTAGAAGCAGACAAGTATAAATAATTGGTTAGGGCTGTTTTATCCAATAAATGTTCAGTATAAATAAAAGTAACTTTAAAAACTAAATGAAAGCAAGGTCCAGTGAGATGGCTTATCTGGATAAGATGCTTGCGGAATAAGCCTGGAGGCATGAGTTTCATACCCAGGACTTGTATAAAAATAGAAAAAGAGAATCAGCTCTGCCAAGTTATCTTCTGACATCTATTCCTGTGCTGTGGTATGCATGCCTACATAATACACACACCACTAATAATGTTTAAGAATTCAATTACGACTTGTAGTTGAGATTTTATAATTAAGAAATAAAGAGCCCCAGACAATAAAAGCCCCAATCAATAAAATTGATGCTTTTACTGTCAAGAACAATTTTGTAGTTCTGAAAACTTCTCAAATCGAAGAAGAAGAAGAAGAAGAAGGAGGAGGAGGAGGAGGAGGAGGAGGAGGAGGAGGAGGAGGAGGAGGAGGAGGAGAAGGAGAAGAAGAAGAGAAGGAGGAGGAGGAGGAAGAAGAAGAAAAAGAAGAAGAGAAGGAGGAAGAGGAGGAGGAAAAAGAAGTTGTTTAAGAAGAAGAAAAGGCAGATGCTAAGAGATGTTAATTGCAGCTAGCTATACTAACAAGGCTTATAAATTATTTTTAGAAAGATATGTATGCAGTATGCAGCAAAAAAATATGGATCATTAAAATGAGACATGCATGGCTAGTATGCATTACGCTATTCAGCCTTACTAATCTTCATGTATTTGTATGCTGGGACAACATTTATTCAAGACCATTTATTTTGACTAGCAAAATTTAAAGAAACTAGCAAAGGCAGATGTCATTAGGAAGTTAGATAATGAGAAATTCTTTCATATTGCTGTCAAAGATATACATTAGCACATCCTCTTTAAAGAAAACATTGTCAGTGTAGCCAAAGTTAAATCTAATAATTTATTAAATTCCATCAATCTTCACTTAGTAATTTATTCTAATGAAATATACAAATATTCAATAAAATTGACATGCTGTACATTGAAATTGCAGGAAAAAATCAAATAGTTATTAGAATGTAAACACATTGAAACATAGTGTCTTAGTTAAGGTTTTACTGCTATGAACAGACACTATGACCAAGGCAAGTCTTATAAAGGAAAACATTTTATAGGGGCTGGCTTACAGGTTCAGAGGTTCAGTCCATTATCATCAAGGTGGGAGCATGCCAGTATCCAGGCAGACATGGTACAGGTAGAGGTGAGAATTCTACATCTTCATCTGAAGGCTGCTAGCTGAATACTGACTTCAGGCAGCTAGGGTGAAGGACTTAAGCCCACACCCTCAGTGACACACCTATTTCAACAAGGCCACACCTCCTCAACAAGACCACACCCTCTAGTAGTGCCATTCTCTGGGCCGAGCATATACAAACCATCACACATGGCTGTCCATACAATAAAATACTTTAGAAATAATCTACAATATATATTTTAAATGTATGTTCTTAAAAAGAAGATATCATTTTGATACAGTTTATCTTAGTTTTAATGTCATGTGGATATCACTAAATGTTATTGAGAGAACAGTCTTGTGTAAAATTAATGAAGAAAACATTCTTCACTTTTGGAATGTTAGTTACATTAGTTAGTTAATAGGGGCTGTCTTACATGTTCAGAGGTTCAGTCCATTATCATCAAGACAGGAACATGGCAGTATCCAGGCAGACATGGTACAGGCAGAGGTGAGAATTCTACATCTTCATCTGAAGGCTGATAGCAGAATACAGAATCTGGACAGGAAGGAAAAGAAGAAAACTGAATTGAGTCATTATGCATAGTATACTTTAACCACACTTAGAATACTTTTTAAAAAGAAAATATGGCAAAGTATTAGTGTTTGATTAAATGTCTTGTAGCTTCACAAACATTTGCTTTATTATTCCCAGTGCTTTTGTGACTGAAAGAATTTATAATACATGTGTAATAAAACCTTCAGGATGATGTCTGACAAACAGCATAAAACAAATGCTGTTTTTATTAGCAATGATGGAACTGAAAACTCATGGAAGCATGACATGATAAGGCTCAGTGCCCACATGTTTGCCTTCAGATATAATTAAGGAATAGTGAACTGTATAGCAGCTGAACACAAGGTCACAAGACTCCTATCAGTTCATGAACTGAGACTCGGGTAAACAGTGTCAGGATGATGAATCTCAGTATTTAAGGGAAGGAACTCGTTTTTACAATTGACCTCGGGAATTAACTAAAAACCATTATCCTGTAAGGAAGAAAAATATTTTTTCCTTTTCCAAGTTCTAATTCTCACAGAGCTTATGCGGCCCCTATCTGTTGTTTATGAGATGTCTACCATTTGCTAAGTCTGTCCTTTTTTCCAAACAACAAATAGATATTAAGATTAATGATAACAAAGACATTAGAGGTAATAAAATGTGAAGTATTAAAAATGTCAGTGCCAATATAAATAATTTTTAAGATCAAATTTCTTAAGTACAAAACAAAATTTTGTTTAGAATGTAAAATCAACTTGAAATACATAATCAACATATGTGAGTGGCACAGCTCCTTTTCCAGCATATCTCCTCGCCACTTTGTAAGGCCTTTGTCCAAAAGTACTTTGCTAATAATCCTGGAATTTGTGTGTTGAATAACCCTACCAAACTCCAACTTCTTACTTTAATTCAGTATGATAGTTAGTTCCAATGATCTACTTGATACCATCTAGAATCACCTCAGAAGAGAGTCTCAGGGATGGTTTACAACAGATTTGCCTGTGAGCATGTCTGTGAAATTGTTTTTATTAAATTAATTGGTGTAGAAGGAGTCAGACCACTGTAGGCAGCACCATTCCCTAGGCAGAGAATCTTGCATAAGAGTGAAGCAAGCAAGCGTGTATGCATTCATTTCTCTCTGTCCATGATTGAATATTTTGTCATGAGATATATGAAGTTCCTGTCTTTTCCTGTCCATAATGACTGGCTTTAACCTGAAATCATAAGTTGTAATAATCCCTTTTTCTAATAAAAATCATTTTGTCAAGATATTTTTATTTTTTGTTTTAATCAGAAAACCAAAACTAAGACATTCTGTTTGTTTTCACATTATTTATAGCACCCTCATTTATAGTTATTCTTAGAGGAATCTAAATTGATTTACAAGTACATAAAGTTATAAAGAACTGAATAGATTTTGCAAGAGTCTTTGAAGCGCACACTCAAACACACACACACACACACACACACACACACACACACAATCTATAGACTACTATTACAATTCAGAAAAATCACTTGGCATACCAAAGAGTAATTACTATTCATATTTACTAAGTGCCTTTCATAGAAAGAGACAATTTAACTCAGTAAAAGAATATAATTTTAAAGGAATGTATTACTTGTTTATTAGATTGTGCTAAAACTCCAATCTGTGTGGTGTTTAACTGTTTTTCTATAATCAGTTATTGATGACTTGGCTGTGTATGGAGGCTCTGTGCACTAGCACTTAGAAAATTACATTGCAGTAATTAGTAACTCCACAGTCATTGAATAAGGTCACATGACAACAGAGGTCTGTTGCAAAGGTGCTCAGTACATTGTACTAGGATTAGCAAGCCTGATAGAGGGTTAGATGTCCATCATGTAATTCAAGGACTCTGTCTTCAGAATATGCTATTGCTATTGTACTATAGCAGTTGGGATCACTGGCATAAAATTGGACCCATCAACGTTCTGTCCTTGGGGAGAAGGGCCCTTGAAGGCCCCAACCTAGAACTAGTGAACTAGTGGCAAATAAGGAAAGCTGAAATAGAAGATTCGGCTTGTCCCATCTTTCCTTGAATATCTACAGGCTTTTAAAAGTCTCTGGAGAGGGGAGAAATATATTCTTCAGTGGCATAGCCACCAGTAAAGAGGCTATATTCCTGAAGAGAGTCCTTTACCCAAGCGTCCCTAATGAAACTCATAAAAGCCTCATTAACTCTATAAATAAATAGATGGAAGGAAGAAGAAGAAAATCAAAGTAGAGTATGGACTAGTTAGGAAGAGATATGGGATCAAGAGGTGTGAAGGGCAGAGTAGAGAGTACTGACAGGTGAGGATGATAAATATATATTATATGTGGAATGATGTCATAATCGAATACATTGTACATAATCAACATATGATAATGAATAATTCTTTGAAAAGGCTAAAATATAGGAAGATATTTTGGGTCATGGGCTTTGGCAAATGTTCCTTTGATGTAATGTGTTGTTTAGCCCTCTTTCTCTATATTTTTAATTGAAATGTATTTACATAACTTTCCCTCCTCACTGTCCTCTCTAGAACCCCTCCCAGATACCTGTCCTCAAATCCTGCCCATGCCTTCTCACTCTCAAGATAATGGCCTCTTTATTATTGTTGTTATACACACGTCTATGTTTATCCACATATATGTATATATTATGTATATTTACATTTATATTTAAATAGAAGCTAATGATGTGGGTTCTGTATCGTTCTATTGTTCAGATCTGAGTGCTAGGAGGAGTTAGTTATGGATATGACTTTATTCCCAACTGACTAGCAGACTTGTTTTTCTGATTTTTAAGAGCTATTTGTGTTCTTGTACCATGTTTTAAACTGGATATCTGATGAAAACTTTACATTCCTTTGGGTTTCTATTGTAATAGCATTATTTCAATTAGAAAGTCATTGTTATACCTACTTTACATGTCTGGAATCAGTTCTTTGTTGTAGAAAATATTTAATCCTAATCTAGGGTTTCTACCCACCATTGATCATTCAGTTCTCAGATGAAAGACACACAACATTTATTTTTATAATAATTCTTTATCAGCACTATCAGCATTTTTATAATAATTCTTTAATATTCTTAAAGCTAGGCATATATCGACCCTCTATGCTATTTAAATCTACTTCCTATTGATAATCCTGAGTTATTACTTACTATGTTTCATCTGGGGTGCTCTTAACTTCAATTAGCCAGCCCTCATGGCCATGCTTTCTTGACTCCTTCCTTTTCTTCCACCTTCCTCTCCCCTTCAAGGCCTCCTCTAACTTCAAGCCTGGGAATTCAAGACTCTGCATATCTCTCCTCTGTCCAGCTATTGGCTGTAGGCATCTTTATTAACCAATCAGGGATAACTTGAAAGAAGGAAGGGGGCAAGATTACATAGCATCACTTCTGTCTATGTATGGAATCTCTCCTGTCTGGGGCAACCAGGCCTTGGGGGCCGGACTTAGCATTGCAATAGGTAGTAACAGGCCAAACCTCAACAGGTCTTCCTACCTATAGTGCACTCATCTATTTTCCCAGTTCTCAGAGAACATCAGTATTCCCCACAGTCAGTCCCTCACCTTTATCAACATAACACAGACCCTCAAAGGTTTTGCGATTATTGCTTCAGTCCTTGTGAGCCCCTATGAGCCCTGCTTAGTTGATTTGCTGAGCCATGTTCTCCTGGTGTTCTTGACCCCTCTGGCTCCTACAATCCTTCCTCCCCCTCTTCCTTAGTGTTTCCTGAGCTTCACCTGATATTTGGGTGTGGGTCTCTGCATTTGCTTTCATTAGCTGTCAGAGACATGGCTCTGTGTTTTGTTTTGATCTGTTCTGTTCTGTTTTGTTTCTCCATGTATCTCAGTCTGCCCTTCATTTACTGTGTAAATGAGAATGAGATAACTTTGAACTTCTAGTCCTATAACCTCTTCTTCCAGAGTGCTGAGATAATAAGTGTCTACTACTATGTCCCAGTTTTGAAAAATCTAGAGGTTAAACCCAGGTTTTTGTGTATCCTAAGCAAGAACTCTACCTGTGTGCATATGTACAAAGATTATAATCCAACCACACAAAGCTTGCTTTTACTGTATTTTTAAAGCACATATTCCTAGATCAATCCTAATGGACATTAACATGGCCTCATTAGGTCATTAGGGAGTGCAGGCCATGTACATCAAAATAGCCCCCAGAGGCAGCACAGCTTTTGGACATCAAAGTGGCTTTGGGCTGCAACACAGACTACAGATATCTGCATGTTCCTGGGTAGTAACACGGGCCACAGACATCTGCACAGACCCTAGCCACAATAGGATCATGGGCCCAGAGATGTCCCTCAGTGAGACCAGACATCACCATGGTCTCAGTTGGCAACATAGGCCACTTGCTTCAATATAAGTCCCAGAGAAAGCATGGACTACAGATAGCTACATGGTCCTTGGTGGTAATATGTGACACAAATGTCATCCTGACCACAAACAGGGTACAGCTGGGCAGGTTGTCAGTGGTCCCATGCTTGCCTGGCTTGCCTGGCTACTAGCTTTTCTCCCTTACACAACCACCCTGGGCTAGGGCAGGGCGAGGCATGGCCCTTGGCTGCCATGTGTGTGCCACCCCCGAATTTGTTACGCTCTCACTGGTATAAGTGAACAATAGATGTAAATCTAAGCAGTTTACTTTCTAAGACATTTAAAACTTGGAAATTTTAACATAAATAATTTTTTCCATTTGTGTGTACATGGACCTTTTCAACATGTAATCAGTGTACTTGATATAGGAGCACACAGTAAATGCTCATGAAATGCATATTCATGAAAATAAGCCTGAATAAGGCTCTTCTTTCAATGAACATTAGATAGCACAAAGAGAGAATCAAAATTACATGTGCTACAGTATTTGGGAAATGTCTGATTTGATATGATCCTCTATTCACTCTCAATATTTTATAGTAAACTCAGTACAAAAATCATCTACATTTGATAATTGCAACTGTCATTATGTATACAATTTGAGAGGCTCAGACAGGAAGACCACAAGTTCAAGTCCTGTGTAAGATAAAGTAAGTTCAAGACCAGCCTAGGAAACTGAGTGAGAATTTGTCTCAGTATAAAATGTCAACAGTGTGGTATCTAATACAGCTCATAGGTACAATACTTGGCTAGCACATGAAAGACACTACTTTTCATTCCCAATATATGCAGAAGACAAACAAAGATCACCATCAGACCCTCTGCCAGTCTTGGCATAGACCCAGAGCCTGGCTACCTACCTTTCAAAATAAAATCACATACATCGGATTCCTGTTACAACCTGTGCAGCAGTTATCCTTCTGATGAAGCACTGTCAAAAACAAGTAGTTCTACCAGACAAGTCACTGTTCTCCACTTAATAGTCTTTGAATCTATCTGCAATACAAAGTCTACTCTATATACTTTGTGAAGCCAAAGAAAAACACAGTTAAGGGTGTAGATGCATATGGCATCTCTTATCTTTTTAAACACATAGGCATTTGCCATGCCACCGTTTCCACTGCAGCCACCAGTGCCATGGAACACATTCTCTGTGACTCGATATCTTCTTCAACCAAGACAAAATAGCCAATGCCTTTTCTGAGATTCCCTTACCTGTATCTTCTCTCTTCTGAGTTCTGGGACAGGCACATAGTTTCTGACATTGTCAGGTCTTGCCACCGCAGCTTCTACAGAAGAATCTAATCATGCTGAAATAGAAAAATACCAAGCTAGATTCATCTACTGTCAAGTATCCTTGAGCTGAACCTCTACAACGGAGCCCTTTGCTCTCTGTACTGACCTGATCACCAATCACCCTGGAGTTAATAGTGACTTCTCTGCTATTCTGAAATGGCAAAGTCTGAAAAAAAAAAAAACAGAGTGCTAACAAGATATAATTCTAATATTCTAATTGTGGATTAAATGCTCTTGAACTAATATTTTCATTTCTTATTTCAAATTTGTACAATGTGGTTGAACTTTACATAGTTGTAATAGCTCAAGTCATTTAAACACTGGGACTAAGAGGGAAAGCTTCATTTGTAACTTAAAACTGCAGACATTGATTTTTAGATAGGCTTTGGCCAAGGAATAAACTCTCCCTATTGCTTCAATTGTCAGAACTGTCTGAAAAAATGATGAGCTTATGTCACTATTCAACAAATAATCCCTAAATGTAACAGATGTTGGCAGAAGTGACAAGCACTTGATTTTCTTGGGGAGGGTTCCAAAGTTCATCCACTTGCTGGATACATCTTTTATTCTCCAACTGATTGCTCAAAGGTTACAAAAACTGATAGCAATTTTGGTGTGCAGGGCAGTAGTTTTACCCGTTAAATATTTTGCCTGTGGTCTCTGCTTTACAGTACCCAACGAGACATAGAGAGTTCGTCTTTTAGAGAGGGGCACTAATGTAATCTTCTATCAGACTTACAGGTGAAGTCAAACATACATTTCCTAAACCTAAACTTTCTAATGGTTGAAAAGTATTACATTTATCTATTTCTTGAGGGAGTGAGTGTATGTGAGGATTAAAGAACAGCTTGTGGGAGTAGGTTTTCTCTTCCCATCATGTGGTCCTAGGAATATTTCATAGATGGATAGCACAGTGTTTTTCTTCTGGAGGAAGAGAAGAAAGAAACGCTTCTTCTTTAAAAACACTTCTTCTTCCACTTTGCCTTCTATCCTGGGAATACCACCTATGTTGCTGAAATTTAAAAACAGGAGGTTTAAATATACATCGAAAGTGTACAAAATATACAACAAAGTCATCAGACATCCATTAGAGTCACATGTGAGGGAAGAACAGAACAAAATAACATCTCTGCCTTACAAAAATGTGTGGGACTGCAGAATGGTAATAACTGGCACACTTCTTGCTGGCTGGCATTGCCTCACAGCCATACACACATGTCTTTAATTGACTGTGGCATTCTTATTAAGAGCCTAGGCATTCTTCACACCCTTCATCATCAACCATAGGCACCAACCTTGAAGAGAGCTTGGGGGTCAGGGGCATTACTCTATAACAGCATTTAGAAACTTGAGCATTTGACTATCTTCCTTAACCCTGGTACTTTCTTTCTCATTGGCAAATGCAGACAGGAGCCTTGCAGATAACCCTCCTTTAGCAAATGGAAGGGCGTAGTGTCTTCAACTGCTGCATTGTGACTGATGAGTCTGAGTTGATGGGATGGGAGAGAGGATGAATACATGAGAGACATAATGTAAGACAGCATTTAGAGGACTTAAGGACAGCTGCTAAGGTTAGATAGATGGTGTGATCAACACAGCCACATGAGATAGTGACTTCATGCTACCACACCACCACGTACTTATAAAGAAGAGAGTTGTGGTGTGTGGGGCTTCTTCTACATCTTGTACACACCATTTATGATTTATTTAATTTTCTGTAGCCATTTGTTCATCTGTTTTCACTATTTTAGGCCATGGCGGTGGTAGTTGATTTGCCAAGCACTGCATGAATAAGACAAATCTCAGTGCTCCTGACAGAGTCTGTCATTCAGCACTCAGAAAGGTGTCAGAACAAATGACCCCCCCCATTCTCAATTGTGGAAACTGAGGCTTGGGAATGTCAAATATCTTACCTAGGTCACAAAGTTAGCAGCCTCACTAGGTCACAAAGTTAGCAGCCTCATTAGGTCACAAAGTTAGCAGCCTCATGGCACAGTTTCCCAAGACAATTAGTGGCTGTGTGATGCTTGGGTAGGAATGAAAATGGGCTGGAGTGAATGGGAGAGAAGGCTCTTAAGCAAATCCTTCATGTTTCCCACCAGCTAATTGGAGACAGGCGTTAAGAGGAAGGAATTAGTTCCACTCTGCAGTCGTCTGACTGAACTGTGTACTGCTTCCAACAGGATGTGGGGTGGCATAAGAAACATTGTCTGGTGGAGATCATTCGAAAATTGATCTTGAAGTGGCTGGAAGGAACCACACTGAAAATTATTTGATATAACTTTATTAATTCTTAAGACTTTTTCAGGATTGTTTGGTAAAGCCCCATCATTGTAACTCACGAACTAGCAAACTTGCCACCTGGTCTGTTTCTGTAATAAGGTGAGTAGTGTCTACCCAAGATTTTTCTCAGGAGACCTGGCAAGCAAGTACAAGTCTTGCTCTTAAAAAATTTTTTTTTGAAGGAGCTTTTTTAAAAGTTATTCCAGAGGCAGGACAAAATGTCTTCCCTTCTCAATTTTATGTAAATAAATAAATGAATAAAATAGTATGTGTATCATACAGATGTACCTCTAATTCTTCATTCACATGGCTCCCTGCCAGTGTGTGTGCACAGTAAAAACTTGAAGCAAACGTGTTTCTCTTAGGAATTAGCTCTTTCAGGTCCCCAAATCATTCTCTGTGTCTTCTACTTTGCTCCAGAGTTTGACTGTTTAACAAAATACAATTGGTTGGCTTGTAGAATTTCTTGCTTTGATTCTATCAAGTTCCCTAGGGTTCCAAACACTCAGAGAAGGGCTCTTTGAAGGTAATATGTTCTTTCCTCATTCAGTGATATTCAATAAATCATTCTCAACAAGCAAGTCAAATAAGCAAGTTTGTGTATTTGCTGTGTGGAAACAAGGCTGTTAAAATGGCGATATATTGGCAGTTTGCCCTATTAAAGATTGTCATGATGAATCTATCTAGAACAGGAATGCTGATCAGGTTTGGAATGAAACACATATTTTTGTGTCAATAACCTCTAGGGGGACCCAGCTCTGCAAACTGCATTACGTGACACAGAAATCACAGAAGTTCAGAACTACAGGGGGATGAAGTGTAGCATAGTCCCCCAACTATGTTATCCATTAATCAAAAATGGTTTAGTGTCAGCCTTTGCTTTTAGATTCCAGGGACTAAGAAGACAGCTTATTTTCATAAGGATATCAGGATGTGAATGTGTATTTAAACTGGAATGTTCTATGAATGAGTTACGCTTGTCCAACCAACTCCTTTAATCCTTGACCATTTAAATGGAAAATCTATCTAAGCCAACTTGATTCCCTGGAAGTCACTTTTCAGCAGTGGGGGATTAGGAACTGTCACGGGGACCAGCGTGCTCTTGCACTCTAAGCAGAAGACTCATACGATGCTTGTCTGAATTATGTGCTTTATTTTGTTAATTAGAGTGAGTGTTTTCAACCAGATCTCAAGTCAGGCTTTTATCGATTTTCCCAAACAAGGCGAGAATTCAGCTATTTACAAGATAAGCATGAATTTCTGGCAGCGAGTCTAGTGACAACTTTCTCCACGGCTAAACCCATTAAGTAAATCATGGGGATTCTGCTGAAGAATCGCAAATGTTATTTGAAATTTGACTACCAGAACTTTTATTGAGTGTACATTTTCTAAGTACTGTGTTTGCTTTATTCAGCTTTTCCAAGTGCATTTCATAACCAATCTCTTTGGTTTAACCCTACCTCTTTTCTTTCAAATATTCATAAATCCTGTGACAAGTCTTAAAAGACCCGATCTCATCAACTACCTACCATTAGATGGCGCTAAATCATTGTCGTTTCAGAGTATAGGATTTTGTTTTGCTTGTCGCTTTGAATGGTTTCAAATTCATAGAAATCTACCCTGCCCCTGCCTTTTAAGTACTGGAATTAAAGGCATGTGCCATCATGCCCGACCAAAATACAGACAACATAGTCTTAAACCTTAGTATCAATGGATCTCTTTTCAAAGCACTCACAGGGACCAGATTGTTCAGATGTTCAAGCCTCTTATAGTCAACGGATTACTATTGGCATATATTACTCATAAAGGCTCCCATTTATTTTAAATCACTTCTCCATTATTTATAATGCCTGAAATAATTTAAATGCTATATAAATAGATGTTGTACCATCCCAGCTAGGGGGTGATTGGGGAGGATAAATGTTCACTGCAGATATAATTATTTCTTAATATATTTTTAATCTGTATTTGACTGAATATATGGATACAGAAACAACACACACGGAAATATGATTTTAATGACTTTTGATTTAACACACCCTCAAGGCAAATAAGGTAACCTGCTTTCTTATTAGTCAACCTGCATGTGTCAACATAATTCACATTTGCCTGTAAAATCTAGAATGATTTTATAAATGACCAGGTGAAAATTATCCTCTTGCAATGGTTTTTACTGTGATGAGTCGTTGAGAGAAGGGGTGTTAAATAAATATTTAGTTCCTGTGTAGTATTTTTCCTAGATATACTAGTTGAGAAGAGGTTCAATCAAGGATACTTGTTAGTTAGTGGGAGTTGATATTTTACATGGTAGCTACCTGCCAGACTTAATTTTGGCCTAATGGGTACGAACAAAGAAAAGAAGCAAGTGGCTTGTGTGTTTGTCCCTGCCTCCATTGTACCTTCAGAGGAACTGGTAGTCAAAGCTTTTATTGATGTCCTTTACACTTAGGGCCACACCCAACCTTTGAGGATGTGAAGAATTCCAGACAGCAAGCTGATAGAGACTGGTGTCATTACTGATAACAGAGACTACACTAAGGTACTTCCTCAACCATATGGTTTAAAACCTCAGCGAAGGACAATGATAAATTTAGTCTAGAGCCTAGAAAGTAAGCCATTACGTTGGACAGAACAAGAATCTTTGCTGAGCCACAGAATCTATTCCTCAAAAGATTCCTTTAAACATTGGCCTTGAGCAGAAGGCTCTGTCAGAGTCTAATTACCAGCTTCAAGTTTACACTTGCCATCATGGATGCTTGTGAATTTCTAGTCATGTTTATTATGCTGTCATTTAAAACTAGAGAGAATTGTGGTTACTGACATCAATTCTTAGGAGGCTTTGATAGCTGCGTTATTTAATTCCTTCAAATATTTTGCTATGCTCATGTTCTCTATTTTTTGGAAAGTATAATACGACATTTGAAGGAGACTCAAAAGGAAGAGAATAACGAAAGTGATTCTTGGGATCTTGCAAGGGACATTTTGTTGTTTTGGTGATAATTCCATAATTGGCCAGATGGTAAATCCCATTAAGAGCTACTTGTGATGGTATGAACTGTGACTTAAAGATGTGATGACCAACACTAGCAGGATGTGTATCCCACAAGAGGAGAGCGTTTCATGGTCATTTCACTTTCTCATCTTGTAGCCCTCCATGTTTAAAATTAAGTCCATTTAACTTTGCTAATGGAAATATTTAGATTTGTGAGCTTTTGAATCTTCTGGTGTCTTTATTATATTTATTCTTCGATTGTTTGGTTCCTCTCACTACACTGATAAATGATTGACCCTTAGAATACATCAGAAAAAACAACCCCGAGTTAGAAATGGAATTGCTCTCTGGGCAAAAATTGTTTATATTCCAATTTCTTCCAACCCACTAAAGAAAGACTATGCAATTGACTGTCTGGATTATAGTTATAAACATGGCAAATGCATTTGAACACATCATGGAGGCACTGAGAAGCTCCTCCAGCCTTAACACTTGAATGTGGGAGAGCATATTAAGCTTGTTGAATCCTTTTAGGATTTAATTTTCAAAACAGATTTGTTGAAAAGAACTCCAATTTTAGACGCCTATTCTCTTCGCCAACATGCTTCCTAGCTTAATGAAGTGACATGGTAGAGAACACTCTCTCACTGTACAGTTTATGGGTCATTCAACAGGTGTTCAGTACTACATTTTTGCTAACCTGAGGGAATATTTATAGTAAGTACTGTCTTAGAGAAGAAATGACATAGAATAATTTGAGGAAATAGATAAAAGAAGTGTTCCTGGGATTTTAAATAAAGAAGATAGGACTTGATTGATTTTCCATGCGTTTGTCTTTCTATCCTTAATTTTATTTATCCATATATATTTACTGAGTAGCTCTTTCCTCAAACATTGTAAACACTTCAAAGGAGATAAATGACTCTTTTCACTTTCTACAGTTTTTGTTCTTCAGTTCATATACAATATGTTTCTAAGACTAGAATACATAAGAAATATTCAGGTTAAAATGTACTGATGAATTCAGACAAAGGTATGCTGAGTCATTGTAGAATTTTACCACACCACAGTGCCTTTTACTGGCTTCCTGGCTGGGTCAAATTAAGAAGGAAACAGAAGTTCTTTTGCTCGGGGTTTTCATTTTCTCTTGGAACTCATCACAGAAGAACCAAACACCACTCATGATTGCATTTAAAGCCAAGGCATTGGCAACAGAATGGGTATGTTTGTCACTATACGAGGAAAATGGCTTTGAGTAATTTTGAAAGATGATCCTGATAGGGATGAAGGAGAACCATATAGAAGTGATGCCATAGACAAAGCAAGGAGACATGCTGATGATATGCAGTGTAAAGAGGACCTCTTAAAGGATACCAAGGGGTCAAGGGGAACTCTGCTAGCAATGGAGTTGCAAAAACAGCTTCCTTGCCTTGGATAAAGGCCCCTTCCCCTTCCTACCAACACTTCTACATTTTTTTTCAGGTTATTAAAGATCTGGTGTGACTACAAAGTCCAAAGGCAGGTGTGAGGAACTGAAGAGGGGCCACAAAAATTGAAGAGGTGATAAAAAACATAGCATTACAACCTTACCTCTGCAGCACAGAGGAGCAGCATCTTTGTCATAATAGCATCTCTCTTGCAACTCATCCCACGACCGTTTCCCAGTCCTGATTGGGCCACTCAGTAGGCATGGAATTGTAGCTGTCTCTGTTTGGGTGACTTGATCCACAAGTTTTGAGGTTTTGGGTTCTGGTAAAACACAAACAAACAAACAAAACATTTTTTTCTCCCTTTCCACATAGCATTTTCACTGTTTCTAGCTCTGCATTCAATGTATTGATATGTATTAATGTCTTATCATCATTTTCTACAGACAACATGTTGCCTCATGATGGAGGACAGCTGAGCAAATTTGTAAGCTGTGGAAACAGCCCTCACTTTCTTCTATTTTGATTTATCATGTTCCTTAGAAGCCAGGCTTTGATGGAGATATTTTATCTGTATGTGGGCAAATGATAACAAGATAACTCTGCTGATAATATCTGGCCCTGTGATTAGTGAGGATGCTTTGCTGCTCAGCTGTGATGCTGGGTGTGTTAGCTGTGCTATGGACATCTTTAACTAACACCAGTTTCCATTTGTAATGGGCTTGTCAGGGTTAGAGCCCATGGTAGGTAGAGAAGCATCAATAAGAAAATGCCCATTGCCCCTCTTCTGGCCTCCGTGTATATGCACAGGTGCCTATAGCCACAACACACACACCTAACACTTGGAAAGAAGTCAGGAAGTTATTCAGGGGTTCAAGGACACCCTCAGCTACATAGTAAGTTTGAGTTCCCCTTGGACTACATGAGATCATGTCTCCAAAAGCAAAAAACATTTGCTTACCTGTCAGGCCTATTTGGTACTTGATATAAGACTATTAACTTTCTTTATAACAGTATGTCATGGACCGAAGTATGAATTCTTTAAAAATAAATTTGATGATATAAACGTCCCATAAATTTTCTAACTGTTTTAATATTGCATTCATTATTTGCAGTTTGGAATTTTATAAATAAAATGTACAAACATAGCTGTCTGTGCTCTCTAGAGATGGGCACCAGTGAGCATTATCCCCTGTTTCCACATCTATTTGTAATTCTCTGACTTCATGTTTGGGCTGGGCTGTGTCTTTGATAACTAGAACATGGTGAACATTTGATTTCTTGACTTCTGAGGCCTTACAGCTCCCATTTTGGTCATGGAGAATCATCTAATTTTTTTTTATCTAGTTAGAGTGTGCTCTCATGTGTGTGTGGGGAGGGGCATAGGTGAGTGTCCATTTTCAATCTCCATCCTATTTGGGTTTTTCAGGAGTGTATTTATTTATTTATTTATTTATGTGCATTGGTGTTTTACCTGTATGTATATCTCTGTGAAAGTGTTGGATCCCATAAGCTGGAGTTAAAATGGTTATGAACTGCCATGTGGGTGCTAAGGATTGAACCTGGGATCTCTGGAAGAGCAGCCAGTTCTTTTAACAGCTGATTCATCTCTCCAGTCCCTTGTCTTATTTTGTTTGATGCAAGGTGTCTCAGAGAACATGGAGCTTACTCCTTCAGCTAGACTTGTTTGCCATCAAACTCCAGGGAACTTCCTGTTTCTATTTCTCCAGTACTAGGATGGAATATATGCTTCCATACTTAGCTTTTCTACATGGGTTCTGGAGACTGAATTCAGATCCTCATGCTTAAACAGCAAGCAATTTACTAATTGAGTCATCTTTAAGGCTCATAATTATTCAAATGGGATTCCTCTAGGAACCAAGGTATCACATTGTGAGAAGCCCAGAGAACACGGAGTCCACAGCTGAGTTCAGAAATGATGGACTGCACTAGCTATTCCCACTGAGTGACCCAACCATTCCAATCAGTCCTCTCTACTGAAGCCAGCACCATGCAGAGCAGAAGGCCCTCCATGTCAACCATAAGACTGAGAGAAGATGGGCTGCTCTTATAGTTGTTTTTTTCAGGTGCTTTTCAAAATAATAGTGAGCCAGTACTAACAGAGTTCAGGCATGGAAAATTTGGATCCTTGTTTATGGGTCAGGGTTAGTTCCATGGTTTTTCAGCTGTTATTTTAATTTTAAAATCTTGTCTTGCTATATTCATTGAGCATCAGTGAGTTCTAATTTCCAAGTGAATCTAGGTGTTCACTAAGTGTTCTAAGTGAATCTAAGTGTTCACAGATATCCTGCTAAGTATAGGACAAAAATTCCTTTTCATTTGGTGGATACTGATGCATCTGTGTCATTCTACTGAATAATCATCTCAGATGCCATTGAATGTGTCTTCCCAAGATTGACTATACTGTCTTCTATATATTGTGATTCTGAGAGTTTAAGTTAAAACAAATTTGAGTATCAAAAAAGGACAGATTCAACATCTAAATGCCTTGATGTGCTAAGGGCTATTTCTTAAAAAATTGCAGGTTAAGTATAATTTCTGATTACTAACTATACATTACCTCTCCGCTCTTACTCCAGGACCCCTCACCTCAAAAGAGCTTGGTGAATATATGTTAGGAGTCACATGTTTCAGGCTGGGTGCTGTGCCTCAGCTAGGGTGATATGCTTTAGTAGTTTAAAGTTACTTTCATTCCTTTGTTCTTAGAGAGTACCATAGGCCTATCTGCATTCAAATCCTGAACAATATCCATAGATGAATTATGGATACTTATGTGTTTCTTATTTATATGATTGGCAGGCTGTGGATTGTATTTGCACTATAATCTTAATGGCCCTCAGCTTGATTTCCCAGAAGACATTACGCTTGAGAGCAAGAATAGGAGCCTGAATTTCAAAACAACTCCAGTAAACTTCAGGAGCATGCAATATGCCAAATGGACATTGACAAAATGAATTTGTAAAATCAACCAGCAAATCCTAATGGGTAGTTTTCCTTTATCATTTTAATTGGATTATTGTACTCTCATCCTATACCTATTGAATGTCTTTAGAGTTTTGTTGAAAAATCACTGCTTTGTATTTGAGATACCAGAAGGACTCGAATGCTTAATTTTGAAAGTGATTAAATAGGAAGTTCAAAATGTTATAAACCATTATATTCCCAAATAAGCCCATCCCACCCTCTTGTACTGTACAGTCACTACTAGTAAGTTGCAAATGTATATCATAGTAGGATCCCTTTACGCACTGTAGAAAATTCTCATTTGGTTGCATGAACTTCATTGTTCATGTTTTTCTCTTTAAAGAAACAAAACAATAGATGAATAAATATAAATCAACTGAGTTCCGCTTATGGGTTGTTTCAAAAGGAATTATGTTTAAGTTGAAAACGAATAGGTCTGATACATATAGATATAATCATATGTCTTTTTCCATTTGTCTGATAGAGTAAAAACGGTAGAATAAAGGTCTGATACATATAGATATAATCATATGTCTTTTTCCATTTGTCTGATAGTGTAAAAACAGTAGAATAAAAGGTAACTAATGTAGACCTAAAGAATCATGATATTTCCTTAAGTGTGGGTTTCTTACTCTGAAAAATAAGTATGGTAGCTCAGAACCATGTGCTTTGCACAGAATTGAGACACAAGCATGTTATCCCTAGTGTTTGAGTTCAGGTTTTCATCTCCACTGGTCTTTCTCAGCACTGAGGAAACTAATCTAGCTACGAAGTATTTGATCTGGAAGACTTCCCGATGAAGTCCCTCTAAAAATTCATCTGTGTGCTATAACTTAAGAGATCAGTTCCTTACTGAAAGCATGGACAGTTTATCAGTGTTTTGAAGCTGATTTTCGAAACAAAGTGAATTTCAGTCCAGAAATGAATTCATCCCATTGGTGTTATTAAAGAAATCCTTGCCTGAATCCCCCTGGGATCCTCCCTGAGTGATAAATTTGATGACTTAAGTCATGAACCTTCCAGTATGTCTACTGTGTTGGATGATTTTGGGTTGTCTCTGACAAAGGATGCATGCATCCTCATGATTTTTTTTTCTTTTCCTTTCCCCCACATTGCTTTAATGTAGTTTTCTGGTACTCACTCATTAATAATGAAAGTCAATGATGAATTTGCCAAATGTTTTTGGAAAGCTAGTAAGATCATCCTTCTTTTCCCTGTCCTCTGTCCCACCTTCCCTACTACAGCACTATGTATGTCCTTTGAGGGAAAAGGCAATAAGGATCTCAAAAGTTTTTCATCTTGTTTTAAAACAACAGAATTTTAGAGCAATACCTGAGCTTTATGTTCATAAAACATTAAGGTAATAGGAAGAAATACTTTCATTCTGTTCTAGTCTTGGTAGTACTGTTATAGTTTAATATTTCCAAACACAGAACTAGGGATCCACCTGTACGTCAACTGAATCCTACTTCCTCAGCATGTCATGACTTGATATATGATCAAACCAACTTACCCTGAGTTGATTTATGTGGCAATTATCCAATGTGGTTTTCTGTTGCTCATATTGGTCATTTTGTACATCTTGTTAACAGAGTAATAATCAATAAACAGGGAAAATCTAGGCACTTTAATGATAAATACAAAGTTCCATTAATATATAAAATATGAAATTAGCATCAAAGAAGAAATCTAAAATTCTGCTTGTAAATTATTAACAATGTGTAATGTTAAGAAATTTAAACAGAGCCAGGCGGTGGTGGCACATGCCTTTAATCCCAACACTTGGGAGGCAGAGGAAGGCAGATTTCTGAGTTCGAGGCCAGCCTGGTCTACAGAGTGAGTTCCAGGACAGCCAGGACTACACAGAGAAACCCTGTCTCGAAAAAAAAAATTAAACAAACTTCTCACTTTCTGTGATATGAATAGAGGTATAGGACTATCTAAAATTCAAAGAATTACTTTAAAAATAACATACATTAAATATCAAAACTGGAGTTTAGGACTTCCTATGGAACTTAGCCAAGAATACAATATAATCTTCCTAGTCCTTTGGAGCCCGTGTATAATCTTACAAGTGATGATCTCAGATTGTTTTAATTATATTTCAAGTTGAACATCTCTTCAAGACTCTTTGTCCACTCAAATATCCTTCTATACCCAATCTGTACATATACTACCATCTCTCAATCCCAATTAAGACCCCATCCAGAATGGTAATGACTGCTCTGCTCCTCCCCACCATACTGAAAATACATCATTCACAGCAGTCATCCTTTGATTTACTAATTCATTTGCATGTCAAGATTCTTTCCAGGTTAGAATCATTCCTTTAAAGCCAAGATCATGTCATCTTTATTTATTTTTACCCACATTTCTTTCTATGGGGTAAGTACAATGCTTATTAGATAAGGTAGATATAGTGAAAAATAAGCAGATTGTTGGGTAAGAAGCTCCTTTCATAAGTGCCTGGAAATTAATGAGTTAGAACCAGAAATGCCTCCCAGAAACAATAGAACTGAACCTGATTTTATATATATATCAAAGATTCTAAGTATCAAGTCTTTGTGACCAGAATATGTCTAAGCTCAGATTTTGATCCCAAAGCAATGTGAATTCCATCTAATCATTCATGATTGTTCTTCACAAAAAGGCCCATGACATTCCCTGACCACCTCACTCCAAAAATCTAGAACCATCATTCAATCAGCTATACTCACCCAGCCCAAGGAGTATCTAATGGGATACTGGAAGCTCTGGCCAGGTATTCATCTGCCAACCCTTCTGCTCAGATGTGAATTCCATAGCACCAAAGTTATCTCTAGTCTCTGATACTAAAAATGGACAAATTCATTTGGAAAAGTCATACATGTCAAGTCTACTAAGTAGGAAAGAACATAGGACCTATATAATTGAGAAGACTCATTGGTATGTAGGGCAGGTTTGTAATTATGCCAAAAACCCAGGCAAAGAGCTGGGGATGTAGCATAGTATAGCGAGACCTGGGTTCAACACCAATAAAAGAAACAACAACACTGAAGTTTAATCTTCACTTTAGTAAAAGTGGAACAGAAAATAAAATGCTAGGCTTCCTATTTCATTATATGTTTGATACACACACTTACACATGAACACCCCACATGCATAATGTGAGGTAACTCAAAGGTTTACCTATAACAAGACAAAGAAATAGGAAATTATAGAAAATATTTGACAAAAAAAATTCAAGCTGTCTTTCTAGGTAAGGCTGGAAGAACAGATACCTGAAGTTAATCATGTCTTGGAAACACATGTGAGTAACACAGTAATGGCTCATCTTGGCCCTATATTTTATACATCAGCTATCAGTAGATGGATTTGTTTTTAGAAGAGGAAACTTTTACAGGAAAGTTTAAGTGGGGAAAAGGTAGGAGGGTAGAACAGAGGAGTGGGTGGAATAAGTAACACTAGGGATATTTGAAAAAGCAATGTGGAAACTATTTTATATTTTTTAACAATATGTTTTTAAAAGGAGTTTCATTGGCATTATCCTACATGGAGAATAATGCTACTCCCAGAAGCTACAAAGTACCCAAATAAAAGACCCAAAGTATTTGACACTCCTCATCAATCTATTGCTCACAGACATTCTGGAGATTCCCCCAAAACAGTATAGGATATTGCCATTGCTATTGGTTGATCACTAGAACTGGATGGGAAGGCCCTATAGATGAAGACACTCTACAAACTAGTTACAAGACATGAAGAAATCAAGCTGTGGTTGTCCCAGAAGCTCCCTCCCTGCTGTCTGCTTTCCATAAAACCAAACATTGCTATTCAGAATGCTACAGGACAAAAGCAATTAATAGCCCTACCCACTGTGAACCCTGTGTGGATTACAATAATGCTTAAGTTGGCAATATATGCCCAGTGTTGCAATTATGTCATCAATTTTATAGGAGTGACCAACAGCCTTCTAATTGGACTTAAAGCCTGCTCTACAGGAGGAAGCTCATGGCTAGCACACTAAAACTGGCCAAGGACCTATGGCTGGTGAGGTCTGGAACATGATAGGAGAGCCTGTTAGTATTATATTTTAAGTGAACCTATTGTCAAATTTCCTTCTAAATATTTATTCTATTACACATAGATTAATGCAGTTTTCACTGCATTTCCCATCATCAGGGAAGTTCCTTTTATAGTGGATTACAGAGATATAGAGACTTAAACTGGTCAAAGTTCAGAGAATCAACTATGGAATTCCCAGCCCTAAATGGAATATCTGTACTGTATAGTCTCCCATACAAAACTCAGAGAACATTGTGAAAGAACAGTTAGGTTAGAAAGATTTTAAGAGGCAAAGGGTACAGAAGGTGGCTGTGAAATAATGTCTTCTGAGCATGACTAGGCTTGTGCATTCATCAACCCACAGTAGCTAAGGTCACATACATAGAATCTGCATAAGATCCAAACCAGTAACACTTCAGCATAGGTGGGGAAGGAGATTATAAGGCTTTATCCCTTCCTGAGGAGTAATTGGCAACTGATGGCTACTTGGGAAGGACAATTCCATGTGGCCTATGATAGATTACTCAAGCTCTAAAAAGCCCTACACCTATACACATACTGGGAATACTAATTAGATTCAGTGGGTTTAAAAAGAAAAAGTGAAGGAGGGTATCAAATGGGAGGCAGAGGAATAAGAGTCTATGAAGTAGGGAGAGGAAATGCAAGTGCAGTCTGAGAGGAGTTGGATTGGGTGAGTAGCGTGTATATATGATGTAAATATGCTGTTTATGTGTATGAAATTACCAGGGAATGAATGAATGAATCAGTAAATTAATACGTGAAATTCTGTGTTTAAACTTTGTTGTAAAGAGAATTGCAAGAAAAGGGGCCATTTGTGTCTCTATTGTTGCCACATTAACAACAAAATGTGTGTGTGTGTGTGTGTGTGTGCACAGCAAGAGGGCGGAAGAGTTGGAAGAAGAGTTGAAACTCAATGAATTCTGTCACAGATGCAACAAGCAAGTTTTGTTATTTCGAGCTGAGCTTTGAATCATTAGCTCTGATACTTTTAATAAGAACACATGATGATACAAATCATGCTATCTATTGTGAGCTGACTGGTCTTTGGGATTTTCTCATGTACTACTTGAACAAGTCGATGTAAGAGATAGAGTATGAATATGATAACACTGTTATCATAAAAGACATTTTGCAGTGTCTTTTAAGACTAGTGAATGTATTAATAACAGCTCTCCAATACTCAAACCTCCCTGTGATGGCTATTCCTTGTTGTCAGCTTGACTACATCTGGAATGAACTACCATCCAGATATGGAGGGCACACCTGTGGTCCAGATCTTGAGGCTGAAAGACACAGATTTCTTTTTAAAAAAAAAACTTTTGCCATTTTTATTTTTATTTATTTTATTATTTTATTTATTTACATTCAAATGTTGTCCCCCTTCCCAGTCTCCCCTCCACAAACCTCCCACCCCATCCTCCCTTCCCTTTGCCTCTAGGAGGGTGCTTCCATGACTAACCCACCCACACACTCCCATCTCACCGCTGTAGCATCCCCTTTGCTGGGACAACAAGCCTCACAGGACCAAGCACCTTCTCTCCCATTGATGCCAGATAAGGCAGTCGTCTGTTACATATGTAGCAGTAGCCATGGACTTATTCTGGTATATTATTTGGTTGGTAGTTTAGTCCCTGGAAGCTCTAAGGGGTCTGGCTAGTTGATATTGTTGTTCTTTCTATGGAGTTGCAATCCCCTTCTGTTCCTTCAGCCCTTCCCCTAACTCTTCCATTGGGGTCTCCAGGCTCAGCCCATTGGTTGACTGTATCTGTCTAAGTCAGGTGCTGGCAGAGCCTCTCAGAGGACAGCTATACCAGATTCCTGTCTGTAAGCACTTCTTGGCATCAGCAATAGTGTCAAGGTTTGGTGTCTGTGGATGGGTTGTATCCCAAGGTAGGGCAGTCTCTGAATTGCCTATCCTTTAGTCTCTGCTCCACTTTTTGTCCCTTTATTTGCTTAAATAGGAAAAATTCTGTGTTAAAGATTTTGAGGTGGGTTGGTGGCCCATCCTTCACTAGGGACCATGTCTATCTATTATAAGTGATCTCTTCAGGTTCTGTCTCCACACTGTTGGATACTTGGACACTGTCTCTCTGGTGTCATGGACTTTATAGTGGTTACCCTAGTCCCCCAACCCCCATGCTAGATATTTCTATTCATTCTCCTGGCCCTCTGGACTTCTCTATAGTCTCTTCCTATACCTGATCCTACCCTGCCTTTTCCATCTCCTCTCATCTCCCACCCAGGTCCATCTTCCCCCCACCTCCTGTGATTATTTTGTTCCCCAGTCTATGTGGGATTGAAGCATCTACACTTTGACTTTCCTTCTCACTAAGCTTCATATAGTCTGTGAATTGTATCATGGGTATTCTAAGCTTTTGGGCTAATATCCACTTATCAGTGAGTACATACCATGTATATTCTCTTGGGTCTGGTTACATCACTTAGGATGATATTTTCTAGTTCCATCTATTTGCCTGCAAAATCTGTAATGTTATTGTTCTTAATAGCTGAGTAGTATTCCATTGTGTAAATGTACCACATTTTCTGTATCCATTCTTCAGTTGAGGGACATCTGGATTGTTTCCAGCTTCTGGCTATTATACATAAGGGTGCTATGAACATAGTGGAGCATGTGTCCTTGTTATATGTTGGAGCATCTTTTGGCTATATACCCAGTAGTGGTATAGCTGGATCTTCAGGTAGAACTATTTCCAATTTTCTGAAGAATCACCATATTGATTTACAAAGTGGTTGTATCAGCTGCAATCCCACCAGCAATGGAAGAGTATTCCTCTTTCTCCACATCCTTGCCAGCATCTTTTGTCATCTGAGATTTTGATCTTAGCCATTCTGATTGGTGTAAGATGGAATCTCAAGGTCATTTTGCTTTGGATGTTGAACACTTCTTTAGGTACTTCTCAGTCATTTGATGGTGGTTGCATTGAATATGTAGATTGCTTTTGGTAAAATGACCATTTTTACTATGTTAATCCTACCAATTCATGAGCATGGGAGATCTTTCCATCTTCTGAGGTCTTCTTTGATTTCTTTCTTCAGAGACTTGAAGTTCTTGTTATACAGATAGTTCACTTGCATGGTTAGAGTTACATGAAGATATTTTATATTATCTGTAACTATTGTGAAGGGTGTTGTTTCCCTAATTTCTTTCTCAGTCCATTTATCCTTTGTCTAGAGGAAAACTAATGATTTGTTTGAGTTTTCTAGCCACTTTACCAGGTATAGGAGTTCTTTAGTAGAATTTTGGGGGATCACTTATGTATACTACCATACCATCCACAAATAGTAATACCTTGACTTCTTGCTTTCCAATTTGTATCCCTTTGACCTCCTATTGTTGTCTAATGAAAATAAAGGCACAGCCTACCCAAACTTATGGGACACAATGAAAGCAGTTCTAAGAGGAATACTTATACCACTAAGTGCTTTCATAAAGAAATTTGAGAAATCCTACACTAGCCATTTAATAGCAGACTGAAAGCTCTAGAACAAAAAGAAGCAAACACACTCAAGAGGAATAGACCACAGAAAATAGTCAATCCCAGGACTGAAATCAAGCAACTAGAAATAAAGAGAATAATACAAAGAATAAACAAAACTAAGAGCTGATCCTCTGAGAAAATCAACAAGATTGATAAATAAACCCTTAGCCAAACTAACTAAAGGGCACTGAGACAGTATCCAAATTAACAAAATCAGAAATGAAAAGGGATACATAACAACAGAAACTGAGGAAATTCAAAAAGTCACCAGATCCTACTACAAAAGACGAAATTCACCAAAACTGGAAAATCTAGATGAAATGGATAATTTTCTAGACAGATACAAGGTATCAAAGTTAAATCGGGACCAGATAAACTATATAAGGTTTTAGTGCAAAATTCTATCAGACCTTCAACAAAGACCTAATACCAATACTTCTCAAACTATTCCACAAAATAGAAACAGGATGAACACTACCTAATTCATTCTATGAAGCCACACAAAGACTCAACACAAAAAGAGAACCTCAGACTAATTTCCCTTATAAATATTGATGCAAAAATACTCAATAAAATTCTTGCAAACTGAATCCAAGAATACATCAAAATGATCATTCACCACCATCAATTAGATTTCATCCCAGGGATGCAGGGATGGTCCAATATATAGAAATCCATCAACATTATCCAGTATATAAACAAACTCAAAGAAAAAAATCACATGATTATCACATTAGATTCTAAAAAAGCCTTTTATGAAATATAATACCCATTCATGTTAAAAGTCTTGAAAAGATCAGGAATTCAAGACACACATCTTAACATAATAAAAGGAATATATAGCAAACCAACAGCCAACATCAAATAAAATGCTTGAAGCAAAATCAAGGACAAGGTAAGGCTGCCAACTCTCTCTGTATTTATTAAATATAGTACTCAAAGTTTTAGCTACCTCAATTAGACATCAAAAGAGATCAAAGGGATACAAACTGGAAAAGATACAGATTTCTGACCCAGATCTTGACATGGAGATCTTGAGATATAGTGGCCATGAAAAGCTTAGGCCCAGGCAAGGTAGTATGTGCCTTTAATTCCAGGAATGTGAGGTGAGCAGATCTCTGAGTTCAAGGTCAGCCTGAGACAAAGCAAATTCCAGATCCAGGTGTGGTAGTATATACCTTTAATCTGAGCCACACCTTCTGGTGGAGGCCTACATAAGGACATTGGAAGACAGAAGACTCATTCTACTTTGCCTGCTTGCACTTGCTTGCCAGCCCATCATTTGGAACCTACCTCTTCAGGATTCCAGCTTATATAGAAGACCAGTGAAACAACTAGTCTCATGGACTGAGCAACTACTAGACTTTTGGCCTTCCTATTCATATCTGCCCACTGTTGGCTTAGTAGAACTGCAGACTATAAGACTTATAATAAATCCCCTTAATATACAGAGGTATTCCATAAGTTCTGGGATTCTGGAGAACCCTGACTAGTATGCACCCTCCTCACTGTTATAACTACCACATTGCTTCCTGAAATGTCTGTCTGAACAACTAACAACTTATCTGTCAGAAACATTATGGTATTGCCCAGCAGAATATGTATGAATTCAGGAAAGATAAGAAAAATCTATTTTCTATGGAGATGAAACAAAGGGTGTCTGCAACCAGTGATCAAATTTCCCCAACCAGTAACTCTAACATAAGTTTTAAGATGCTCCATCTGCCTAGACTTGTTTGTTGTTCTAGGATAAAAAGAAAACATCTTCAGCCATTTTTATCTTTTTATAGCATTCATAAATACTGAGTGTGATTGAGTTGAGTTGAGAATTGGACATTAAGACAGACAAATACTGTCACAACAAAGTCTCTTTCAAAGTTCCCACAGCCTATGAAAAGAAAAAAGCAGATCTATACTGGAGCCACTAACTTAAATTTGGGACATGCCTGTGACTCCTATGAAGGCTATCTTTCAAGAAAAGGATGAAATTCTGCCCTGTTTTGTTAATGAAATCAGACAGAATTTTTGCCTAGGTTGACATACATTGATTTTACTATTTTGAAGCAATTGAAGAGTCATCAAGATAGTTTTAGCATCAGGTACATGATTACATGCACTGTAGTATTCTTAAAACTAGAGCATACTTATTTAATGAAGCAAAGAAAGAACTAAGAAAGGTGAACATTAAAATTCACAATAACTACTTAAGTTGTGGAGAGGGTTCTCAGAATGTGTATTTCTAAAACAGGCTAATCTATATTGTTGTAATTATTTCAAAGTAGATTTTGATTTTTCTATTTCTGTTTTAAGTAAGCTGTAAAAAGATAAGAAGATGCAAAGTTTGTCACTGGGCAGATGCAGATAGATGGCTCCATGGTTAAGAGTGCATACTGCTCTCACAGAGGACCTGAGTTTCCTTCCCAGCATCCATAGCTAGAAGGTCACAATTACTTGTAATGGTAGCTCCAGGGTATCCAAAATTCTCCTGGACTCCAAGGGGACTTGCATCATGTGTACATAGGACTCTCACAAGCATAGTTAAAATCATAAAATTAATTTCAAAGGAAGATGAAGAAAGAAAAATTTATCCAACACAAATAGACTCTTATCTTCATTTCCCAAGTCTCAGTTGTAAATAGCTTCTTGGTTAGGGCAAGGCATTGTTCCCACTTCCCTTTTCTGTGCACTGAGCAGTGAATGATATTCCCCTTACTCCACATCCTTACCAGAATGAGGTGTCATTTGTTTTATTAATATTGGCTGTTCTGGCAGGTGTAATATAAAAGCTCAAAATAAGTTTTAATTTGGATAACTGATACTAAGGATTCTGAATATTTTTTCTCATGCACACTAAGAATTCTCTGTTTAGATCGATGTACCTTTTTAAATTGGGTTATTTGTTTCTTCGATGTTAAGTTTTCTAGTTCTTTGCATATTCTAGATACTAACCCTCTGTCATATATATAATTGGGAAAGACTTTTCCCATTCTGTTTCCTGTCACTTGGGGTGAATGATGGTGTCCTTTGCTGTACACAACCTTTGTAGTTTAATGAAGTGTTCCATTAATTATTTGTTGGTCTTGATGCTTGTGGTATCAGTGCCCTGTTCAGAAAACCCTTTCCTGTACCAATGACTTCAAGCATATTCTGTACTTTCTCTCTTGTCATATTCAACGTATCTGGTCTTAGATTGAGGTCTGTGATCCACTTGGCAATGTTGAGTTTCATATAGGGTCATAAGTATGTATCTATTTTCGTTCTTCTACATGCAGCTATGCAGTCTGAGCTGTACCATTTGTTAAAGATGTTGCATTTTCTCCAGTCTGTAATTTTGGCTTCTTTGTAGAAAAAAATCAGATCTGTCTGTAAATGTGAGGAATTAGTCTGGGTCTTCAGTACAATTTCATTGCATTTCTGGTTTTATGTTAATACTATGATGTGTTTATTTCTATAGCCCTGTCATACAATTTAAAATCTGGCATGTGGTTGCCTCCAGCAGTTCTTTTATTATTCAGATTTACTTTAACTATCCTGTTTTTGTTTGTTTGTTTCCATATTAAGTTTAAGATTTATTTTTAAATGACTTTAAGAGTCATGTTAGAGTTTTCATGAGGATTACATTAAATCTCTTGATTGCTTATAGTAGAATGGCCCTTTTGATAGTGTTAATCCTACTGACCATGAGCATTGGAGATCCTCACATCTTCTGATATCTTCCTTAATTTCTTTCTTTAATGTCTTAAAGATTTTATTATACAAGTCTTTCAATTGCTTGGTTGGACTTAATGCAAAATATTATTTAGGTTACTGTGAAAGATACTGTTTCTGATTTATTTCTCAGTCTGTTTGTCATTTGTATTTAGGAGGACTGTTGATTTTTACATGCTACCTTGCATGCTTCCAGCTTTTAAAATCCACATTTTCTTTAGATTACCATCAAAATAACAATGTCTATTATTAAGTATTTCTATTGTCTAATACTGTGTTTTACAAAACAGTCTTTCAGTTAATGCCCTGGGTGACGCTATGAGATAAACACTTAATTTATAAGTTAAAAAAAATGAAACATTAAATTTTACAATTGACCAAAGAATGAAGAAGTTCATATATTTAGAATTTTGACGTTTGTGAAGTTTATTTCAGACTCCTAAATTTTCCTCAGATAGTCCTTGACAGTAGAGCTGATCTCTAAAATGACATGGCCAGCATTGAAATGGATAATGTAACAGACATACTGAAAAGTCAAGTGAAAGGAAAGAAAGATGATAGACTAGGGAACTAGAAGAGCAGCAAGGAGAAAAAAGAAACAGCAGGTAATAGGGCTGTGATCGTGAATCAGTAGCTAACCAGAACTGAGTGTTTATATTGTCTGACAGTGTGTTTTCAAAGTACCTCACTTAATAATCTCATTTTTTTATGTGAGATATGCACAGATTGAAAGAAAAACTAGAACTTAAATTCACACACTTCTCTAAAACCATCATTAAGAGCAACAAAACCTTAGAGTTGGGTAGTAATAAATTGGTATTAGAAATCATTTTAGCACAAATATATTTTAACAGTCTAGTGTGTGCTTAAGTGTATGTGATTGAAGGTTCCAAATCCTCTGAATATTGAATTGATCCACAATGGAGGACAATATAAACCCTGTAATACCAATATGATGAAGAATGGTGGTGTGATGCTTCACATTTTAAATGCCCCAAGAGCAGAAGACTGTGGCTTCCTCTCAATTATGTTTTCTCTTCTGCATCCTTTGAGGAGGAAAAGGTATTTGGTTCAGATATTTGTGCAAAGTCTCTTAGGTCCTTTGGATATAGCAGAGAATTTAAAAAACAAGGTAGAATAAATAAATGAATATCATACAATGTGGCTCTATGAGTATATAAATATGGAACATTTAACAATAAAACCAGAAAGGGTAGAGAAATGTTGCAACCCTCGATGAATCACTGTATTCTGTGATGAGAACATAGGTTCTGGAGCCAGACAGCACCTGCAAACCACTGCAGTGTTGCTTTTCCAACTTGTTCTGTGTCTTTGTCAAAACTAATGAGTTCCTCAGAGTGTCCTGTTGTCTTGTCTGATATGGATGCTAATAAGCTCCATGTTGAGTTGTACTAAAGCTGCTGTCAGTACTTAGCATATTGTCTCATATCTACCCAAAGCCCCACTATTGGCAACTGTTGTTTAAAACAAATAAAAATATGAAAGAGTATATATTTCTGAATTATACACTGAGTCTCTAAGGTTAGATCAATGAAAGTACTCTTTTCTTTATGTGAGGGGCTATGGAGTTACTTATTCAATGTACAGAGGGATATTTGACCCCTGGTGGCAGGATTCATGTGACAAACTGGGGTACTGATGCCATGTAGGTCTGTCTTACTGAATGGGGTTTCACTCACAGCCCATGTGTCTTTAGATCTGTGACAATAGAAAAAGTTCAGAGTCAACTGTGTCTTTAGAACAAAGACCTAGCCAAACTGACATTTGTAGAGAGTCCCTAAGTAAATTCCTAAAGTGGCTTTGATTGCAAAAGTCCAGAGACCCCTAGAAAGCATTCTTTTCCTACAGAGGATGTTCGCGCTGCCCCGTTAGTATCTTAAACCAGTAACAGCTCTGTGTGATTGTGAGCTTATCTTTGTCCATTTCTTTATACTTTGCAAGTATGGCTTTAGATGATCCCTTGAAAATCAGATAATGAAACATAAAACAAATGTCCCCAGAGTAACAATGTTGGAAATGAGTTTTACATTCATTTTACTTTCAAGGGCAGCTTTCAACAGCATAGTTAAACCTAAGCTGTGAAATTGAGAACAAACTGCAGTTTCAAATGCACCTGTTGTAGGACAGTGTTTCTAAACTAAATGTTAAACTGGATACATTGCACAACAGCAAAAACAATGCCATATTTTAGCCAATGCCTAGTCCTTCCTATTCCTACATACTGATACTTTATTTAAGGTTTATCTTTAGAGAAAATTGTAACTATGTTTCTTGATGTCCTTTTTATTTATTTTGTTTTGCTTTGCTTTGCTTTGCTTTGCTTTGCTTTGTTTTGTTTTGTTTTGTTTTTTCAAGAAAGGGTTTTTCTGTATAGCCCTGGCTGTCCTGGAACTTACTCTGTAGACCAGGCTGGCCTCAAACTCAGAAGTCCACCTGCCTCTGCTTCCAACTGCTGGGATTAAAAGCGTGCACCACCACTGCCGGGTTCATTGTTTCTTGACAGATCATGAATGCTTGCAATAGATTGTGAGGCGCGCGCGTGTAGTGTCTCGCCGGCAAAAACATACATACACACACACACACACACACACACACACACACACACACCAGAATCCTTCCGTAGAAACACGTTTATTTCCCTAAACCAAAATGGTGGCAGAAGACGACCCCCAGCCCTGGGAAAAGCCCTTATATACCCTAGAGCGGCGTAATCACCTCTGATTGGCTGTATACTCGTTGCGCGCCAAATGCCGTGGGATGGGCTTAGTTTTGGCGGGCTTTACCATGGCACATGCGCACTTTATTTGTTTACTAGGAAGAATTATGGCTGACAGCGCCACCTAGCGATGGCGGACTTTGCCAGCACCTGCCGCGGCTCCCAACAATAGATTCCATTTTTCTCCACTCTTAGTCTTTCTTCTCCCTCCATCCCAGCCTAACTCTCCTCTACTGGACACATCTTCCCCCACACTTATGTCTTGTTAGGTTGTATATTGCTGCTGACCCACTCCCATCCTTGAGTACAACCATAGCTGTATGGGTGACCATGGGTTGCAAACTGTCCCCAAGAGCCTGGTGTGCTCAGCTGTGGGTATACAACTAGCAATGTCTTCCATTCTCCTGGAACCCATCATTAGTTGGTAGTTCTGCTGAGATGGGTAGAGCCCTGGACCCTGTTCACTCATTTATGAACATAAGTGTTAGATTTAAAGAATACGAGTAAGCTAAGTCATTATGTACATTTAAAAAAATCTAGTTTCTATCTTAATTTTTGTGTCTCTATTTATGAACAGAGTAAGTTTAGATATTGTTAAATGAATGAATGTTCAATCAAATACATAAATCTGATAGTGGGCACAAAAGAAGGATTGCAGAAAGAATAAAGAACAATAATTTATTACTTCTACTGTTAGGACAACATGCTTACACACTGAGACTTATTTTACCCCTGAGCTGGTGTTTCTTGAGTAACATGACTTACATTCCAAGTGTGCCCATGATCCAAAATTGAAAAGCTTTAGCATATATCATGTTTATTGTTGGCTGTGTTAACAACCATCCCCAGAGTAATCACAGAAGATCAAATATCTTGCCCATCATATTTGTTAATCACCTAAGACTCATCTCATTAGTCTTGGGGAACACTGATTGGACAGATTGAAATATAATCTTAAAAGTTGTTGTAATTAGCCAGTATATTCTTGTTTTTGCAGTTTCATATACAACCATTAATTCATATGTAAAACTGTAAATATATATAATGTACATTTCTTTTTAAAATTCTTTTATTGGATGTTTTATTTACATTTCATATGTTGTCCCCTTACCCCATTCCCCACCCACCCAGGAACCCCCTATCCCTTCACCCCTCCTCCTTCTTCTCTGTGGATGTAACCTCTATCTACCCCTCCACTCCCACCTCTCCACCCTCAAAATTCCCACCCCCTGGGGCGTCCAGCCTTCATGAGGTCAAGGTTCTCTTCTTCCACCTATGCCCAGCAGGGCCCTCCACTCTTACATATTCAGCTAAAGCCCTGGATCCCTCCCTAAGTGCTCCCAGGCTGGTGGTTTAGACCCTGGGAGCTGTGGTTGGTTGGTATTGTTGCTCTCCTCATGGGGCCACAAACCCTTTCAGCTCCAGTGGTCTTCACTCTAACTCCTCCATTGGGAACCCCATGATCAGTTCAATGGCTAGTTGTGAGCATCTGCCTCTGAATATGTCTGACTCTTGAAGACCTCTGAGGAGACATCCATATCAGGCTCTTATCAGCATGTACTTCCTGACTTCCACATCAGCATCTACCTTTGGTGACTGCACATGGGATAGATACTCAGGTGGAGTGGTCTTCAGACGGCCCCTCCTTCAGTTTCTGTCCCTCACTTTGTCTCCATATTTACTCCCTTGAGTATTTTGTTGCTCCTTCTAAGAAGGACCGAATAATGTACATTTCAAAAGTAGACAGGTTCCAAATTCTATCTCTATTTTTATTTTTATAATATTTAGCTATATTTATATCTAATCTCTCTATATATTTTTTGGTTAGAGTTAGCAGTCTTCCACCCAGACTTAGTGTGAGTTTGCCTTCTTAGTGTGGTTGATCCCCTGAAAACCAATGTTAATACAGGGTAAGACACTCTTCAACATCAAGAAAATCTTTGCATCTCTCGTAGTACTAAAGAAATTTGAAGAACATGTGAAAGGTATGTTTTACCTTTTAAATATTTATTTCATGGTGCTAAATGCAAATCACCTGCAGTGGGTCTCTGAACTAGAATAGAGTTTTGTTTTTTGTTTTGTTTTTAAGTTGGATAGTACTTTAAAACCATCAATTCACTGACATCAAGTAATGGAATACTTGACAGTTTATAATTTGACAAAAATTCCCTTTCTCTCCCTTTCTCTCTTCCCCCTTCTTTCCCCACTGCCCCTCCCTCTCCTCTTTCTCTTTCTTTCTTTCTTTCTTTCTTTCTTTCTTTCTTTCTTTCTTTCTTTCTTTCTTTCTTTCTTTCTTTCTTTCTTTCTTTCTTTCTTTCTTCCCTCCTCCCTGCTTTCCTCAAACATTGTAAGGCACAAGCTCCTTTGCTATATCCAAGGTCCTTGGAATCAGGTGTCTTTCTTCACCTGATTGGGAGATAGACATACTTTGAGTTAATGTCCTTCTTGCTCTGTTTCTTTTCGGGTTCAGACAAAATATATTTGTAAGTTAAGCAATTTGCTGCATTGAAGCAATGCTAGCAAATGACTGTGACAGAGGCTGAAATGTAGTTGGCACCTCTCAAACTGCTGTTCCTTGCTGAGGCGCCTGTTGTTGTGAACTGCCAGCGCCCTCTAGTGACGATTGCCCTGCACGAAGTGCTCACCTTTACTTTAGCTAAGCTAAAGTGAAGCTACATAGGAGACCAAAGCTGAGACTCCCAGCCAGGGAACTGACTCCACTGGAAAATGGGATGATTTCTGTGCACAGTTTTGGAACTCTGATAGATAAGGCATTTTTTCATAATGTCTCCAGAGGGTCTTGACGGTTTTCAACATGGCAAGGTGTACCAGGAGGCCTAAAATGCTGAATAGAGTCTGGAGAAATGTAATTCTTATTTTAAAAAATTATTGAACAACTTTGGTGGTTCTTTGTCTCACTTTTCTTCTTCTTCTTCTTCTTCTTCTTCTTCTTCTTCTTCTTCTTCTTCTTCTTCTTCTTCTTCTTCTTCTTCTTCTTCTCTCTCTCTCTCTCTCTCTCTCTCCCTCTCTCTCCTCTCTCTCCTTCCTTCCTTCCTTCCTTCCTTCCTTTTTTTCCTTTCCTTCACCTTGCAGCTCCTTTGCATAAACAGAATGACATCTGGTTTTGTGGTTTTTATGGGTTTCCTGTGTGTCTGTGAACGTGTGTATGTGTGTGTGTGTGTGTGTTTCTCATGCTTTCTCTTCTGTTTGTCTGTTTTGTCCTAATCTGGTTTTCTTTTCTTTTCTTTTCTTATTATTCTTTAGATACCTATTTGTTTTCTAACAAGAGACAGAAATGGTATAGATTTGGATGAGAAGGAAAGTTAGAAGCATCTTAGAGGAATTGGGGGATATGAAACTATATTAAAATATATAGAATGAAAACAATCTATTTTCAATTTGTAGAAATACAGAGAAATTTTAAACGGACACTTTAAAAATGGGAATTTCCAGAACAGAGCGCTCAGTAAAGCAGTGGGTATTCTGCTCTGCAGGAGACAATAAATGCTAGTCTTATTTAGGTAATGGAAAAGAAGTGAGAATAGTAACAGGAAGCAATAAAAGATCCTCTTTTGCTTGCAACAACAACAAAAACCAAATAATTTAACTTTTGAACTATGTTGTAAAGAAAATAAGCCTGCATTTTGTGAGCAAGCTTTAAGCTCATCCTTCATGGTTGAGTTATCTCTGTATCCTTTTCCTTCTGAGATCCTGAAGAACTACTGGACACATCAGAGAACACAGAAGCACAATTTGAAGGGAATTTGAATTTTAATATGAAAAATAATGATATGTTTAGTTGTACATATTATTATCATAAAATATATCCATAATTTAAATTTAATTCCCATTAGTGGCTTATTTTTTATTACTGTGGGCATTTGTTGCCATGTTGAACTTCCAATATGCTCATAGCAATGCCAGTTGTTGGAACAATTCAGAAATTCTCTCTCATGGTAGAGAGTCAGTGTTATTATATCTGGCATTGCTTCTCAAACCTTTGAAACTATCAAGGAGTCTGTGTTAAAACTTGTGATGAAACCGTCCCCACCCTAGCACCATCACCCCCACCTTTGATGAAACCCATCCCTAACACAATCACTGCTAGAAAATGATCCACATATACATTTAAAAACCTTTCTCTATACATTTCGTTTATTATGTGACCTGAGACATGGCTCCCTTTATTAAAAGAATTTTTTCTCAATACAACAACATGCAATCCTAAGCAATAAAGCACTGGACTCATGCTATTAATGGTATCAAGCTTCTGCTGTTCCATTTCTCAAGCATTCACTCAGCCTCCACCCTGGCTGTGTTCTATTTGAACAAAGAAGCTGCCTTCAGTCTGAGACTAGAAAGGATCATGAAGTGCACTTTTATTTAGTATTTAATCTTAATCAAATTGCAGGCAGGGCTGAAAGAAGAAAATCTACCAGAAGATAGCTATTGATCAAATAAATTTTGTCACAACTAATTCTTTTACACCTGTGTTGGGTGCGTCTAATAGAAACACATATGAAAGAGTATTAGCAGGTTTATCATAAGGTGTGAGTGAAGCCAGCTCTGCACACTTTAGAAGCTTAGCATCAGCATCAAGCTCTCTGACAGGAAAGCTGTAGAGCCAAGGGAAAAAAGCCAAGACAAGCCAGCCCTTATGCAACAGACTCAGACACATACAACGACACTCCATTGTGCCCTCCTGCAATAATCTTGCATGCCCTCCTTTCTTGTTCTTTCAAGATGACAGGAATTTCATAATTCTGTTTTTATTAAATCATGTCTACCTTCCTCCTTTGTTTTTAAACCCTGCCAAATTGAGCAAAATGACTGCTGTTGCCATATCCAGCAGTACCACCAAGTGTAAACATACTTCTATTTGATCTGAGACTCACTATGATTCTTAGGTATGAGGATTATTTTATTTCACATATAAATAACTATACTTGGATTCTGTTTGCCTTTTTTGTATTAAAGTCTCTATATCCTTTAATCTTCAGTAATTTTTTTCTTTACATTTCTCTTGTTATATTAATAACTTGCTTGGCTCTCTCCTTAATCCAGTCTGGTCAACTTTATAAATTGGTCCATTTATATAATCTTCATTAATTCATATTATTCGATATTAATGATTTCATTCTTTACTTAGATTGGTCTATTTGAATTGATTTATCTGTGCCATCTCTTAATAGTTTGGAGCTTATGTTATCCACTTATTTTTAAATTGCCTTGAAAAATATATGCATTTAAATCTACATCTGAAGTCAGACTGTACCCTTAATCATCTCACAAGCAAGGAAACGTAGAATGTTCCATTTCCAGCCATCGTCTCCTAGTGGGTTTGCTAATTTTGTCTAGGGTTTTAGTCCTGAATAGTCTTTATATTTACCTTAACCTTGGTTAGTTATATTGCACACTCCAGCCTGTGTGTGTGTGTGTGTGTGTGTGTGTATAATTTATTATCATTCTCCTTGTAAACAAGACCTTGATAATATTTCTTCTTGCAAAGAATAGTTTGGGAAACTGATTAACCGTAATGTGCAAACAGAGGCTTTCTGTACCTGGCAGCTGAAGTCCAGCTCCTCTGTAAGGCAGGTCACCTTACTTTACTGTCTATCTGCTTTTCCATCTTTATTTTTGCACCTTTGTAGTTCCCCCTAATGCTTCTAGGTGTTCATCTTACTATGACTAACTCCCTCTGGGCTCTATTTTGGATTTCCTAAATTTGAGGATGGTTTCATCATTTTCAGCTGATATATCTGAAAACCTGCGCCTTTCTCCGGCTTCTCTGCCATCTTCTTTAATAGCTGTAAGTGGAAAGGTCAGGATTTTATATTTATTTTCTGCTCTTGACTACACTTTGTGCTCTTTGCTAAAGTTGGTTTCATATGCATTATACCTATTCCAGTGCACCAATACTGATACACTGAAATCTAAGTGTTGTTTAATAATCTGGGTTTTAAAATTTAATCCATTGTGTTAGAAATTCAATTTGGCTAATTTTCAAGCGATCTTGATGAATTCTGATTATCACTTTACTCCACAGATTTAATTTACTCTGGCATTGTACCATCGGTGTTTTGTACTAAACACTGCAGCACACATAGTGCATGTGATTGTAACTCCTTAGGTCTTGCTTCTCTACCTCCAACTCATGAGCCTGCTACCTCAATGCTTAAGTGATTTCTTTCATTTATTTCTAAACAGTTTTATTGAATATTTTATTTATTTACATTTCAGATGTCATCCCCTTTCCCAATTTCCCCTCCTTAGAAACCCCTTATACCATCCCCCTTCTTCTTTTTTGCTTTTATACCATTTTAATTACACGCAAGTATTAAGGTCAGTTCTAAGTTGAGGAACTAGCAATACAATAGTTGCAAATAGTCAAAGAACAAGCAGACAGTAAACACAAATAGTCAAAAAACAAACAAGGCACTAAACAAAGTTCCATGAACATTCCTGGGATCACTGTTTCTAAGGGCTTATCAGAATGACCAAAAAATATTTGAGCCAAATTCCCTGTAGTAGCCCAAAGTAATTTTCATGTCTGAAGCCTACTTCCTTGTTCTAGCCTAAGATTTAGATTCCTGCCTGAAGCCCATTTCCTTGTCCATGGCCAATGTCATATTCCTGCCAAGCAGCCCATTTCCTTGTCCTTAGCCCATGTCAGATTCTTGCCAAGGAGCCCCCAAAGCTCTCTGCCTCTCCCTCTCTTTTATTTCATGAACAAGACTGAGCCTGTCTTAGGTCATTCTGACAAGAATGCCTTCCTTACCTGTTATGGAATATGCATTATCAAAAGCAATGCACTTTGTCTTAGGTTGATAAGCCTCTGTGCAGAATCTTACCTGTCCTTGTCTTGCCAGCCTGTTAATTTAAGGATCCATTTTCAGGTTCAACCCATGTACTTTGACAACCAACATGTAGATGTTGTTAAAGACAAGCTTTAACACAGTGGGCAAGAATAAAAGTATTCCCAGGACAAAAAGGGCTAGCATGATCAAACTATATATGCCATTTTCGAAACTTGAACAAAATAGAAATACTGACCTCAGGCCATGGGTAATTTTATCAGTGGTATCTGCCTCATCAACACTCAGCAGAGCAGCATTCTTTAAAATCATAAGCTCACTATGCAAAGTTAAAACATCCAGAGAGGTGTTAGAATTATGCCAAATATACTGCAAATGTCTTTAAACTTTTTCCTAATTGTAATGACTACCATTGTACATTTTAGAACTAACATGAATCCAATAGTATTTGGCATGACACTTGAGATGGCTCCTTACTCTTAAACTCTGAATAAACCTCCTTCCAAGAGCATCAATCTATTGTTCCAAATGCCTATCTAAACCTCTTGTATATTCAACACATTAGTAACATTTTTGGCTAAATGATTAACAAAAGTAACTGTCTTAACTTCTTGTGTCAAACCAATTGCAGAAGCAGGGATGCTAGCAATTAATGTAATTAAAGCTGTTATACCAGCAATGATCAAGCCCACTACCCTCTTGCTTCTGCTTAAAGCCTGACTCATTCTTCCAGTACTTGCAAGCTTTTTTCAAAAGACCAAGGTTCTGTGATACTCAGGGCAATAAAGCAAAAGCTAGTTGATAAACTCCCATAACAGACATGCCAGGTTTCAACACACTAACACAATTAGAAAGTGTACAATCAATGAAATTTACATTAAATACTGTAGAAGAAACAAAAGTAATTTTAACTCGACAATTAAAATAGCCTTAACCCATGTACTAATACTTGTTTGAAATCCAGATCTTACCCCAACTTTATCTCTTGCTAATGTAACATCATAAAGAACTGCAGCTAACTTCCAAATATGTCTCTGAAAATGTCCAGAATGAGCCTTCCAAATGAAGACTGTTATTTCCAATACTGGATTGATTTCTAGACCAGTACATGATTGAGTCCGAATAACTGTTCACATTTAATAACAATGCAAGAGTCATTATAACTTCTCTTTTTGATTTCTCTGTTCCACAAGGTCTAAAAACTTGAGGCTTGTCCCATCAGGGGTATAGGTAAGCAAAGGTGGGTCAGGAACATATGTCCAATACAGCTTCCCAGTCACCATTGTCAGGGCACTCAGCAAAGCTTACAGGTCAGCATCATTTTTGTCCAGCCATCAACATGTCTTACCCATCACTCTGGCAGCCACCATTCTTCTTCAGCATCCTACAATCTTGGGCATGTTAGAGTTCCTCGGAGTCCAGCCTCCTCTGGGTTTGGGGGATTGGGTGCAGAGCTGGCTCCCTAGGACTGCTCTGGGTACTGATTTCTTAAAGGTTTTCAGTTCATTTTCTTTTAAGGTCATCTGTGGGAAATTTTTGAAGGCTGAGTTTAAAGTGAGCTTTCTCATGGAGGCAGTGTGGTTCCCCTGCCTCTCATTTCAGAACATTCCTAGCCCTAGACTGACTGACTGACTGACTGACTGACTGACTGACTGACTGACTTATAACAATGGTATGGTAACTTGAGGTTCCAGATAAATATGAGGCACACCTTATAAGGCTGGTCATGGGACTGGTGAGGTGGAGCATGCTAAAATCCTGGAAATCTCAGAGATTTGAGACTGGCAGGAATAGAGCTAACCTATTTTCAAGCCTGCTTTGGAGCACATAACCACTATCTCCAACTACATGACCATGCGTATACAGTCATGTACCCAGCATCTCCATGCTAATGAAGCATCTCAGTAGCCTTTCACTTTCAGCCATTGACCTTCCCTCACTAGATATTATCATGCCTTTCTCCCTAAAAAAGTACATAATCCTTGGTTCACCCAAAATAAAATGTATGCATTCAAACCCAACATTAATAAAGAAATATGAACAAGCTAAGATCATCTCAGAGAGCTGCTTTATTAGAGATCACTGGGCAAGCTTTCACGTAAAAGAGCTGTAGCACTAAGATTCTAGAAGAACTCCCACCCCTGCACTCACTCCCAACCAGACCTAGATCCAAGTTATCCCCGATTCTGCTGCATTCCCTTTCAGCCTGGCAGTCAACCCTGTTCTGGACTTTGCCAAGTCCTCTCTGGACTGGTGTACCAGCAGTACCCCAATACCCTGAGAGGAGACCCAGAACCACAGCACCCATCCCAGATTCTGTTATGCCCTTCCAGCCTGGCTTACAGCTCTGATGTACCCAAGGAACCTCTGAACAGAGGTTTATTGCTGGAGACATGGCTCAGAGGTTTAGAGCAGGTGCTGCTCTGATGGAGGATACAGGTTCAGTCCAAAGCACACACATGTAGCTCATAACTGTCTATAACTCTACTGTCAGAGGATCTGACACCTTCTTCTAACCTTCATACTTACCTGCATGTATGTAGTACATATGCAGGCAAGCAGGAAAACAAATAAGTATAAATGAAAAAAATTACATAATGAGAACAAAATTTCATTTCTCATAGTCCTTCAAACTGGAAAAATCTGTGATCAAATTGTTACCAAGCCCTGTGACTGGTTCAGTCCCCTTCTGAAGGCACCTAGACCCTGATCTCCTGGAGGGGCAGAACCTTGTGTCCTCACATGGTAAAAGGTACAAAGATAGTAAGAAAATGTTAACAAATGCCCTCCCTCCATCGAGCCAGTTCAACCTAATCAACCTACAACACTTAAACATTTCTCCAGCACTCTTGCATTTGGAGTCAAATCTCAGCATGAATTTTGGAGGGTATAACATCATTTAAATCAGAGGATTCTCTTCACTGCTCCCCAAAGATGTCTTCACATGCAAAGCACACAAATGCCATCTTAATAGCCCCTAAAGTCATTACCCACTCCGGAAATCAACTTTAAATCTAAATCCAAAGCCTCAATTAAATAACATCTGGATCCCTTAAAATGTGTATCTAGGCCCAGGGTATCCATTTTTTTAATTATTGCCTCATTTGCATGTACATTTTCTTCTTACTATTTATAGGAGTAAATGAAAACATGATTACATTCTTATCTTTAAACATTGGTCATAGCTTGCCATACCAACAATCTGATCTCATGACTACCTTTCTTCAACTGTGTCACACAGACCAAGACTACTGTCTATCTTAATAACTATAATTTTCTGTCATGCATCTCTTTATTTTATTTTATATTTTGTGAATATTTACCGGAACAAAGCCCTTTAAAAGTCTCTCTCTTCACTCCCCCCGCCCCCCCCATGTGTATTGATATTGATATTCTTATGTGTATGTGCTCTCCCAGCTGAACACATGTGGAAGTCAGAGGTCAAGGTTAGGTGTCTTCATCTCTATCCATCTTCTCCTCACCATATTTTTTGAGATAGAGACTTTCACTAAACTTAGGACTCACCATTTTGGCGAATCATCATGATCCATCACTTCCTTCAGCCTAGTCCTGAGATTACAGATGTATACTGCCATGCTTGACTTTTATGTAGATTCTAGAGACCAGGCTCGGAACCTCCTGGTTGTACAACAATCACTTATCCCAAGGACCATATCCCCGGCCTATATTCTTAATTTCTAAAGTGTATAACATATAATCTATGCTTATTGGTTGCACTTAAATTGTTATTGGATAGCAAAACTTGATACTTAAGCATGTTATGAGTAAACTTAAATTAGAAGGTTCTGAAGCAAGGTTAGGCCTATAGACAATGTAACATTTTGACATGGAGAAAGATTTTTTGTGATTTTTTTTCTGGGATACTTCAAATAGTGAATGTGGCCTAAATGAAGATCTGGAAAATAAATTATTCTAAATCTGGCTAAAAAGCAATAGATGCCCCTTGGCTCAAACTGTGAACACAGCTTAGAACATATAGACAAACAGTGAAATCTTGTTTGTGGAGATAAAATTCACTCCTAACATATATACATACATGGTTGTGTGTGTGTGTGTGTGTGTGTGTATGTGTGTGTATATGTGTGTGTGTGCAATATATATATGATATATATGATGCATTATATAAGATATATATTAAATGTACATTGTCCTATCAACATTCCTATAATGTAATAAATTATCAACAATTTCAAGTCACTGTAAGAAGTATACATTCACTCAGTAGAGTTGTGTGGCCAATGTTACATCCTAAGCAGTATGTTATTAGCACAATTTGAACTGTTTCTTGAATTTGAAAGTGACACAATCACATTTCTCTAAGTATTAAAAATGCTGAACTCTGATTTAGACCATCCCCAATTATTCCAGGGAGTTTTTATAAATTACCCTGACAGTAATACTGTTTAATTCAGAAGCGCTTTAATAATGCTGAAGATAATTAATGTGGGAAAGAAAAAGATGAATTTTGCTTTAGGATACTTAAAATTAAATACAACCATTTGTGGAATAATTATTGTTCTATGTAGTTCAATTAAAAATTCCTAGATACTTATCTTTCTTTATTCTTGCCTGAGGTATATTAAACTAACAAAAGCCTTTGTGAATTGATGGAATATATTTCACTTCTGTTTATGCTGGTTAGTCTTCTGTTTCAATATTTTTATTTTCTTAATTATTTGTTAACTTGGATAGATCCTGCTAGTCCCCTAATAAAACTTATATTTAAGGTCTAGTCTTGTGACTGCTAAGCAGATCACCATTTCTACTTTAGTTGTACCTACTTTCCAAGAATGGTGAAGAGGAGCTGAGTGGTAGCAGATGGGGAAAGTATAACTTTAGGGGCAACCTAAATTAACTGTGTGTCTGAGCTGGAAAATGTGTTCATGACTCTTCATCCTGCAATACTTCTCTACTATTTACCTCCTCTTGCTCCTCCTCTTCCTCCTCCTCTTCCTCCTCTTCTTCCTCCTCTTCCTCATTTTCCTCCTCTACATCCTCTTCTGTTTCCTCCTCCTCCTGTTCTTCCTCCTCCTCCTCCCCCTTCTCCTCCCCCTCCTCCTTCTCTTCCTTTCCTCCTCTCCATCCTCCTCTGTTTCCTCCTCATCATCATCATCCTTAATTTTCTCTTCTTCATCTGCTTCCTCCTCCTCCCCCTCTCCTCTTCTTTCTCCTGTTCCTCCTTTCCTTTCTCTGACTCATGTACTTTTGGCCACGCAGGTTTTGAGGTGACCTGGACTTCTGAGTTTAACTCATTGATGTTGACATCAATTCTTGGAGGTTCTGCCTCTCTCTTAACTCCATCATCTCCATTCTTTCCACCAAATGAGAATCTTTTCATCTGTCCTGAATGGTTGCTATTGTATTTTACTCCAACTTTTCATTTCTAGAACATTCCCCTTCTTCCTAGTTACTGATTGAGTTGCTAATCCAACATTCAAAATGCTCCAAAATCTTAGGCTTTTTGAGTGCTGGCATGAAGACATGTGTGGATAAATCCACATCTGACTTTATATGGCTCGTCATAGCCAAAATACAAGGTGTACTGAAAATGTTGTATAAAATTAACTTGAAGTAATAGAATACTTATGAAACAGAAATAAATTTTATACTTGCACTTGAGTTTCATCATTAAGATACCTCATAATATATATCATTTATATTGTATTATATTATATTATATATATATATATATATATATATATATATATTTATATAAATATATATTTATTTCAAGTTCATGGTCTTATCACTGCCCACTCAGAAGTCTTCACCTGCTGACTTCAACCTTAGCAGGGCACCGAGGGCTCTCCCCTAATAGGGTGAACTTGTTTCTGACTCTTCTCTTCCTGCTTCTTGGGCAGAGGGCCAATTTACTACTAGAGGTGATAGGTTGATAGCCAGCATTGACAATCTTTCTCTAATTTCTACCTTTTGTTATGCTTTGTGCATGAATCTTCACAGATACAATACCCTTTGTTTATCCCACATTTTGTTAGAAGAAACCAAGGATTTTTCAAACAGTGAGTAGACTACTGCATGATGAATCTCTAGAATGGGCCAATCCAGAGTGTTGGCTGTATGTTAAATGATTTAAGGAGGAATAGAGATGATTATTAATTTAACAACAAATGATATTTACTCTAGGAATTGTATTATAAGTTATTTCTAAGTCAAAACTTCACATACTTTTAGGCCAACTCCATGCAAGATGGCTACCCATCCCTGCAAAGGGCAGCCAGTCTGGCTGTATATTGAAACTTTGTATCATGTTCTGTTTTACCTAATGCCATGGGTTACCACAGAACCTTATATTATATTATAGAACAAATTATGCCATGATTATTTCAGGACAAGGAAGGGACAGATATGCTTGGTAGCTCCTTGAGATCTCAACTTCTTTTATTTATTCTGTCCTGTGTAAGCTGTTCACAACATGTTTATTAAGTAAACCAGTAAAAGAATAATACAGCCAGTTGTTTGAAACTGAAAACAGGTTTTCTTCCATTTTACTGAAAAACATCATATAGAGAATTTGTACCCTAGTCTATCTTACAACCAGAAAAATTAAATCAGAAGTCCAAGAGTCATTTTCAATGTACATACTATAGAATATGTAATAGTTACATAAATATTTTCACAGTGTCACTGGAGGCTATTACAACCTTGTCCCATAAAGGCAGGACTTCATCACCTCTTATATTTGGCACTGGCTGCAGTGGGGACTCAGACTCTGGAAAGGCTGTGGTGTTGTCAGGTTGCTGCACTGAGACAGACACCTTGCAAGCAAGAAAGAAATTTTGTCTCACAGTTTCAAAGTTTTAGTGTGTAATTTATTGGCTCTATTGTTTTTGTTGTTGTTGTTTGTTTGTCTTGGGGTACTTTTTAGTTCAAAATATTTATTGGTGAATGTGTCTTAGAAAAGATGATCCATCTACTCCATGGAATGAAGAGCTGTGTCCAGGAATCCATCAGTAATGGTGAAAAGGATCCTGGTTTATCCAACTCATAATAGAACCAGCCATGGGCATAAGACTTGTAGTCAATCTATTCTTCAGGCCTTAACCACAGGCTGATCTTTTTCTTAGCACCTTCCAATGAATTGCTATCATAAATAATGCTCATGCCAGCTTCAGTGCAGAAACTCCTTTAAATGGTGCCTTGCTAGGAACCAACCTCCCAACATCACTCAGAGTTCACCACACTAAGTTCTCCCAGACCATGAGCACAACAGACCCTGAGATCATATATTTCACCAGCCCTGGGAAGAAATGATAGTCTTTATGAGTGCTTGAGGTTGACCATGGGTTTATTGGTGAAAATGGGAGCAAAGAGTAGCCCTGTTTTCTTCTGACCTATAATCAGGCAACATGAGCCTGAGAAGGTAGATACAAAAAAGGATGGCTATAGGCCATAGATGTTTTTCAAGGACACTTTGCCCATTAACTCCCACTAGGCTACACAGCTTAAAGGTTTCATCCTTTTCAACATTGCTACAGCCTTAAAACTAAGCTCTCATACATGGGCTTTGGATAGTGTTTATCCAAGCCTGTGGTCAAGGCACCTGGATACAGAAGAGCAGGAATGAGATGGTCAGCCCCCTCTATTGATTCATAGACTCCTCCTTCTATAAATCCTCATCTCTGCCCAGGACAAAGGCAACACCCTTCTGTCCTGCTTGGGTCTATTTATTAATAGAAACATAAATTTTACTCCTAAATGCTAATATAGTACTTCACAAGACATGGAAATATTGGAAATTCAATTTTATGATGTGTTTATAATCTTTATTTGTAGATAAAAATACTATGATTCAGAACTTTCGACTCGTGACTACAATTCACCCATGGTTACCCAGGTCCTCTTCTGTGGTCTGTTACATTTTCTATAGATGGCAATTTGTCATTTTATCTTATTATGTTTTGATCACTGGGTTCCCTTTCACCATCTCAGATTGTTTTTCATTCTCTTCATCCCATTGACAAACATTTCATCTTACAGAATTCCATGTGGCATCAACTAAGAATTTAACCAGAGGCATTGCATGTCGTCCCATTTTTATAGGTAGAGGATGGAGAAGAAATACTTCACAGCCTATGTAGAGAAGGGAACATGATTACTTCCCATCAACAATGTACTATCCTTGTAGACAAGGGACAGGATAGCCCATCCCTGTAGCTCCAACCATCACTCCAAGTGGGGCAGTTGAGGACAACTGCAAATCAAGTGGTTATTATTTCAGGCTAAAGAAAAGCACCCACTATGAACCTGCAGCATTGGTTTGTATGACTAGTGCTGAAGGAATAACTGGAGACATGCTACACATGAGAAGTTCAAGAGGGCATAATTATAGTAAAGAACTACAGAATGAGAAACCGAGAAATGATGCTGGCTTTACGTTTGTTTTAAGTGCCCTCCCCACCCCACATGCCAAAAACAAGTCTGAAAGGAAATAGATTTTAGACAAACGTAATAACTTTCTTTTCATTTTATTTAGTGTTACTAACATCAGCATCATTATTATCACTGTTATTTGTGGATGCATGCATATGTGTGTGCAATTGCACGTGTGCATGCACGTAGTACACATGCTATGGCCCATGTGTGGAAATCACAGAGTTGTGTTTACCTTTCCAATATGGGTTTTGTCATCAGGCTTTGGTCATTAGCTTTTTACATGCTGAGCCTCACCTTGGCCGTCTTAGAAATAAGTTTCTATAAAAGTTTGTTGTCCAAACAAAAAATGTATATCTTATTGGAAATTTTGTGACGTGGCCTCAGTGACTTTTGGCCAATATGTTATAGAAATAACATAAGGTACTTAAAAATAATAAGATTAAGGAACTACACAGGTGCCTATTACCTCTGAAGTTATAAATTGGTTTGTCCTTGCTTCCAGCATTTTCCCTCAGTCAGCAAGCATTCCACATGGTTTTCTCCAGAGTGGCACTGATAAGTCACATAGATATTTTCTCTCACCATGAAGTAATTGAGTGCTTTGTAGGACAAGCTAGGAAGCAAGCAGATCATTGCACACAGAAAGACAGTAGCCAGAAGCACAGACAAGCGGTTTTATTCTATTTGGGATCCTTCCTGTTTGCCCACTGCTCAGTCTCCAGAGCTACTCTCTGCTTTCTATTTAAAACACCTGGGATCCTCTAACTGTACACTGTACACAGTATCTGATTTCAGTATGTTGCCTGATCTATATGGAGAAGGCTAGAAGTTCCAGAGAATCCTGCACTTGAGTCCAAAGTGACAGTTAGAAACAGACTAAGGGAAGGGTAGGGGGCCCTGGATAGAAACCAGGGTAATGTCATACTTGGGAAGTACCCTTTCATGGCTAGAATGTAGACTCTCAACAAGAAGACCGACAGAAGAGGCCTTGACATACAATGAATGCTCATTGCATGGTGGAACATATGAGAGAGACTAGAGAGAAGATGAAGCATGAAATTTGTCCTCCCTAAGCCTTCTTCAGAGTGTGCAGGGCCGGGTGCACATCAGATGCTGTCTGCAATTGGAAAGGTAACACAGTGTCTCAAACACATACACTCTACCTTTGTCTTCAAACAGTTATGATGGCTGAAACTAGAGTACAACAGAGGGGTGTCTGGATTCGTGGTGCTTTTATGCCATTCATTTTTAGGCATCTGATGTTAATATTCCATGGACTTTCCATCAAGTAACTGAGAATACAATTTACAGCAAATGAGAGCTGAAAGGCTGAAAGATGCTAATCTGGAATACCTATTTGTGCCTAATTCTCTTCCCTGGGGGGCATTTTTCTATTTTTCCAACCCAGACACCATTTATCAATTCTGTTTAAGCAACAATTTGCTTAATGTAGCACTTCCTTTCTTAAGCCTCCTTACCAGACTGGGCAGAAGTTTCTCAGGCTGGACAATCCCAGCACCTCAGACCAGCTCTGCTTCCATGGTACATATTTTTGCAAACTCCAGGCATTTTGCTCCTGCTGCCTTGACAGAACATTTGGGAAGCTTCTGGTACCTTCTGTATGGACTGGCTCACTCTCCTTACTATCCCTTAGAAAGAAAACCTCTCAAGTGTGTTCTGTTCTGGCTGCTTCCATATCTACCCTTTCCTTCCTTCTCTTAACTTCATTCCATCATGGATTCACCCTGGCCATTCCACCCAAACTTATACTGTTAACTTAGTCACTGATCGCCACTGCATAAAGCCAATGGCCCACTTGGAAGCTTTGTGTCCCTGCCTTCTAGAACAGCTCATGCTCAGGGCTCGGAACCTGAATTATTCCTTTACTGAACTCATGTCTTTAGGGTTTCTGACAAATTTGTCGTTTTCCTCAATTGATGTATATATAAAATCCAAGGGAGTGCTGGGGGTATGGTTAACGTTCAATCAATATCTCTCTATTTACTGCATGAGTGAACGGATTAATGGATTGAGTGGAGTGGATATCTGTATTTAGGCCTCTATACTTCAACTTATTTGTATTCCTTCTATCTCTACTCTGATTCATTCTGACAAATGACATATCCGGGTCACCAAACATGTCTGTCTTTCTAAATACACATGCCAGCAGTGGTATTATTATCCTAATGTTTTCTGGCATCTTTATTTAGAGAAATAGCATCCAACTCAATTGTACAGTAGTGATAGAAAAATCACTTGGTTACAGAGAAAAGCCTGTTTTCCTATTTCAGCATATTAGTACGTGTTATAAATAGGATGCATCTCCTTTTCTTCTAGAGTTTTTTTTTTTTTTAAGAAAAATTCAGTGCATCCTAAAGCAAGTTCTTTCTATGCTAGAACTTTGTTTATGTATAAAGAACCCTTGCCCCTTCCCTCCAGGGGCTTTCAAAATTGTAAGTCTGGTAGCAAAAAATGAAATGGGAAATGGGAATAAAATTGGCTTTGAAAAGTTCTTTGTAAAGGGAGCAATCATCAACATCAATCTCCTGAGGTCTTAACCAGCCTTATGTACTGATGCTGATAGCAAGAAGAACATATGCTCAATTCTATCTAGAGAAATGCCTCCTGTGTTGGAGGGGGAAACGGGATCCTGTGGTGTTGGGGTAGCTAGCCAGGGTGATATGTTGGAATTTTACAGTATTCCTAGTTATTATGATTCAGCTTTGAAGTATTCTAAGAATAAGATAACGTACTCTGATTTGTGTTTGAAATCTGTCCCCTGGAGAAATGGATGGAGATTGTGAAGTGCAGAAGCAGGAGTTAGGAAGGGGAAAGCTACATAGGTTTTGGATATGGGTGGAGAGCGCTTAGGAGAAGGAAGCATCATCAGAGAGAGTGATGTGCACAGTTATGAATGACGTCACAGATAGGATGTCATGAAGGATTGCATGCATAAGCAAGAGAGATAAGGTGGGATCTGGAACAGCACTCACATGTACTGCAAGAAAAGCTGGGTGGGTGATGGGCTGAAGGTGACGTTTATGAAGTTCAGGAAGTCTGGGAGAAAAATATGTTGGCAAGGAAAGTGGTCCATGAGGGAGCTTCGTTGGGAATATGTTATATTGGAAGGCCTGGGAGGCATCCAGGCAGACAGCAGTTGCCTGAGAATAGAAGTAGTTGAAGAGAGAAACTGACATTTTTTTAAGCATCTGTTCTTATAGATATGACCCAAATGTTCTTTAATACACTGTGAGCCCTGTTTTGTAGACAAAGACTCAGAGTGTTAGAATTCAGTTAGTGTACATGTTAATAATAAAAGTGTCCAGATAAGAATTGAATCTGCTTTGTCTGGCTTTAGAATATATCCTTCACTGTCGTGGAGACCAGGAATTGTACCTATCTCATTACCATTTTTCTGAGCAATAAATAGCTACATGGACATTCAGCCATTTTTAGAAATACTTAAAAAGTACTCGTATGCATTATCTGCTTGATTCAGCAGACCTTAATATATCTGTCTGAATGACTCAAAACCACTTTCCCCTCAATCTCACCCCCATATCCTCAAATGTGTCATATATGATCTGTGGAGGATTGAACAACAGATTTCTTGTTGTATCTTTTTTATTTTTATTAAATTATTTTATTTATTTACATTCCAAAAGTTACTACCCCTTCCCGGTAACTCCTCTTCGAGTTCTTCCTTTACCTCACACCCTCCCCTGACAAGGTGCCTCTCACCTGTCCACCCACCCCCACCTCACCCCACCTCAATCCCAGCATCATCCCTCTTCCCTGGGGCATCAAGTTTCTACAGGATTAAGCTCATCCTCTCCTACTGAAGCCATACAAGACAGTCCTCTGATATCCATGTGTCTGGGACCATGAACCAGCCCATATATGCTCCTTGGTTTTTTACATAGTCTGGGAACTCTGAGCGGACCAGGTTAGCTAACACTGTTGTTCTTCCTGTGGGGTTGCAATCCCCTTCAGCTCCTTCAGTCCTTCCATATTGGTCTCCAACCTCAATCCAATGGTTGGCTGTAAGTATCTGCATTTGTCTCAGTCAGTTGCTGGTGTAGCCTCTCCAAGGACAGCCATGCCACGCTCCTGTCTAAGAGGGTTTCATGTATCCACACTTGGGCCTTGCTTCTTGTTAAGTTTTCTATGGTCTGTGAGTTGTGCCATGGATATTCTGAACATTTTGGCTAATATCCACTTATCAGTGAGTTCATACCATGCTTGTCCTTTGGATCTGGGTTATATTATTCAGGGTGATATTTTCTACTTCCGTCCATTTGCCTGCAAGCTTCATGATCTCATTTTAAATAGCTGAATGATATTCCACTGTATAAATAAACCCAATTCTCTGTATCCATTCTTCTGTTGGGGGACACCTAGATTGTTTCCATCTTCTGGCTATTACAAATTAGGCTGCTGTGAACACAGTGGAGCATGTGTCATTGTGGGATGGTGGAGCATCTTGTGAGTATATTTCTAGGAGTGGTATAGCTGGGTCTTCAGGTATTTCCAGTTTTCTGAGGAACCTCCAGATTGATTTCCAGAGTGGTTGTAACGGTTTTCAATCCCACCAGCAATGGAGTGTTCCTCTTTCTCCAAAATCCTCACCAGCATGTACTGTTGCTTGAAATCTTGATCTTAGCCATTTTGGTTGGTGTAAGGTGGAATCTCAGGGTCATTTTGATTTGCATTTTCCTGACTATTAAGAATGTTGAACATTTCTTTAAGTGCTTCTGGTGAGAATTCTCTGTTTAGCAGCTCTGTACCTCATTTTTAATTGAGTTATTTGATTTCTTAGAGTCTGTGGAACAGTTTTAGATACATAGAAATATTGCAAAATTAATATAAATAGCTATATACTCCATACTCAGATCCCCTTGTGATTTACACACACACACACACAGAGAGAGAGAGAGAGACAGAGACAGAGACAGAGACAGAGACAGAGAGACAGAGAGAGTCAGAGACGAGACAGAGACAGAGAGAGATAGAGAGAGACAGAGAGGATGTGTTTCATGACTAAGGAATCATAATTGGTCTGTTATCATTAAAAATTCTAAACATTATTCAGTTTTTACTGAGTTCTTGGGAAGAAGGCTGTATAAAGTTGTACCTTTATCATTACTTGGCAAATAGATGACCTATTAACATTTTTAATCTTGATAATGTGGGTAGGAATTTTCCAAGAATAGGAAAAAAAAATGGTGATAGTAGTAGTTCCTAGTTTTCTGTGTTGTAAAGATAGCACCTCTCCCTCCCTATGAAGCATATTTAGATGTATTTATTTCCTCCATGTGTTTTCAGGAGTGTGTTATATATCTTATATATAATATGTATGCATATTACCTCTAATAGTTTTAGGGAATGCCACATATTTACATGTATTAGGAACGGAAGTAGAATCTAGCCACTCTCTTGTGGTTGTCCAATTCCCAACTCCAGACCAGGTGACATAACACCCTATCTCAAGGGTGTTTGGTATTTGTGATCCTTCACTTAATCACAGCCTTTGATCTCAGCAGAAACAAGGAAAGGACAAAAAGGCCAATCTGGAAGCTACTCATGGCTTTGCTGATGTCTCCAGAGGTTGTTTCCTGTCTTTGGAATTCTGCTTTCAACACTCTGCTTCTCTCTTTTTTATCATTTATTGACCTTGGTTACATTGTTTGAAAGTACATTGCTTGGTCTCCATTTCTAGTTTAGCTCTCTTAGAATAGCAGCCCTAAGTCTTTCATTTTTACCTCTTCTGATTCTGATAGAAATCGCTTTTGCCACCCCCAGCCAACTATAATGATGGCTGTCGTTCAAATTAAATTCTAAGTAGTCAGTGAACTCACTCAGAATCTGTGCATGGTATTCTGATGATAGTACCAACATACTGCTGCTCTTAGCTGTACCAAGAGATCCCAACCTCAGCCAAGTGTTTGCGGTTGAGACAACCTATACTGCTCTCATCAAACCTATACTGCTTACTTCCTAAGAGGGATGTGAACAAACTCTGCTGTAGTGATGGGAAATATTTGCTTGCAATTATTTTGTCAAGCTGGGATAGGTTCTGACATAATTTGTACATTTCTCAAAGAGATGAGAAGCTGCAAGGCTGCCTGTTGATTTCAGTACCTATCCGTGCACCAACGGCTAGCTTTATTATATAACCATGCAGCCATGGTTAGCTTTATTACACTAATTTACCTCCAAAGCTTGGAAATCAAATTATGCTTTGATATATTCTCAGGAGACTATGAAGAAAAAGCCACACATTGTTCACATATAACCTTTTGGAAAGTACAAAAGGGGTTGTTGTCCGAGGAGTCAGTGCTGTTGATTCTACAGTGGTCATCAGTTACTCAGAACACAATATATGTCTTTTTTTTTTTAGTTGCTTCAGAAAGCTCCCAGGCTTGTGAATATCTGAAATCACTGAAGCAAGATGTCTGTCATAGTTTAACACTGATTCATAGCACAATCTCGAGCTCTTGACTTGGACATTTTTAAACGCCATGATCTTTAGTGACATTTTGTGTCTGCAAGTGAAAGAAGATCCAGATAACAAATAGATAGCATGCCGTGTTCTTTAATTTTATACTCTTACAGATTTCCAATATAGAGGAGGACCATCAGAAAGAATGTCCCAAGCAGCGGCCAATACTTCCCCAGCGTGGAGGATAGAGGTGCCTGCCCCTGGAATCAGCACCGTTTATTTTGTATCACTACATACTCAGTGGGTGTCACATGATCCAGAACACCTGTTTAGTATCTCAGGATGATGACAGTGCTCAGAGGAACCCTGGGGCATCTGGCGAGGAGAGCAGGGATTTGCTCTGTGTCAGTATCTACAGTTACACTGGTATCTGCCTTCTGGTTTTCATTCTCTTACTTCACTCATATCCCATGCCCCTGCTGTTTACCTGTGTTGCTTTGGTGTTTGGAGAAACGATCTGGCATATTTTGTGGCTAAACCCTGTGAGCAGTTCAGAAAACAATTCTATGATTCTTCCATCTACAATATCTTTTTTTTTTAATTCAGGAATATAAATTGCTTCTGAGATAAAAACACTTAATTTAAGGTTATGTCATACAATTGAAACATCATTTTTAACTATAAATAATAAGTTGAATATTTTTTGTTTTCCTTTGCATTTGAAAAGATTTTACACCTCCAGGGAGTTAACACTGTATGGTACCAGGTTTTGTTCTGTTACTAATATTTATATTATAAACACTATCTTTGACATATTCTTATGCAATTATTTTGATAAAATGTATCAGTATCCTGACCCATTCTTTAATCTGTCATGTTTTAGTTACTGTACACCAGATTTAGGAGCCTAGGAGAAAAGATCCTGAAGCATCATTTGTCGCACTCTACCACCCCCTCGTGGTCATATGAAGAATTTCAGCCCTCTTCCCTGAATGCACTATCACTGAAGATGCTAGATATGCATGCTTTTCATCTGCAATTCCTATTTAAAGTCATAGGTGTAAATTTGCAATTTCCATCCATGGAAACAATTTCCACATTGTTTTCATTTTTTAAAAGTCTTAAATGTGCCTGAGGAGTGCTTGGTAATTTCTCTACGATCTTCAAGATCCTAACATGTAATTTTAAATGTAGGTAATAGAAATAGAAAATAAATATAAATGGAGTCCCCTGAACCTTCACCCAGCCGATACCCGGTTCTGAAAGATATCTGTATTCCCCCTGAACACCCACACTCCAGTGTCATCCCCTTCCCCACATCCTGCCTTTCTGTGTTTATAACTCCTGTGTGAATGAATTACAATTTGAGAAAAAAAATAAATTATAAAAAATAAAAAAATAAATAAATATAAATGGGACCCAATAATTTGCATGTTCTCATTTTGTACTATTGACAGTAGGTATGAGCCTTCTTCACGACTGACAACTTTGGTGGAGGAAGTTGTCAAGGTTCCTAAAACATTGATCTTGAAAATATATCAGGAGCTCTGTGCTCACCTCTTGGAACCCCAGGTAGCACGGACTAAGCATGAGTCCAGCCTGTAAGGAGTGGCTGGATAGTGTTGTTGGAAATGGAAGAAGAGATCATTCATCAGTATATTTAAGAAAGTAAAAGAAATCAAACCACAATTTGTTTAATAATGGGAAATAGAAGAAAGGAACCAACACTTCCTAATAATTGTCTTCAAAATCCAGAACTAGAATTTCCATTGAGAAGTTAAGAAGCTGGACAATGAGGCTCTTGTCAACTTTTAATTTAAATAAGCAATAGTGTGGGCAACATTCTTCTGTTATGTGTATCCCCAAAACATTCAACAAAATAGGCTGCCTTTCTTTACATTGTAGGATCCAGGTTATATACCAGTCTCTTGACCTGTTGTCAGGGAAGTATTCATTAGCCAGTAGACATGTACCTGGGAAGAATTTTGTACTGCATTGCTTGACTATGATCTTGCCTAGGAGCAGGCTAAGTGACCTGCAGCCTCTCAGGATGACATCAGGAGAAAACTGCTATTTCCCGTGGGAGTATACAGTTTGTCAATTTCCATAACTTCTGCATCTAAAGTATCGTGTAATGGAAATTGGTATTATTAGTGTTCATAGTGATTTCGCTAATCAGGCACCAAACACATTTTTGACTATAAGGACCGTCATAGAAGATACAATTCAAACTCCTTAGGAGTTATGGTACAGGGCATGACCCTGGTCTTTAAACTCAGATAGTCTTGGATTCAAATTAAATACTGACCAATAATCTGGTGTGCAGTACCTATTTCAAGTTCTTAAACATTCCATCTTTCTTTGGCATTACTTCTACATGAGTACCCTCTTCCCACTATCTTTGGCCAAGTTATCTTTGGTGTCTTAAGTCTTCTCCATCAACAGTGTAGAAAGTTAGTATTAATCCTGACCTTTGTATCAAAAACCTCCTTTCAGTCTACTAAGACCTCCTAAAATGCATTTCTTCTTAGATGTTAAACTTGTGTATATTTAAAGTATAAAGTATTATAGTATGAAATATGTGTAAGTGAAACTGGCAAATCCTTAACAAGCCAGATCAAACAAGAAAAGATTTAAAAAAAGATAAAAAAAATAAAAGTTCAATTAGATCTCTGTGATTTCCTATGATATAATGTGGCAAATAATTGAATACTTGAACTAGTTTTAGGAGTGCTTATGGTAGATAGTAGTGAGTTGGAGAGAATCCCAGCTGTAGCTATTTAAGGAATATTTATGAGAGCAATATTATTTGAGATTAAAAGCCTTATAAAGATTCTATCAATAGCTAGGCATTCAACTGGTGTTATTAAAAGGTGATGTTTTAATATTGCTTCATGGTAGAAATTGGGGGTTTTCTAAAATATTTAAAGGTAATTTGCATACTCTATATAGCATAAGCAAGTCAGGTGTTTGGAATGGTATCCTAGTGAAGTCTAGGCTTCTAGTTGTTAATAAGGAAAGAGTATAGTAATAAGTATAATAATAAGAGTATAGAGTAATAAGAGTATAGAGTAATAAGAATGGTATAGTTCAGACTAAATCTGCTAGTTCCAGATTGTGAAAAAATGGATCCTTAACATATCAATTGAACAGCTTTTAAAAATCACATGTTTGGGGAGACATGGCTAAGTGCTTAAAAGCACTTGCTGCTCTTTCTGGGCACCTGAGTTTTGTTCTCAGCATCCATGTCTGACAGCTCTCAACCACTTGTAACTCCAGCTTCTGGGGATCTGGCAGCCAGCTCTGACATTTGTGGCAACTACGTTTGCATGCACAAACCCATATAGACACAAACATGTATATATAACCTGCCACACACACACAAACACACATAGTCACTAAAAAATCTTTCAAGACAAGTATATGGGAAGTTGTGAAAGAAAGTAAGATGAGATTTTCTGTTGCCTAGCTCCCTTATTAATCCTAGTTCAGTTGAGGGAAAGAATGGGACAGATTTTAATGCCACTCTGTGAGAGAGGATAAATAGCTGTGTATCATGTTATTACAGCACAAGGCACTTTGGCATAGCATGAGGTTCTAGATGGTTGAATGTGATTTAAGGAAGGATTAAAGTAGATTCGTACAAAAAGTACTGTAATAGCTGTGGTAAGAGTGGAGATATCCAGCTGACACCTGAGTACCAAGGTAGGATCTTTTGTGCACAGGGTAGCCAAAGGCAGTGCTAATATGAGCTGATTAATCAGTTGCTGGTAATATTAAGACAATAAGTGGTACAACATTTGTGGGTTTAGTTTTTTATATGCCAAAATGTGTGTTGAAATTTCTATGAGTTGAAGTGTATAAGGAAACATGATGCAGATTAAAGGAAGTTCAGCATCATTATGGTTCTGTGAAATGGCTTGTAAATCTGCTGCATTCTAGTGTATTTGCTCATACCACCATCCAATCAGGAACATCAGGAACTGAGGTACATCGATAGCAGTTAGTAGAATAAATATGGAATAATAAGGAATGTGAGAAAATATTCATTCATTCATTCATTCATTCATTCATTCATTTATGTTTTGTTTCTTTCGGACAGGGTTTCTCTGGATAGCCCTGGCTGTCCTGGAATTCACTTTGTAAACCAGCTGGTCTCAAACTCACAGATACCCACCTGCTTCTGCCTCTTGAGTGTTGGAATTAAAGGCATGCAGCACTGTGCCCAGCAGAAACTATTTTAAAATAAGTTGAAAATTATAATATGTATCTCAGGAATCTGGAGGGTCACCAGGGACAACAATGAATAACTATATGCCAAAAATTAGGTAGCCAAGAAGAAATGGGTAAGTACATTGAAATATACAATTTGAGTCTGGGGATATGGCGTAGTCAGTCAATGTACTTGCTGCCTATGCATGAGGACCTGAGTTTGGATGTCTAGAATCCACTGGATGTACAAATCCAGGTACCATGGCACACACCCTGGAACCCAGCATGAGTAAGTTGGACACAGATGGATCACTATAGCTCGCTGGTCAGCCTGCCTAGCAAAATCAGTAAGCTCTGGATTCAGTGACAAATCTTGTCTCAATATAAGATGGAAAACAGTTAAGAGAAGGCACCCAACCTTGAACTTTTGCCCATCCCCCATGTGCATGCATGTACACATGTAAGCATCTGCACACAAGCATGCAAACTTGCACATACACATACTGTAAATGGATAAATAAGTAATAAATAAAAATAAAACTTATCAAGAGTGAGTCAGGAAAAAGTCAAAAACTCTTAACCCACTGACAACAAATAAAAAAGGGAAGACAAGATCTGGTTAGATGGCTCAGCAGTTAAGAGCACCAACTACTCTCCCAGAGATCCTGAGTTCATTTCCCAGCAACCACATGCTGGCTCACAACCATCTGTAATTGGATTTGATGCCCTCTTCTGGTGTGTCTGAAGATAGCTACAGTGTACTCATAAGACAGCTACAGTGTACTCATATAAATAAAATAAATAAAGAAATTATAAAAGAGGAGGAGATAGCCAAAACCAGCCCAAGACCAGACAACTTTGTAACTGAATTCAAAAATTCAAAAAGAGTCAATATATTTACTAAATTCTTTTTTAAAAAACCTAGTTAGAGGAAATATTTGCAAATACTTTTTTATATGGCAAGCATCACTATTGGCTCTAAGCCAAAAACAAAATCCTTTAATGAAATTAGCAAAGCAAAAGAATTTTATATTACAATCAAGTGTGATTCACCCCAGACATGCAAGACTGGCTCAAAATTCTTGAATCAATCAGCATGATACATCACATTAACAGAATGAAAGCTAAAACACACATAGTCTTCTCAATTGACACAGAAAGGCATTTGACAAAGGCATATGCTTTAATGTGAAAACTGAATTCAAAAGTCAAACTTATGACAGTGAGGGAAAAATGAGCAATTATGTGCTTCTGATGTCCTGGTTGAGAAATAGGGATAGGATAGCATCCACAGGCTTAGCCTGGGCATCTGTGGAATGGGTTAGACCAGAATTACTATAGCCACCATGTAAACAGCTCCTTCAAATTCAGAAAGCAAAGAAAAATATATATCCTCAACACTGACCCCAAAGTCTGACTTAAATGTTCAGTGTCTGCCTGTAGTGGATAGTTTTATGCAAATTTGACATAAGCTAAAGTCATCTAAGAGACGAGAGCCTCAATTTTAAAAACTGCCTCCACAACATCAAGCTATAGACAATCCTGTAGAGCATTATCTTAACTAGTAATTGATGGAGGAGGGCCTAGTCTACTGTGGGTAGTCCCATCCCTAGGCTGATGGTCCTGGGTTCTAGAAGTAAATAGGATGAGTAAGCCAAGAGGAGCAAGCCAGTAAGCAGCACCCCTTCATGGCCTCTGCATCAGCTCCTGCCTCCAGGTATCTGCTGTTTGGGTTACTGTCCTGGATTTCTTTAATGAAAGACTACTTAGTATGTGCAAGTATAAGTCAAAAAAAAAAAAACTTAAAGTAGGAGTGGAGTTATTTTTTTATTTTATTTTCAGTGAAAAGATCAGCTGGGCAATGAGTAAAGATGCCTGGTCTAAAGTTCTTACCCAGGACACTGGCTGCTCAGTCGCACATTTGCCACTGTACATCCTTAGACAAAATCAGGCTTCTGCACAGAGAGTGCCAGCTCTTGCTTGTCCTCTGCTGTCCTAGATAGTGTTCTTGTCAAACTGATACACGTTAGGATCATCTGGGAAGAAGAATCTCAACTGAAGATATGCCTCCATCAGATTGCCTGGAGGAAAACTTGTAGGGCATCTCCTCGATCAATGATTGACATGGGAGACCCAGCTTACTCAGGGTGGTGCCACCTCTAGGCTGATAGTCCTGGGAGGCATAGGAGAGCAGGCTGAGAGACCATGGGGAGCAAGCCAGAAAGCATTGTTCCTCCATGGCCTCTACTTTAGTTCCTGCCTCCAGATTCTCAGTGTGGGTAGCTGTCCTGACTTACTTTCATGGTGGACTGTACACTGTAATATAAAATAAACCCTTTCCTCCCGAAGTTGCTTTTGGTCATGGCCTTTATTGCAGTAATAGAGAGCAAACTGTGACATTTGCAATCAATGTATCCAAAAAACCCCAAAATGTTAACTCTTTTTTGTATTTGTTTGTTTGGTTGTTTCTCTGTGGTCATTATTGAACTCTTTTTAAACAAATTAGCAGAGACTAATGCTCTGAAAAGAATGGCAAATTGTTGCTATTACCATAAATTAAAATATGTTTTGCTCCTGTGTCCCTTCTCCGGCTGCTGTGGATAGATTACAGGCACATATTAGACACAGATTCTGCCCTTGGGGAAACTATAAACAATCGGGGCTTTTATTTTTTTTTTTAATAACCATGTCACTCCAGAGCCATCTGGTGTACATTTAGAATAATGTAATTTTGACTCTTGCTTGATGATGCTGATATAATGCAGCAAATATAGTGCCAGTTTGAAGAACAACAATTGGGTTAATTTCAGCATGTAATCCAACAGTGATTTAATCTTACATTCTGTGTGAACTGTAATAAAGTCTGAATTAGTTCCATTTTTAGAAAAGATATAAACAAGATGAAATGCTGAGAGATAGATATGTATTCCTGTATGGAAAGTAAATATGATTTTTAAAAATGATTCATATATGTGTGTGTGTGTATATATATATATATATATATATATATAT